>NC_142364.1:28256399-28856399 GCF_059441175.1 Urocampus carinirostris
GTCACATCTTGCACAATGAGTTCTAGCCTGCCTGCCTATCTGTGTGACGAACCATACCCTAATAGAGGACAGCCGCTTAGTTGTACTAATCTCTGCTTCTTCACTGTGCTTCTGCACCATCTAGAGCAGACCTGGGCACTCCGGTCCTGGAGGGCCATACGTCCTGCCAGATTTTGAAGTTTGCTCTTCTTTAACTCAGGTGATACAAATTATAACCTCGTTAGCAAGCTAGCAAGTGCTCGTTAACGATACTGGTGATTGGAATCACCTGTATTGGATCAGAGAAACCTCAAAAATCATGCAGAACATACGGCCCTCCAAGACCGGAGTGCCCAGGTCTGATCTAGAGAGAGCCCTTGACACTCTGTTTCAATTATTTTAAATGTATCAACTTTAGTTCACTTTAGTTTGCAGATTTTCACCTAAGACAGGTGATGCAAATTTCTTCTGCAATAAAGAGGTGTATTATTTTATTCATTCATTCACTCTCTAACTGCTTATCCTCACTTGGGTCCCAGGGATGCAGGAGCCCATCCCAGCTGACACCTGGCGGAACGTTAAACTACAAATACTGAGGAAAGAAAAGGCAAGTACGTACTCTTTCTCCATCAGGCCCAGGGAGGCCAAAAACCCCAGGGATTCCAATGAAACCCTGCAGGACAAGAAATAAAAGAGAAAAAGAGAGAACAAACAAGAGAAAGAGAGGATTTTAAGTGAGTTATTTTAACACAAACATTGCAAAGGGAGCTCACTGGCCCTGAAGGATTGGCATGAGGGGAGGGCCTCCGTGAAGAACCAAGCCATGAGGCAAGTGTATATGCCCATGGACTGCATGGTGCTGGCTTCCACGATGTAGTCCAAGGGCACATACCCTCACGCCAGGGATCTCTGAATACGGCCCAGATGTCACACTATGCAAAGAGAAAGAGACAAAAACACCACAACACAAACAGCCACAGCGGAAGATGACGTGTGGTTCGTAAGAATGGGCAAGTTGGCGATTTGAATGTGTTCCATAGAGTCTTGATTTGAAATTGCGATGAAACTGATCTGATTTTTTTTTTGTTGATTTGAGTTCTGCAGAACTGACAAAACAGAGAAAATATATCCCAAGGCTGCTTAGAAAACGTTACTTATATAAGAATAAATTAATCAAATACAGTCAGATTGAGGAGAGTGCCACCAATCCATCCTGGAAAAGACAGGAACGTAGGTTGAAGGACTTTCTGTAGTCAAAGACTGCAGCCACGGGATGATACAATGTTGGAACCAGAACTTATTTGCATATTTTATTTACTATGTTGTCAGATGATATTATCAATTGCTTGCATTTTTGTGGTTGGTTAAAGTTTGAAGCTAATCACAAGGAACTGAAGAAGATAGTGATAGTCGTTGCCCTTTTGTAAGAAATACAATATAGACTTTTGGACACATTAATCTTTTTTAGAATAAAGTCACTATTTTTTTTCTTGTATTTTCAAATAGAGTGTGCAATAAAAAGAACAATTACCTTAATTAACTCAAACATTTGAAAATAATCTTGCTAAAGGTTATCATTGGTGAGAATCTGAGACAGGCCAATTCCTAAGGGATAGGTGACGAAAAAAAGGGAAAGAGGATTGAAATGCCTGCTTAAAAAAGCAGGGCCTCATTCAAAGTTAGAACAGGAAATTCCAGCTGGTGGGGGCAGGGGGAAGCTTTAGAAGATGCCGAACAGATCTGATAAAGACGCTTTATTAGAACATTAACATCAGTTTATACGTGTGTTTGTCTTATTTGGTCCAGCGGAAGCAGGCCTGTTTGGATGGTGTACATTATTGACAGCAGGCCTTCTCCGCATGGGCCCGAAAATAGCAACACAATGTTGACATAACTATTATTAGTGTTATGCTGGTGCTGTGTCAATGGACTTTTGTGTGCAGAGAGATACATTACATAACCTCTCAGATAGTTTTGGCACCCATGTGCACACTGTACTCATACGAGTGCACGAAACATACCAATGACTGGCCACTTCTGGATGGACTTAAAACAAACTACAAACCCCCCCCCTATAAGTACCACAGCAAAAATGTCAGTACTTCCGTAAGAATGAAATGTACAGTATTTATCAATCAGTTGTGGTAATACAACATACCCTCACGCCTTTAGGCCCTACTGGTCCGACTGGCCCAGGTAAACCCTGCAAATGGGAGATTCTTTATTTTAGTCATTAAGCACTTGGTCTAAACAAAATATGGAAAAAAAGCAAGTAATAAACTAGGTTGCGTTATTTATACATACAAAATTGTGTTTACCTACACAAGCACACAAACACGAGTACACACTTGCACACACAAGGTCGGCAATTAAACACTAGCTAATTGCACTCTGACTAAAACTGTACCAGTCACAGCAGAGGATTTACTGCACCTGCCTGCCAGGATAACCTTTGGCACCTGGGCTTCCGATTGGACCTTGCTCTCCCTGCAGGGGAAAAAGAAGAGAGAGAGAAAGAATGAAAGAGGAGAGGAGTGTGCATGGGAGAGATGGGAGAAGATGGAAGTTGAAGTGGGAAGAATGTTTGTAATTGTGGTAACACATATGTTACATTGATTGCTTAAACATTAAAACACTCAAATTGAGGAGAACCGCAGTAGATAACTGACCCCCTTTTTAATTTATTTAATGTTTACATATTAAATAAGTAATTCAACACTCTGAATTGCTGACCTGACAAGAAACTCCAAAATACTGTAGTGTTAAAATACAACAAAGTGTACTTCATATATGAAATTAACGGTTGGCTATTACCGGACCGTGCTTCATTTGGTACGGGGCAGCACAGAAAGATGAAAAACTTGTCTTGTTTTGTTGTTTGAACTGTATTTCTTTGTGTATACAGTATGTGCATTTTTTGACCCACCATGAACCTCAAAGTTTGGGTGCGTGTTGTACACAAGGTTTTACAGCAATGATTGATTATTACCGCTGACCACATTTACACATTGGATTTAACAGGAATCGAACCCGGATCGAGGCAGAGAGCGTCAAGTCCTAACCAATAGAGCACTATAATTGAGGAAAAATTGGTTAAAAAGTAGTAAAGACTTGGGATAAAGATGTTTTTAGAACTAGTGGTACAGATGGAATGGGTAATGGTCTGTTCGCTGAGTTTCAAACAAAGATAAGTTGGATTTAGATTGAAATTATTTTTATTTTTTTACCAAAGCTTAGCTAAAAAGTGAGGTTCATCCTCAAAGATCTGGAATTTTGTATATATTTATTTTTTATATATTTTATTGACATTATACATAAACGTAGATTAGACCTTATTTATGGAGTGTATTTTAAAAAAAAAATGTTATTATGTACTATTTAACAGTTAACCTAGTCTGAAAGTGACACTATTTCAGGGAAAGATCTCTTTTGTTACCAGCTTCTCCGTGTTAGATGTCAGAGTGTCCTTGGGCAAGACACTGAATCCCTAATGCCCCCGGTAAGCAGGTAGTTGCCTTACATGGCTGACGCCGCTATCGGTGTGTGACTGTGTGTGAATTGGTAAGTGTGTGAAGAATATCATAAAGTGCATTGAGAGGTCTTCAGTAACTTGAAAAGCGCTATATAAGTGCACACCATTTAAATTTACATTTACAAGTACATAACAGCATGCACATCCCAATAGTAATGCCTATCAATCACAAAAATGCCTTAACTCAGGGGTAAGGAATGCATGGCTCACAAGCCAGATATGGTGCCTTGCATAAGTACATCTGGCTTGGAGATAATATAAGGCCATGATAATCTTGTCCGTATATTTCCAAATTAAGTGCATGCGAAAGTCAACGCATCACAGTATACTATTGGTTTGGTCCACAATATATAGGGCAGAGTTTTAACGACAGTTCACAGTCACAGTGTTACACCAACAGACCCTGTTTTGGTTGTAAGTCCCTATGAATCCTGTATATTGAAAGGTCATTACATATACATATGTATAAATATATTTGCTCTTGGAGTCAAAGGTTCCCGACCCCTGCCTTAATTGCTTCCCCAGAAAATCAGACTCCATGTCTCGTCAATCCAGAGTTTCACTCAAGTTTCCAAACTTGTGCCCTCGGAAAAAAGGATGTGGTATCCCAACAGGGCGTAGGACGCTGACAAACATGCACAGAGACGACTTGTGCCCAAGTGCAAGTGAGCTTATGTATAAGTTCCTTTCAAACGCTTGGGATGTGCAGCCGTATGCGGCACTTGCCTCTCCGCCTTGGATAAATAAAACATGCCTTGAGTTAGGACTTGGTTGACCAAGGTCAATCGGTCTTTTGTTGGGCATCGATTTTTTTTTTTAAATAAGACTCTACTGTATGTACAGTGGTGCCTTAGGATACAAGTGAATTGCCTTTCAAGTCGCTGGTATGAACTATCATCATCATAAAACTGTGTACTCTACATTTTCAATGTTATTTATCTCATTTTTTTATTAGGTACCATGTTTTACGCAATATTAGTTTTTTGTGATACACTTTTCATATATAAGGTGCACCAAACCATTATCTTTACAGAAATAAAACTACAGTAGAGGCTAGTATTGCCCCAAAATTAAGGATGTGCCATATTTGTGCATTGATTGATCCTCCTTTTAAGTTACGGTACTACGTTGTTGATGTTATCATTGTGCGGGGTCGCAATAATATTGTCAGACATTGAACCAATCAATGGTATAGAAAAGGTGGAGGACCACAGAAATACAGTATTAAATCCCCCTAAGCCTTTACGAAGACACGTGATTCTGGAACTGACTGAAGGAAAAAGGCACTGTAAGAAGGAATTCCGTCATCTGAAAATTGTATAAATGAATGCATGGCCGCATGCATTAAACAACTTTTTTCACTTACAATGCTTAGTTTGAGCTAAGAAAAAGTGAAACAAAATTATACAGATATATAATACTGTGACTAAAAATAGTGTGATGATAAGATAAGACTTACTACTGTTTCCTTGGTCATCAATGTCCCTAGTAGCCTGGTGGTTAGGATTCGATCCCCATTGTCACCACTGGTATGCAATATTGGTCAGCGATACATATCGAGTGATCAGTTCTTGCACAAACATCACAATACACCACTATGCATTTCCAATATTGTTCCATACACAATTTAGGGTTTTTAGGTGCACCTTATGGTCCGAAAAATACGGTACCATTTTTAAAAATAATCTTCTCCTACATGAAAAATACTACATAATGGGATTCAGAGGGAGCTTCTAAACTGGGTGCTCCTAAACTGACTCGGCTGACTGAGTGCTACAATCGAGTCAATTTATGCTCAGGTTTAACGATGACTCAAGAGATCCGCCGGCGGTGGAAAAGTTAGTGCATTTGAAAATGCGACCACGAGACGCTACAAAGATACATGTATGATGACAAGTTTGGGAACTCCCTGAACCACTCACAGGCCCGTATTTCAGTATTCCACTGCACTGTTACATACTAAGACCTTTGTTCGATACCGCCATTAGCATGACTAATAAGTCCTGAAGACTGCTGGCTTAGGACGCTATTCCCTGAAGTATGCTGTTTCTGTCAAAGCCAGCAGATATCCTCCTGTTTGTAAAAGGAAGGCCTTTGTTGGACAGTTTTTCAGTGAGTTAAATGCGGACAAATCATGCAGGGAAAAAGGCAAACAGCTGTGAATGTTGTCTTATTTCTGTTCCTGTTTATCTTTATTTGGCAATGTTGTTTTTAATATGCTGGAGAGCAATCCAGATTTCACTCTCCTAGCTGTCATGAGCTATTTTCATATGGTCATGTTTACTATTGAGGTAGAAACATCTTTTAGAACCTCACTATATCAATCATTTTTAACTCTGAGTGCCATTGTCGACTATGTCCCGTCAAGTACCGTTTATATAGGATAAGCCAGAGCAATGTCTTGAGCTTCTTCTCATTGATAATAAAGCCGGTCTGAAACTGTACGGATTAATTTGGTCTGATAGTTACCAGTAACGCTTCTCTTGGTAAGAAAATTTACTTCAGGACAAAATCAGTAGCCTATTTCTTGGAAAACCTTTTAGTTTTTTTCCTGGTGAAATATATGTGTCAAATGTTTCATTTATTAGACAGTTTTTTATATAGGCCTAACACAATTTTGTGTGGTCCTTGAAAGATCGGTTAAAATGATTATAATAAGATGATGGCCCTCATTGACTTAGGTTCTAAATGTTATCATTTGTTTGGACTATCACATGATATTAATCAGTAACATGCAGATCAGTACTGTCCTCAAATTGCTCTTACCTAACAGCAGTTCGCATAGAACATAGATTATATATGTGTATATGTATTGTTTGTAGGTATAAAGTAAAAGTAATTTTACAGTTCTGGTATTTTCTTCTAATAAACTAAATAGATAATGACAAACTGTTTGATCCAAACACACTTTGAATCATCTATCAAATATGTGCATACATTAAGAATATATTCCCGCGGGATTCACTGGACACAGACACATGCAAAGAATGATTTTAAAGTTTAAAAATGTAAATCAAAGAATATTTGACTTGCTGGATAATTTCGAATTAGATGTAACTACAAAAGGATCATAAAGGAGGAAAAAATTGAGAAATACTCACAGATTCTCCAGGGAGTCCTGGTGGACCAGGGTAACCTTTCTGTCCCTGAAGACGAAAATAATAAATTAATAAAGACAAATCAGACGTGGAACATGTGAAGCATGAATGCAGCAGTGGAAATAGGCAGGTGAAAGGAAAATGTACACACATTGTATAAAACACCTCGGAAAGTAGTAAAGGCTGAGGATATGTTCCCGCAATGGGAGAGATGATGAGCAAAGAGTTTGTGCATGTTCACCAACTGGCCTGACAAAGTGGTTTTAGGCCACATGTAAGTAGTGAAAATCTCACGGCACTGTCAAGGAATCAGATTTTCCAATGATGGCCAAAACCTGCCTGAGTAGCATCAGCTCTTGCCAAACAATTGGAATATGAAAAAAAAAAGTTTTTTTTGTGTCCCTAACTCAAGCAGCTTCTGTTCAACCATTCTCTTCCAAAGTCGGATATAAAAATGGTGTCAAAATACATGTATTTAAATGTTTTTTTTTTTGTTTTCTTTAACTTCAAAGGTATTGGCTAAAGTCTTACACATGCAAAATGTGAGAAGATATTAATTGTTTTATGCATAAAATCTCATCATGAATCTCATTGGACACAGGTTGCTCTCATTTAAAAGTGTTGTTTCTTAAAAGACGTCACAGTTATTCAAGAAAAAAAACAGATGGGTCAACTTTGAGACAAAATTTCTTGGGTCCCCCAGTGCGTGGAATACTTTGCAACATATTTGCACAATCGTGGGGAGAAACACTTCCCGTTCTGTGCCTAATTGAAAAAAAACAAAAACAATAATGTTTGGGAATACCTTTAATACCTTTGGTTATTTGGCTTTAGCAAATCGTATTTTTTCCCTGTCATAGCCTCACGCTGCCATACCAGCCAACGCTATCAATCATCTAGCACTGAGCCGATTAGCTGGCATTAGTCAGAGCTGTGCATATGTCAAATTCTTCTATTGCAAACATTAAACTGCCCTGGTCGTATTTCATATCTGGACTGTTTCATTTAGCCAAAAGGCAGGGTGGCAACAGATCAACAGGTTGTATGTCAAACTGGCTGGTGTAACACAGTGAGCCAGGATAGCCCTTATTGTGTGAGTGCATGCTTTAAACCTTTGCGAAAAAGCTTCTTTTGTTTAGCACACATGGGCCCCCTTTTTGAAATGCTGGCATATATCAAATCTAATGTTTCCCATTGGTAGGTCACACAAATCTTTTTTTACTATTAGGCAACTAGAACTGTAAACCACATTTATCACCACCGATACGCTCCAGACTCACTCGTGATAGGTCATAATACCTTATTGCGATGTACAGAGAAAATGTAATGTTTTCTTCCACTCAAGGTGTAGGGTGTCGTTTGAGGTGTCCTTAAAAGGTTGGATATAACATAATTTCTCTATCAGGTATGTGTTAACAAAACCCAGCTCAGTTCAAAGAGTCTTTGTGCTTTAATTCCCACTGCATCTATCTGCTTTTGTCTTAGTTTTATCAAAGCTGTTTAGGGCAAAACACATTAGGTTCTAGGAATGGTGCAGGGGGAGAGCTAGAGAGTGACGTCATGCTCGTTTCAGAAGGATTTTTTAAATAATTTATATTTGTCAGTGTAGCATGAAAAAGTGAAAGTAAGAAAAGACTTGCTTCTAGTAGAGTCCAAACACTAAACCAAACACCAAGAAACATGAAAAAGGAAAAGCTTCTAAAATGAGGGCATCATGAATCATCCCACAAAGGATGCAATAATGACTTCAGCCAGTAGATGACGGCAGAAAGTGTCAATGTATCAAATTCCGTACAGCTCCTTGAAATTACTCATGCTATTAACCAGTCAATTTTTATCTCACTACTGCCGGGTCACGTGGTGAGATAAACGAATCCTAAGCACTAGACTGACTTCCAGTTATATTGATGACTTATAAAAAGGCATTAATTTAATCTAATCATACTATTTTTAGCCACGTATCAGAGATGAATGTTAGAGACTTGCAAAAACAAAGTAATCCTGAAGTTTTCAGAACTTAATGTGAAATGGGTAGTCTGTACAGCCCTTTGAGACTTTTTGTGATTAAGAGCTATACAAATAAACATGACTTGACTTGTCATCATGTTATGTTTTCCTTAACATTAACAAACAGTTGCCAAATAACAACCTATTAGTCAGGACAAAGAGTGTGCTAGTATAGAGACGACCAACTGGAAATCAAAATGCTTAACGGACCTTATGGAAGATTGCTCCAGTAATTAAATACTAGCGTGATAGGCTAGCACAAGTAGTTTATTCAGTGGCGGTTGATTCAATGATGCAAAAAGCCAAGAGATGGCAGCAGAGAGTGTCAAAGTTCCAAATTGCGTACAGCTCCTCAACTTAAAAATCTTTTTAAACATATTTTATTTTACGTTTTTGCATAGTTACCCATTCATGACAATAAGGACTACTTACATGACTTCATGCATCCTTTTGTTGGGATGAAATTCTTGGATTAAGAAATAAAATAAATAAATAACCTTTTAACTATCAATAAAAGCAGCCAGGCAAGTTTAGATTTTTCCTATGTATGTTTACGCACTTTTAATAGGAAGAGTTAATGGATACGAATCAAACTGAATACAAATTAAAATAATCAACAAAAAAATTCAATTAACATTTTAATGATTAATTAACACCAAGTGTGTGTATGCAGTATAATATCCAGGAGGGCATTTAAGAGACAGTGTGTATTATTTAGCTCCTCCTAGAGGTAAAGGACTTCTTCAATAAGAAAAAAAATAACAACAACAACATTGATTTAGATTTAAAAAAGAAAAAATACATTAACTACCGTGTAAATGTGCATTTTTTAAATACTCGTAAGTCGAGAGTTTCGCTTTTATTTGACATAATATGAGCCTCAAATAGAAAGATCTGACATGATCGTCTGCCAGCTTGCTGCTTAGGCTATCCCCAAATACTGAAAACTTTGTGAAAAGATGGAAGAAAAATGGTGCGGTTTGGTAACTTTGAGTCTCCATAGTTTGAAGTTTTGCTTGAGCTTTGAAGCACTAATTTTCGGTTACAATACACAAATTCACAATATGGCAACAACTAATACACACTGTTCCTTTAATCCGTAACAATCTCCAATTATAGGCCAGAAACATTTTTTAGAGCAAAGTTTCACTTATCACAGCTGTCCGTCTTTCTAATTATGTGAAAAGTAGAAAAGCCAACACAAGAAATAAGACAAAATACGTGTGTGTCAAGCAAAACAATGAGTGTGGTTCCGCCTCCAGTTTTGGGCCAGGATACTATTTGACTTGAGGGCAACATGTTCCGCTGAGCACGAGCGTGCATGCGGTCAAACGGATGCTCCTGCCAACCACAGGACCACATCCTAAAGAGTAAAATGCACTCGTTTGCACAACTACATAAGCTATATTAGTTTGCCCTTGAGTACATGTCCGTCAGGCATCAGCCTGGCCCGAGTAAGGGTAAGAAGGCAGGAATAGGCAGACAGCACGGGAAGGGGGACAGGCGTTTGTGCCTGGGGTGCTACCTGGCCAGTTGATATGATTAAACGCACATGCTTGTGAAGTATACAAATGTTGTAAACACGCAGATGGGTGGAGAACGGCGGCATCATTAGAAAACCCTTGAAGCAGGGGATATGGATCTGTGGCGGTAAATGCCCAACTCCCACAACACATGCATTTATTGTACAAGGGTAAATAGAAACCATAAAATTAGATTATATTAGCTGATGTTAAATTTCAGTGAAATGTATCATTCTTCCTTTTGCTGCAGCTCAAACAATCAAGCTATTGTTTTAACAGTACACAGATAATTAAGTCTGAATTTTGAGTTGCACTCTTCTGGATAAAAGCCAGGCAGTCAATCAGAAATGAACAAAGCAGGAAGAGTATCAGCTGCCTGTACGGGTGAACAACATATGGCATACGTACAATAGTTTATCATTTATCTAAAGTATTTTCCAGACTTTAAGTAAGTGCTATGCATAAGTTACACTTGGCCAAAAAAGAAAAAATCCATCGACAACGGTTGTTTTTGACCAGTGTGATGACATTGGTTTTCAGATTGAAGAAAACAACACAATTTTACTGAGAGCTCAAAGAAGAATGACACACGCAACATAGTTGTCCCGTTTTCATACGCATATCATACAAAGTACAATAATAATTGTATATGATTCAGCTTTGAAGTTAAAAGTCGTTGATATGGTCCGGCACTGCTTGGAATCAAATGTTTTTCTGACTGTAAAAAAGATATGCTTCATTAATAAAAGCCTGGACACTCAGGGGCTGCATCTTCTGCATTATTTTTAAGTCATATGAAGTCAAGTCATTTTTATTTGTATAGCCCGTAATCACAAAGAGTCTCAAAGGGCTGCACAGGTTATTGCACAGACTATTATTTCAGACTATTATTACACCAACCCCTGATCTGAAACCAACATGAGGGCAAAGAAAAACTCAAAAACCTCGACATGAGGAAAATGAAGAAACCTTAAGTAGGCCTCTCAATACAAGCGATTCCAATCACCAGGATCAGTAACCAGCTTCTACCAGCCTCAAGCTGATTATTTGTATTACCTCAGTTGAAAAATATTGGTGGACATGCAGCAACCAAAGACCGGAAGGCCCATTTCTGACGTATAAGCTGCATTGGAGTATACATTCCTGGATTAGCATCCAAGCTATAGACCAACTGTAGCTACTTATCTGTACGGATCTACAAGCATCTGCAAACTTGGTTAATGCCTTTTGCGGATCACTTTAGACTAGAGATATGCTTTAACAAGGTAGATTTAAAGCAGTTTAACTGGATTGAACACTGCGAATACGAGCGATTTGACCACACATGGCACATTGTGAGAACTGTATTTTTCTGTTAGCTACAAACAGAGGCCAGGTGACTTTTGCCACAACACTGTGGACGCACCTTGGAAAATGATGTTGCGTGAAAACTGATACATATCTAAACTGAGCTGAAACATATCCCAGCGATTCACCACACTGTAGAGGCAATAAATTGCATGACTATTGAGAGGCGATTGGTTACAAACAAAAGGTGTATGTCAGCAAAAAACGAGATGTTTTGAGACAAATCCCATCCGAACAGACATAAACCGGAAACAATGATGGTGGGAACAGACGGTGTGGAAAGAGCCACGGCGTCAGAAAGGTGAGATGCGCGACTCGTAAAGCCTTGGTGAGGTTTGGCTCAGCCGTACATTGCCTCTATGTGACCTGACCAGACATATTGAAAAGCCATTCGGCGGCAGCACGCTGAAACAAATATCACACTCAAAACTCCAAGGCGTTTGGCTTGTCTTTGTGTCGGCAGCCGTAGCGAGGTGGTCTGTTGAATTTCCGCGTCCTGGATCAGATTGTCAGCAAGAGGTTCAGTTACTTTGTGCGTGTTTTGCGCCTGTGTGCGTTTAGGTGTGTACAACATGGGAGGTGGAGAGCAGTGCTCTGGCTTTCCTAAACCGTGTGACGCGGAAATCCCAAAAAGACAAAGCATGTTTCAATGTGGAATTGCGCCATTAACACTGTAATCGTAAAGGAAGCGTTCACTGTTACAAACTGAGCAAGAATACTACATCAGGCTCTGACATTAGAAAAGGTGGTATTACAGAATGGGTGGGCAAACGTTTTGATTTGTGGGCCGCATTAGGTTAAATAATTTGGAGGAGGGGCCAGCCCAGTGGAAAAAAAATATTTATTCTTTTGCATTTGTCAATACAGTCCCAAACCTGATACTTCTGCAATGCTCGTTTGAAAAAAATAGTATAAGACTATATATTTTTTCTAACATTATCCCTGCCATTTCAAAAGAGAAATCTTGATTTGTATATTTTTATTTGCATTTTTGGCACTATATTTTTATTTTACATATACCATTCATGCCAAAAAGCAAACAAAAAATGCATTTAAGTGTTTTAATTATTTATTTATTAATTTAAGGACATTTTGAAACAATCAGCATTAGTGCAAAGCGTTATAATATGGCCCCCTTTTAAAGCACTGAATTCTATAAAGTGCATTGGAAATCCTTAAAAGCAAAAAGGCTAGATCAGAGGTGTTTTCTTTTTCGCATCCATTTGAAAATATATATCTTGCTAAATAAAATAAAAACATGTGCCAAAAAAATACCAAATACAGAAAAATGTAGCAAGCTATTTGAATGTTGGCTTTGAGCCCAGCACACATGAATTCTTAATTAAGAAATAAAAAAAAGTAGGGGCAGGGGGGACACAAAAAATTACAATGATGACAAGAATGCCACCAAATCAACATTTTTTTTCTTCTAATCAAAAGTACTTCTGTTACCTTTTTATGTACAGTATCATTATCTTTTTAAACCTGTAGTACATTTTCAACATGCTTCGTTTGCAAGGCCTCAATAACAAGCTTGACGGGTCGTATGTGGTCATATGCCGTGGTTTAAATGTTACATTATTTAAATATTTTCTGTAAAAACGTATGTGCATAATCAGACCTTAAATGGATTTTGTTTACAATCGAGAAAAATAAATTAGAAGAATAAAATTAGCCATTATGCCTTGAAAATTTAAAGAAAAGTATATTTTTGAATGCATGTAACCACTGACAGGCGACTAAGTCTTCAGAAAAGTATTTCAGTCATTCATCCGCTAGAATTATTAATGCTGAAACCTTTAAAGTCAAAAAGTACAAATTTGAAGATAAAGTAAAAATATAAGAATACAATGCAAGTAAGAACAAACTACCAACAAATATTCAACAGTGGTTTATCTAAAGAGCAGTAATTCATCATCTCCGGAGAATCCATAAAGTCAAGGTCCAATATTCTCGCGCAACGTTAAAAAGCCATTGTGCCACCCAAAAAAGGTATTCACTTATGGAACGATTTATTTGATGACCCCCAAAACGTCTCCAACTTATATAAAAAAAATGTAGACTATATGTATGTTAGATAAATATGCTAAAGAAAATTTATATATCGAGAGTTTATTTGCGTATTATACGTTATACGAGTCGCCAGTGACACCATTGTACGTAACGTAATGTAATTTCTTTGTTTTCTGATTTCCCTTATGTACGGTAAGGTTCTGTTTTATTGTTTTTGAAAATGTCTTCCTTGCAATGAAAAGTGGAATATGGGTAAGCATTTAACAACTTAAGCTTCAGCCTACTCCCTTTCATGTATTATATCATGTAGATGTTGTTTTTTGTGCTGTGCCTGGATAAAAAGCCAATAAAACGAACAAGTTATTCTTACCATTATTATTCTTTTTATTATGCACCTCTAAATTCACTTCTATGAAGTCATAGTATTAAAACAAAACATCCCTGCTAGGTAGGGAAAAAAGCAAGACCAAACACAACTGTACTACTCGTGTTGAATATACTTTCTAGTGCTGACTGAGAGAATACCAGCACATGGACTTTACATTCTGCCAAAGTTTTCCGTAAAGTGAGGTAGCGTCTGATTAAAGCAGTTCGACCTGCAGCGGAGAACTACAGGAGGTTACGTACTGTACATCATTTAAAGCAGGATACAGAAAGGTTAATAAGCACTGTGTACAGAGAGGAAGCCTTTATTGTTCATTTAACAAGCTTCCTCCCAGTCTGTTGATTGAATCACTAAGGCAACGGCAAACGTGACGCCATGTCACCTAAGCTCTTAAAAAGCTGCTACGTCATAGCGGTAGTTGCTGTAGTAGACTACTTACAGGTCATAGCAGTAGTTGCAATAGTAAAGTAGAGATCAGCCGACGCTTAAACATCATTAGCAGTCTTTTGTTTTGTCAAAATCATTTTTGCAATACACCATTCCAGGAAATGAGGTAGGATACGTTTGAGTGGTTTGAAGCCCAGAGACAAAATGAATATGGATTGTCTCTCAACATTGCACACATTTTCTTCGTTTTGTATTATAATGCGGCTATTTCAAAGCAATTCAAGGGGGTTGGCTTTTAAGTGAGTATATTATGTCCGATAACTTATAACTAGATTGTCCCTTTCAGAGTGACATGCTACCTTTGGGTGTAAATAATCTGGGGGTCACTGGGTTACTTTTTAAGAGAAGTAACTGGTAACTGTAACTAATTACTATACACTGTTAGAAGCTAATCACAGATGAATATGGATAAAAAAAATTTGGAAGCCTTGGAACTTCCTCATCATTACTCACTTAGCGTAGTCTTTTAAATATTTTTCACTAGATTTACCATTTCCATTATGATTGAACGCGCAAGTGACTGTGTGTTTCTGTTGCATTTTGTATTGAGATCCAAACAAACACACACACAGTAAGAGCTAAAGCCAAACAAAAGCCACATGTGGGCTGTCGTTGAATCAGAGAATGACGTGAAAATGTGCTATGTGATTGTGCGGGGATGTGCAAAATTGTTGCGTACTGCACGTCAGGCCACGCTGTGCAGCAGTCAAAAATGTCAGATTGTATCGACTAAGGGTGTCCCCATAACATTTTTATTTTTTCCGTTGTGACACGTTTGTCTTCGTGATCTAGTGAGATACAGTTAGGGGAGGCAGGTGAGGCAGTGACATTTCCTTTTTTTTATTCATTTTTGGCTTATAGTGTAAAAAAAGCTTAAGAAAAAAATCGATAGTCTGCCGCGTTCCTACTTAACGGGAGCCATGCAGCTTTTTGACGCATCATGTACAATTATTGGTCAGACAGCAAAATATGTTTGCATTTAGATTCATTTACACCCATTACATCTCACATGTCAAAGTCAAGGCCAAAGTCAAGACCCGCAAGAAGGCTTTCTACAACCCCTGAAGTCTTTATTAAAACTGGCCCACAGAATGCAGTAAGCCTACATATTTTGTTTACACGTACAAACACTACATTTCCCACAATGCAACAGTGATGCACGATAGATAAGACAGGAAGAAAGAACATGAGTTGGATGTACACCCTTCAATATTATTGGCTAACTCGTTCCTGTAATTTGTACATGTAAAAGACTATAATTTTCAATATATATTTTTTTAGATGATCAGTTGTATAGAAGGGAATTTTCAAACATATCTTATATCAATGTTTGTTACAAGGAACTATTGTTTTGTTTAATCTATCTATTTTAATTTACTTTTTATGAGGTTCAATTAGATTCTAGTGACTTGAACATTTTTCAACTATCATACTGTCTGTCTGGCCTTAAGCTTGTAGCAAAAATGTGTATTTGGCCCTCTGCTAATTTTACTTTGGCACCCTTGCATTACATGTTTCAAATATAGCCTTACTAATGGTTTTAAGACATTTTAGAAAGATTTTGAACAAGTGACTGCTACTAGCTCCCAGTACCCACCTAAAAATGCAAAGATTTGGGGGCGGCAGTAGCTCAGGTGGTAGAGCGTTCGTCTTTGGATCAAGGGATCCCAGTTCGAATCCCGTCTCGCCCGTGTTACATGTCGAAGTGTCCTTGGGTAAGACACCGAACCCCTAATACCCCCAATAAGCAGGTTAGCGCCTTACATGGCTGCAGGGCCGCTATTGGGAAATGTGGAGCACATTGTAAAGCGCTTTGGGAAGTCATTGACTTGAAAAGCGCTATATAAATGCAGATCATTTCATTTCATTTCAAAGATAAGAATGTATAAATGAAAAAGCTTTGTAGGATTTAACAAGAGAAAAACATATGTGATCTGAGCATTCATTTGAGACACTTGGAAAGATCATCAGAGCTTCCTTTACCTTTCGACCTTCTTGACCCATCATCCCAATTGGACCGATGATTCCTGTGTCACCCTTGAAAACAAAATGTGACAAAGTGTAAGTATGAATAAAACGCAAAAATTAGTTAGCTTGAGTGTATGAAGCTCAGGGTACCTTTTCTCCTTTAGGGGCTGGCCCATGTGAGATACCAGGGTCTCCTTTGTGACCCTAAACAAGGAAATTGATAAAGCATGATAGTGAAACCATATTCATAGGTTTTGTTTTTGTCAAACTGCCTTTGAACGGCGTATATACTTGACAAGATTAGAAGAGAAAATAAACTTGAAAAGCCAGGAACAATAATAATGCAACACTTCAAAGCTGTCACCTGGAAACGAGCACAAGTAAGAAACATACGAGAGAAAAAACTCCCTGCTGTTTACAACTTGTTTGATTTATGAAGTGAGGGGGAGAAAGAAAAAATGTTTCAGGATGGAAAAAACATAAAACTTCACACTTATTTGCAGTGGACTCAAAAAGAAACACATTTGATGTATGATTTACAAATGATTAAAATAATTTATTGAAATGTGATGAGAAGTTTTTCTTTTTTCATTGCAAGTTTTTGAACAGTTTTTTTTACGTGCTTATACTAAAAACGTAGTATCGTAACAAGAAAACCATTGTGAATTTTTGTTTCAAACATAATTGTGTAATATCCCATTATCGTACATTTTGTTATAATTTGGATTCAGCAATGGCATCCTACCATTTAATTGGTGTGTTGAAACATGTATTCATTTTCTCTTGAATACTTTTTTTACGATCATTATTTTTCTAATTACAACGTAGTTTTTTTTCCCCAAGCATTGTTTATTGGGAGTGTAAATGCCATTTTATCTAGCGGGCGGCAAAAAAATCCCCAATATAAATGGTCAGTATGTTCTACAAAGGACTTAAAACACGGCTTTATAAAGTGAGCTTTCAAGGTTGCTGGATGATGAGTACAAAGGCAACAGTTTCTCTTCTGTATTTGCACGTTAAAATTGGACTGTTTTCCCTAACTCCTGCCTGGACCTATTTGTATTTACTTGTATCATGGCGAATGGAAGAGCACTGACTTGGTTGTTGGACTCAAGAACAGACAACTCTGCACACATGTTGTCAGCAAAAAGGCAGGTATAAAGTTTCCCAATCTCATGATAAAGCTAAATTGCACTTGTGGATTATATATATTTTTTATGACAGTGCCATCCATCGCCTTACAAAAAACTGGAGGTCACCCTACAGAGAAATGTCAAATGCTTACAATAAGAGATAACATTGATGTAGACAGGACCATTACTGACACCCAAATCTTGGCAGTCATTGATACTTTTAACACATTCGATCATGTGTATCTAGAGCTAATACCGCATTTTAAGGTCAATACGGTGCAGAAAAAAACGAAAGATTTGCCAGTAAATAGAAAGTGCGTATTATACCGAAATGAAATGATCCGCATTTCTATAGCGCTTTTCAAGTCAATGACTTCCCAAAGCGCTTTACAGTGTGCTTCACATTTCCCAATAGCGGCCTTGTATTGCAGCCATGTTCGGCGCTAACCTGCTTATTGGGGTATTAGGGGTTCAGTGTCTTACCCAAGGACACTTTGACATGTAACACGGAAAAGCCGGGATTCGAACAGGGATCCCTTGATCCCAAGACGAGCGCTCTACCTCCTGAGCTACTGCCGCCCCATTCTCTGGAGTTAAACAAAATAAAAATAAACCTAAATGCATGATTAGAAAGACAAAATTTTAGATACTTTAACAATTCCAAGGTAATCTAGCTATATTATGTTCTATATTTTTTTTTTTAATGCAACCCTTGCTATTGCTGTAGTTTGGATTTATTGAGTCTTACGGTTCGGTGCACTTTATATATGATTTGGGGAGGTCGGGGACGGATCAATTGGTTTGGAATTATTCATATGGGGAAAATTTGTTCGAGATATGCTAATTCTACAATCCGGGAACAAATTCATCTTGTATGTAGAGGGAACACTGTGTAAATAAAAAGGGTGGTATAACGCAAGTACAAACATATATACATTTATATATTAAAAGGTAAAAGGTTACCTTGAGCCCGGCTGGTCCGGTTCGGCCTGGGTTTCCGTGGGGACCAGGAGGACCCTGTAAGAGAAGACAAGCAAATTGGTCTGAACACCGCTACTGGTAGTACAGAATGATGTGTGTTATTTGGGTGCTGAGTTGGGATCACTCTATGTTGATAACTTGCCATTTAAACTAAATTTCCCAGGTTTTGGTGCAGTGTTTCTGAGGGTGGAATGGAAAATGGGGCTCTGTGGAACAACTCCAACATGTGGATGTAGTTCTTCTGCACTTTGCTCCCGCCAATTCCACCGCCCCCCAACACTAGCACACACATTTGCGAAGACTGCAAACGAGTAATCCAGATCACCTCGTTGCAAAACATTCTCGAGTCCTTTGCCAAGTGCATGCTGGTTTCTGAATCAGCTGTTGTTGTTATAGTAGAAGCAGCAGCATAATTTGGCTGAACGGAAGCATGTCTGTCAAGTACGGCAGACGCTGACAAAGGGAGACAAAACAACCGGTTTTCTGAAATTCAAACAGTTTGACACAGTCGTTTATCTGTCTGACCGTCTTCCCAAGGGAAACTTCTCCCTGTGAATTTCTGACCCAAGATCTTATTCTCTGCATAGTGGGGCATCTCTCGCCTTGCCCCCAACCCCGCAGGGGGTTAAGGGTCGGCAGAGTCAGACGGTGTAGAAGAAAAAAAAACGTGTTTAAAAGGGCAAGCCGAGTGGGGTTCATTGAGGTGACTAGGAACAAGTCAGCCTTCATTTGGTGGTCTTCGGGAACCAGCATATGCAGACGTGTCCCTTGTAGAAGCTCTCGTAAGACCCCATTCACGTCGTTTTTAAGATAAACCAAAACGCCCGACGTTGTTATTGTGTTTTAATTTACAAGTGTAGAAAAACCTTGGTTCTGTTGTGATAAAGATTAAAAAAAATATCGATTTTTATGGGTACCATTTATGTAGTCATAATCTACAAAAGTTCAACTGAGGCAACTGGAATCTTCCGGGAATGTTGTATTTCTGTAAACATTGAAATAACGCTTACACCATTCTCATAGGAATGAAATATGGCCACTCATGACAGTTTTAGGAATTCAAGATTCATTTTCCAATACACATATGTCCTGTATTTGAGACAGAGATTAAACAGACAGCATGGTGACAGTTTTACATTTTTTTCTGTAAAATATATATGTGATTGAATCTATCCTTGTCACTTGGTACTAGTATGGAAAGATGTTTCACTATAGGTAACAATAACATCCATTTCATCATTCATTCTACTCTTAATTCTATTCAGTAAAGCAGCAAAGTGTTTCAAACAACTGTATCACTGTAAAATATCTTGACCAAATGTGGTCATGACCATAAGACTTCTTGTATACATGTAAGTGGCTTTTCTTGATTTTTTTTTAAATTAAAAGCATTTGGAACCAAATATTAAGAACCTCTTTCATCAACCTCGGTTTACCAATTACAACACTTCTATCAAAGACAATTAACTTCCCAAATAATTATTACATGCCAGGACTTAACCAAAAGCCTGCACTGGAAAACTATGACAAAACTATGTGGATTTTTGGACGTTAGCACTATTTGTACAGTAATTTGATCATTTGAATTGCTGAAATAGCTTTTGAAGGACAAATTCCATTCAGACGATAAGAGCTGGGTGTCATTTTACTTTTGTAATCATTTGTTCATTTAGTCATTCGTTAGTCATTAATTGTCTTCTTTTGTTTGAGACGCTGGTATCACTCATTCCACGGATTCTCAGTGGTTGATTTTGCCTAACTCAAGTGTCCCTTTCATTGTCCCTTGGCATACAGCTAGTCGGGCCCCGCCAGACCTTTGGTGTGTTTGTGTGCGTCCAGACAGTGTTCACAGGATGCTGTTCTTCCCAAAATACACCAACACACACAGTCGGCATGTTTGAATTACATGTTTCATAATGTGGTTTGGGGAATACACTTGCAGACGTAGGCTGGCAAAAATGTTTTATTTTTTATTTTTATTATTATTATCATTGGTTTTGTTTTTTTGGTACAGCAAACATAGCTTACCCGGAACAGGTGTCTAATTAGAGAAGGCGAGGGCGGGGTGCAGGCGAAGGCCCCCGACCAAAGGCGGCCTCGGCGGCTTTACAGGGCGTTACTGCGGTCCAACCTCAACTCGGGCCGAAATCCTACTTATTTGAGTATAGCGCTTTAGGTTTGATCTCATGGCAACGGCACGCCATTTTCAGGTATAAATACTAAGCAAACTGCATCTCAATGCCATATGGAAAACTACAACTCAATTTCCGGATGTTTTATTTGCGCGTGTGATGTCAAGTTCCCACATAGAATACTTTGGACAAGCTCAGAAACCAACATAAACTAGCATTAGACTTTAAAGTGCATGCTCTTGAAAGCCACTTAATATACAGTCTCCGTCAAAACACCTTTAGTTCATTATGTTCAGCCAGATGGGAGCCGAAGGGGATGATTTCAAAGCGTATTTTTCAATGTTCACAAAGGTTTTCTTCTGTTTGGTAGACACATAAATTATTTTTATTGCAAGACTGCCATTACATGTAATGATTATTTCAATTTATTTCAATTTCAAAGTAACGTCTACTGACTTGACACTTATTGTTTACCTATTTTTGACAACACTCGTCTAAACTTGAAGTCGATACTGAGCCAGGGAATGCATCATTTAGGGTATATATTGAATGAAACGTCCTTTCCAAAATTGATGTTTGTAGAAAGGACTGAGCACAATTGCAAACATAACAAAATACTGCACTTTTTTGTCCAGCTTAATGAAACAAAATATTACTTGTTAAAGGTGGGCTCCGTTGTTTGAGGTGCCCAACTGAGATCAATGAACCTTTCTTTTTTTCTTTCCAACGCACCTATTTATCTTACTTAAGGGACGTGCAACGCATTGCAGCTTTTTGTTAGTGCAGCATGAAAATGGTCAAAATGAGGAAATGCCCGTTTCAACAGTCCAAATACAAACCCAATCTCATATAATGGAGAAAAGTAAAGTTTTTTTGTGCGTATCTAAATAAGGCAAGTACTTGCACAGGCAAAAAAGTACCTTGACAGAGGATGATGTGATGATTGAGCCTCAACGAGTAAACATTTTTCAAATTCCGTACAGCAGTTTTAGGTTTATTCTGTTTGTTTCTGCTTTTATTATTGGACAAATGCAAGGTAGATTGCATAGGATGCCAGTTTGTAATTTTGACTACTATTCATCACTGCTGTTTGTTATTTTAACTAGTATGCACTGTTTACATAATTGACACTATCGGCCACTAGTGTTGCTATTCTTTGATTTCCCACACATTTTAGTGTGAATCTGCTCATTTGTCTTTCAGAACAGATTTCGAGTCTGGCATAGTGAGGGCTTTTATGTACAGTAATTAAAATCAATTGAAGTATTCTCTCCTCGTTTTAATAGTCAATTAAACCATAAACCTATACTTCAAGTTATACCTATAAATGCTAAAATCTATGAAATTTTGAATTATTGGCATTTTTAAAATGTCGCTTTCTCCTCAGCATGCAAGTCAAAAATAATGATGCTATAAGGTAAAAGTAGGGGTACGCTGAAGAAAATAGTAACAGACAAGTTCAGACTTCACATGCAGCTCGCACCTTCATCACGAGCCCTCAAAACGGATGCTGTCTGTACCGAGACCAGTCGCTATGGCCACAGCGTCTCACACTCTCGTGTGGGGATCAAAGGTCAAGGTTCACGGGTGTTGCCTGGCTGAGCTCAATGGTGGTCTGTGTGCCATTGTGTCAGTTTCCCGTAATCCAAGGCTATTGAGGGTTATGCAGGAAATATAAGGACTACCTGAGACTGAAAAAAGTGCATGTTTGCAGAATTTTACCTGGAAAGAAACTAAAAACGCAAACTAAGCAAAAAGGGATACATGATTAGATTTAAAACATAACACTTGAATAATGACTATTCATTCCATGTTTTTGCTATATTTTTAGGCCTATAGAGTTGAGTTTCCAGACTTTTAAAATCAAAAGGACCATCTTGATTACAATAATCCCTTATATATTGCGCTGATTAGGTCACAAAGAACTTGTGATAGGCAAAATATGTGAAGTAGACACATTTACATTTTAGAATTATTATGCAATCAATTACTCAATTATACAGTACCAAAGAAGAAGCCCATTAAACCCTTATTTTGTTGTTATATTGATGTCGTCTTGCCCATGTCGGCTCTAATCCATATTCTCTTGTTCACTGGTAGGAGACGACAACTTAATTGTAGATTGTCAATATTCTCGCCAAACCCTAGAAAATGTGAACCTTAACCAGGCATTTATTTGGTAAATAAATAAGCTTGATACATACATTATCTTTGTTTTTTTTCCTGCATAGTCTGTCTTGCTGTGACTAAATAGGAATTGCGTTGTGTTGTAAGGTTTTTTTATGATTGCTTGACAAGGGGAATTGCAATCGCTAATAAGGGGAGATATCGGCTGAAGTTGACCGGTATGTGTTCTGTGAAATAATAATAAGCAGAAAGACTGTTTAGCAGAATGCAGAACACGATGCAAATCTGTGAAGTAGTCATGTCATGTCAAGTCATGTTTATTTGTATAGCCCTTAATCACAAGGAGTCTCAAATGGCTGCTCAGACCACAGACTATTACAAACTGCATACTATTATTACACCATCCCCTGACCTAAAACCTACATGAGGGCAATGAAAAACTCAAAAACCTAAACATGAGGAAAATGAAAAAAACCTTGAGAAGCAAAACAGTGAAAAGTAAACCGCGCTATAGAGGAGTTACTGCGGTTCATAATAAGTAGTTCATTAGGCTAACATAATACGATTCATTTGATTGAATTATTTTGTTGCAATTCCAATTGTTAGTTGTTTTATGACCAGGCAAGGTTAATATTATCAACATAAGCCTAGAGCGCCCTCTTGTCGTTTAGTGTGAATAACACATTTAAAGTGATATACAGTACTGGTAACAGAAATGTAAAACTAAATTATATAATAATGTGTTAACAATTTCACAGATAAGTCTCACCAAAGTATAAGTCTGTCATGATTACTGATTCGGGGCACCTGCGGCTGCCCCGGTGGCGCCAACAGCCCTGGTCGCTGATTGGCTCCTTGACACTTTCTAAACCCCCGGCTCCCTGTTACCGGCATCCGATCGTTGCGAACCTTCAGCTCCCGCTAAGGCAAGCCTTCCGAACCTGACTTCCAGTTTTTGACTCCCGTACGTTTCCCGGCTTCGACCTGTTTCCGTTTGATCACGTCTCTGCTCCTGCGCCCCGACAACCCGACCTGCTTTTCCCTCTTCGACACCGCTATCGCTCGCCAGAGAAGTGCCACTTCCGCGTCCCAAGCGATCTGCTCCCCACAATCAACGATCACTGGATCGTGGGTGCCAGCTCACGTCTCTTTTCAAATAAAACTAAGAAACTAACGCAATTGGGTTCCCGTCTCCGTTCCTGGTTCCTGAAAAAGTCACACACAGTCAAACTTTGACCAAAAAACAGTGACTTTTAGTGCAGAAAATACCTTTCCTGAGATCTGAAATTTAAAAAGGATGTTCTTCAGCTCTCTGCAGGTGATTTACTGTGCATCTTTGGCTACTGCAAATGAATAAACTGCATTGTTATAACTCAACTGCAAAAAAGTAAAGTTGGCAGTTATTTGTTTTTCTAAGATATTTGGAGTAAAACCATATTGGTTGGCTTCTCTGGTCAACTGGATGAGAACCTATTCTAAACTCTGGTCAGAACCATAGCTGGATTACTGTGCTTGTAGTGTACACGAAAAACCACATATGTTTTAAAAAGAAAGAGAAAAAAACATGATAGAGACCAAGTTTCTGTCCATTTCCACAACGGCGTCTATGTAGGAGAGAAAACCAACTCACACAAGCATGAGATGTGACGAAAACTTATACTCGCCAGGCTAAAAGTTACCTCTTCAACCAGATCCCAACAATGTTGCAAAAGGATGAAAATTTTCCAGGAAATGTCAAGAAAGTTTCCAGTAACTTTCTATTAAAAGTACTTTCCAGACCGGTCTTACAATTTCTTACACTTGAGGGTTTTATTCTAGTGCACTTCACAAAAAAATCCAGTTCATTTTTGTGGAACTTTAAACTTTTAAGATTTCCAGAAACTTTAATCAAAAATGGGATTATCGCGAGAGGCTCAGGGAGGACAAAAAGGTGGCCTGAACATGTGTTTTCTGTCTGTTTAAAGAGCTTTTATTAGGCATCCTGTGGCACAGCCGGTCTTTTGAAAGGCCATCTTTATATGAGGTTTCCTGTTTATGCTTAGGGGTGGGAGGTCAGCCCTCGCAGCCCCATGCTGAATATGGTCAATCTGCATAGGAAAACTTTATTTGCATGTCATAGCAACAATTTAAGAGTGCAATTGTGTCAGCTTCGAGGGATGTGTGCAGATTTTGGCTTTGCAGGTCAAAAATATCCTCATTATTGTTATTATCATAATTTTAGCATACAATCTGGGTCTGTAACATATGTGATGGAAGCCCCGCACTGAGGCCTCTGTCACGTCTCTGTTACTGAGGCGTCAAGCAACATGTACACACTGAGAGCACACAGACACATTCAGACGCAACGGTAGCTCCAAAAACGAATGACCCAAAATTGACTCATTAACAGCTTGTAGACTCATAGCTGCAGTTGGGCTGCATGAAATGACTATTCAGATGTTATCCACCAATGTGTTCTTTTTGTGTGTTTGAATACGTTTTCCATTCAATAACCGATCAAAAGTGTATCACAACTGAGGCTGCCCATGAGCAATGGCATATAAGTATAGTAACGACAAGGTTTTACCTGTCCATGACTTGGGAGCTAGGCTGGCCGAAGAGCCAACAATGGGTATGTTTACATGCAGGCTTTAGTTAGAAATTGGACCATGGGTGTCCAAACTACGGCCCGCGGGCCGCAGCGGGCCCGTTTTTATTGGCCCGCAGCAAATTTTGAAAGTATAGTTAAATATGGCCCGCACATGGTGCTTGAGCTCTACTCTGTTGCACTTCTCTGTTTTAACACTAGATGGAGCCAGTAACGGAAAAGGTGCTTTTCCACCCATGCATTTGGGATCCCCTGAACTGGAAAACATTGGAATTGTGTTTTCTTTGCTTACTTAATGAACCTTCTTTTCATTCATTTGAAGTGCCATTGAAATTCAAAGTGTATTACTGTGTAACTTATTCTGACACAAAATAGATTGATTGTTAATTCTAAACCCTATCAGTGCAGATAAACGTAAATTTTGCTACTAAAAATAGGTTAACAACGAAATTAGAGTAGATGACCGGCTATCAAATTGAAAAATAAATAAAACATTCATCCATCCATCCATTATCTGCACCGCTTATCTTCAGTAAGGTCGCAGGGGTGCTGGAGCCCATCCCAGCTGTCTTTGGGCAGTGGGCAGGGGACACCCTGAACTGGTTGCCGGCCAGTCGCAGGGCACACAGGGACAGACAGGTCACTCGCTCATTCACACCTAGGGACAATTTGGACCGGCCAATTGACCTGACATGCATGTTTGTGGAATGTGGGAGGAAGCCGAAATGCCCGGAGGAAACCCACGCAACCCACGGGGAGAACATGCAAACTCCACACAGGAAGATTCGATCTCATGACCTCAAAACTGCGCCGCACACGCGCTAACCACTGCCCCGCCATGCTGCCCGAAATTAATCATATTTAATAAAATAAATAACTCAGGTATTGCTGAGGTTTGTATTCGAGACCGTATCGCTATATACAAAAAATGTTATCAACATATTTTTCTCCTACTGGCCCTTTCAAAAAATGTTTAAGCCAACGCGACTCAAAAAGTTTGCCCACCCCTGAATTAAGACTATTGTCAGAACAAATCCGTTTTACAGGCTCAAGCATTTGTTTAACACACAAAAGTACTGTGTATAAGTTTTATTTTATATATATATATATATACTGGACTGTCTCAGAAAATTAGAATATTGTGATGAAGTTCTTTATTTTCTGTAATGCAATTAAAAAAACAAAAATGTCATACATTCTGGATTCATTACACATCAACTGAACTATTTCAAGCCTTTTATTATTTTAATATTGCTGAATTTGGCTTACAGCTTAAGAAAACTCAAAAATCCTATCTCAAAATATTAGAATATCATGAAAAAGTATACAAGTAGGCTATTCAACTAATCACCTGAATCATCTAATTAACTCGAAACACCTTGCGAGGGTTTCCTGAGCCTTAAAAATACTCAGCTTGGTTCAGTAAACTAAATCACAAGTATGGGGAAGACTGCTGATCTGTCTGCTGTCCAGAGGACCATCATTGAAACCCTCCATCAGGAGGGTAAGACACAAAAAGAAATTTCTCAAAGAGCAGGCTGTTCACAGAGTGCAGTTTCAAAGCATATCCACAAAAAGTCTGTTGGAAGGGAAAAATGTGGCCGGAAACGCTGCACAGCCAAGAGAGATGACCGCAGCCTTAACAAAATTGTGAAGAAGAGCCGCTTCCAGAATTTGGGGGAGCTTCAAAGACAGTGGGCTGAAGCTGGAGTCCAGGTATCACAGACGTGTCCGGGAAATGGGCTACAATAGCCGTATTCCCATGGTCAAGCCACTTCTGAACTCAAGACAACGGAAGAAGCGTCTGACTTGGGCTATGGAGAAGAAGCACTGGACAGTTGCAGAGTGGTCCAAAGTCCTCTTTTCAGACGAAAGCAAGTTTTGCATTTCATTTGGAAGTCAAGGCGCCAGAGTCTGGAGAAAGGCTGGAGAGGAGCAAAATCCAAGTTGCTTGAAATCCAGTGTGAAGTTCCCACAGTCAGCAATGGTTTGGGGAGCCATGTCAGCTGCTGGTGTTGGTCCACTGTGTTTCATCAAGTCCAGAGTAAATGCAACTGTGTACCAAGAGATTTTAGAGCACTACATGCTTCCATCTGCTGAAAAGCTCTATGGAGATGAGGATTTCATTTTCCAGCATGATCTGGCACCTGCCCACAGTGCCAAAACCACAAGTAACTGGTGCACTGACCATGGCATCACTGTCCTTGATTGGCCTCCTAATTCCCCTGACCTGAACCCCATCGAGAATTTGTGGGGTATAGTGAAGAAGAAGATGAAAGACACCAGACCTACAAATGCAAATGAGCTGAAGGCCGCTATCGAAGCATCCTGGGCATCAATAACACCTCAGCAATGCCACAGGCTGATTGCCTCCATGCCACGCCGGATTGATGCAGTAATCCGTGCAAAAGGATTCCCAAACAAGTACTGAGTGCATCAATGGACATTTTCAAATGTTTGATTTAGTTTTGCTGTTATAAAATGATTTTTTTACTTGGTCTGAGGAAGTATTCTAATATTTTGAGATAGGATTTTTGAGTTTTTTTCAGCTGTAAGCCAAAATCAGCAGTGCTCAAATAATAAAAGGCTTGAAATAGTTCAGTTGATGTGTAATGAATCCAGAATGTATGACATTTTTGTTTTTTTAATTGCATTACAGAAAATAAAGAACTTTATCACAATATTCACATTTTCTGAGACAGTCCAGTATATATATATATATATATATATATATATATATATATATATATATATATATATATATATATATATATATATATATATATATATATATATATATATATATATATATATATATATATATATATATATATACATATATAATAAAACTTATATATATATATATATATATATATATATGTATAACAGATAACTATTGGAGCATCACATAATAATAAGCAGGCAAATGTATAATTATAAGCAGTGAATCAGAATGTAGAACGCAATGCATGATGCAAATCTGTAAAGAAGCAAAACCCTGAAAAGTAAACCACTTTATAGGGAGGGATTACAGTTCTGTGCACATGCAGTTTCCCTCTTCAGGACATTTTTTTTTTCTTTGTTGGTCTCCCAATGAACTGTAAATGTGTAGTACAAAGAAGAATGATACACCCAAAATTGGGCTTACTCGCTAAAATGTATCGGTTGATTTCT
Organism: Urocampus carinirostris; assembly: GCF_059441175.1. Lineage (NCBI taxonomy): Eukaryota > Metazoa > Chordata > Actinopteri > Syngnathiformes > Syngnathidae > Urocampus > Urocampus carinirostris. The sequence continues at coordinate 28,284,833 of NC_142364.1, forward strand.
CTGGGACATTTTATTATCTAAGGCCACAGCAAAAATGCCACAGTTTTATCCATCCATATATAGTGTAAATTCATGCTTCTGGCAAGCCACATAAGACCACAACTTGTAAACACGCGGGACAGAGCAACGAGGCACACTTTTGGAGCGAGAAGGAAACAAGCACTGTACTTTGTCGATTTTGTGTCAAAACTAAAATCTGGGAAACACATCTATTTGCATTATGATCTTGCTCCTGTTTTGCCCTCGTAAAAGGATGACTCGCAAATGCAATGCATGTGGGGATGTTTATTTGTCAAAAGCCGTGTGGACACAATTCAGATAAAATCATCTGAATTGTTAGAAAACTGGTATTTTTACAGTGTTTGGAGTCTAATCAACATGTGTGTGCTACTAAGTGTGTTCTGCAGAACTTTCTGCTTCGGAGAAAGTCTCAGAGGCTCCAAAAGGGGTCACCTGGTCATATTGTTCAAAATAAACAATACAGTGCATCTGCATCAGAAAGAAATGCTTCACTGCCAAACCAGAGTGAGTCCAACAAGTCTGGCAAATATATTTTGAGCACACTGTAATTTTTTGTCCTTTTTGCCTCTTGGAAAAACATTAGAGATGTTTTTCAGAACAATGTGTGTTTTGTCTTCTTAAACCGCCTGGGGGCGTCGTTGCTGTCATGCACTTTCCGGATAAATGTCAACATGTTACCTATTGTTCTCTTTTATTGATGTTTACTATGTTTGTGTACCGTAACTCAATGCTAAATCTATTCCACCCTGGTCATCCTGGAAGGGGGATTACCACTTGTGAGGCCCCTTCTCAAGGTTTTTCCTTGCCCGCTTTTTGGTTTAAGATCAGGTAATGGTGTAATTGTAATCCTGTGCAGTCCTTTGAGACATTTTTGTGATTAAGAGCTATATGAATAAATGTGACTTGACTTGACTTGACTTAAAACCTCGAGTTTCAAATCTCAGGACTTAAGTTTGACAGAGGGTGTAAAGACTGAAACTCACCCTAGCACCCCTCTTGCCTGGCAAGCCTGGCTTCCCTGGAGGTCCTTGAAGTCCCTGCGGAACACAAAAAGAAAAAAAAAAACATATAAATAGGTTTTGCCTTTTGACTTATGCCATACACAAACACACACTTACACTTAATCAACCATCAGGCCATTGAGGACTGACGTAATTTAATTAACAGGTGATGAGAAATGAGATATGCCAGTCGGGTAACTAAGCCAGCACGGCAGGAAACGGTAGAAATAACAAGTCATTTCCTGTGCCACTGAATTTTTCTGTTCAACTTAATCAAGCCAAATGATTTTCTTTTAATCAAGGCGGAGATAAGTCAGGAAACACAATAACAGGCCCCCTGAAAGTCAGTTTCTAAATTGCATTCAGTTTTACAAATTCAATGTAAACTTATACCAAGATTAGAAATAAGCTAATTTTAAGACTTTCAAACAATGCGAAGCCTCTCGCATTGCAATTATAACTCCTACCCGAGTCTGGAATGTTTATTTTATGCTTCCTGTCACTCTGCTGGTTATAATTGCCCCCTTACTCTGACATTTTGACCTCTAAACTTGACACCACCCCTATTAGTGGAGGTGGGGCACTCTTTTGGTGGCCCCAGGACCTATTGTCTTTGACACACACCCCTGCGAGTCTTGGCCCTTTAAACACAATCACTTTTGTTTGTTTATGCCTACCGTAAACCCCACATTTGCCTCCTTAGCACCTGTGTGTGCATCTTGCTTCTTAAACATGATTGATCTAGACCAGGAGTCGGCAACCTATGACACGGGTGCCAGCAGTGGCACGCGAGGGGTTAACCAGTGGCACGCGAACGCACGGCAAAATAATAAGGATTATACTTTAAAAATGCAAATTTTTAGCTGAAATTTATACATTTTCAGTTGCGCGCCGTGTTATTTAGAGGCTTTACGTTAGCGACCCTCCTCCTCTGCTCCGTGTGTGAGCGTGTGTCTGCACGGCGCAGGGGAGAGGGGAGAGATCCGTGTTTTAACCCAGCCAACGAAACACACGTGCACTATAAATGACCGAATCATGACGGCTCCTCGAGCGAAAACATCTCGTTCTTTCCAGCAAGCCTGGACAGATGAATGAGGCTTTGTGCAAAAAATAACCGTGCTGTTTTGTGCATTATGCCTCAAGAGCGTTGTACCTTGCACAGCAAGTGTTAAACGTCATTGCGAGACGAAACATGAACATGAATTCAAGGATGAGTCTGACAAGGCGGAGACATTAAAAAGCGTTGTGTCCAGGTACAGCAAACAAACACAGACCCTAAAGACCTTTGTCACTGCTAAAAACACCACCATTGAAGCAAGCTATCACTGCATAGCAAAGTGCAGAAAACCATTTACTAATGGCGAATATTTTAAACAAGCGTATGTGTGTGCGTGCGTGGCCTCTGCTTTGCTGCTGTTATTTCAAGTTTTAATATTTTCTGCAACAAGATATCATTGATGAATGGTATGGTAGCTGACCATTTTACTTGTTTTTTATTGGAGTTTATAGTTGATGAAGAATGGTTGATTCTGGTTAATTCTTGTGGCAAAAAGTTGAAGTCATGGATGGCAACAGGCCTTTCCAATAGTTATTCACATTCTTTTTTTAGTGGATTGATGAACAAGAATAGTGAAAGATAAATTAGTCAGTTATACCAGTGTTTTTCAACCAGTGTGCCAGGGCACACTAGTGTGCCGTGAGACCTTGTCTAGTGTGCTGCTGGAATTTCCCAAATTTATCTTTCCTAAAAAATCAGGTCATTATTCAGTAGTTTTGCAATCTTCAGACGAGGAACTGTAATAGTCATCCATATCCAAAACTACAAAGCGGCGCTGCCACGAGCGGCTGCCTTTTCCAGCAGCTGCCCTGTTGTTTTATTGTCTGCTCCTATCTTCGGTGTTTTTTCTTCCCGTTTTGACAACTACACTCTGGATTACTTCTATCCTATGGACATGGGTTTCAACGCACAAGAAATGCGTGTATTTCAACTCCTTGCCCTGAGGAATTCTCGTGCCGGCGTGATGAAGGGGCCCATGGTGGAAGAAAAGCCGAAGCTAGCGAAGCGGCTAGCGGCGTTATAAGTCTTCGGTACCATCCGTAATCATGGTAAATGCGAACTCACGACCAAATAGGATCATCGAGTGCTTTTTGAAAACATCGAAGCGCACAGGGGGCGCAGTTGCTGTGTTTTGCGGAAACGTGGCTCACGTTTAGCATTCCGGACGCTAACGTGTAGCCACCCGGAGCCACCTGGAGAAATCCGGCTTCAATGTCGCTAAACAGAGACATGAAAGCCGGGGGGAATCGGAGAGGAGGCGGACTTGCTAACACGAGGTGGTGTATCCCTGGATTCTCACAAAGAAAAGATTTCCATCTGCCGCAGGAATGTCGAACTTTTGGACTGGCGTGACGTCATCCACTCCGCTACAAGCACCCTCGGGCATCATGTTAATCTGTTAATAAACAACGGGGTAGACTGCTGGAAGTGTGAATTTCCCTACGGGGATGAATAAAGTATATATCTATCTATCTATCTATCTATATCAGTGGGCGGAGTGGGTGGCAGTAGATTTTTATATACTTTTTTACACATATTATCTGCTCTTGAGGTAGCACAGTACATTTAATAACTTAATTTGTTTAACAAAGCGGTTTAAGATTGCACGGTAAAAAATAAAAACATAAAGCATATCATTATTTTTTATTTTAAGTATTATTTTCTTCTTTTTTTAATACTAATTATCTGCTTATGAGGTAGTACAGTGAAATATTTGACATAAATTATTTTCAAACATTTTTGATGGATTGTGTGCCTTGGAACTTTTTTATAAATAAAAGTGTACTTTGGTTAATAAAGGGTTGAAAAATACAGTTTTACAATTAAAATGTATAAACATGTTGTATATTTAGGCTGGTGTAAAATTACAGCTCTGTTGGATATTAAAAAAATGTTGTGCGAGTCAATAATCTTGGTGTGGATCACTTTTTTACAAGGAAATTTGAAAGTGGCATGCCACACCAAAAAGGTTGCTGACCCCCTAGACACATAAGAAAACATTCACCAAAGAGATTCAAACCAGCAGTGATTGAAGTCTGAATTTCGGGCCAAAGTCAATATAACAATTGAAAATGTGTGATTTTAGTTGCCTGCTTACAGGGCAGAAGTCCTTTAATGTGGGCTTTTACAAATCTCACAATGAAACATAATGTTCAGAAAAGCCTACTGATCAACAAATGTTTTGTTCGTAAACAAAATGATGGTCACATAAAACAACACAATTGCAAATTAATCTTCTATAACCAGTCAAGAAAAAACAAAGACAGACCAAAGGTACCAATTTCACGCCTCGTTTTGTTGTGCTCTTATAAAATAAGCTTTTTTCTACCGTATTTGCTTACATTTAGTAGCTGAATGATTGTTGACCAACGGCCCTGACCCTTAACCCAGCTTTGAAGATAGCCCACATGACTTCCACTAGCACCATACGACAGTGGAATCTGGTGCAAAAATGGCAAAATGTAAAACTTGACGCCTAACCTGGAAATTTTATAATGGCGGGAGATGATTTTGAACCATTGTGGGCAATGGGTCAGTGCCATGGGATAACAATAATAAATAGCATGGAATGTCTTAAATGGACAACAACTTTTATGGAATTAGGTTTTCTGAACAATTAAAAGGATGGAGCGTGTATTTTAAGGTTAAATTTGAAAAAAAAAAAAAAATCTTACCGCGGGGCCAGGTTCTCCTTTTAGTCCAACAGGTCCAGATAGCAGGGAGAACTGAGTAGGTGCTAAATCCCAGCTCTGGAAGCCATCAGTAGCAGGTAATGTCACAGGATTGTGCCAAGGTGTGGTTGGACGTGGGGTCACTGGAGCCTTGGTGGTTCTGGCTTGCTTAGTTGTTTTGATGACCTGTTTCAGGTTCACCTTGGTGGTTTTAGCAAAGGTTTTAGGGATAGTTGGCTTAGAAGGGTTCACTTTTGATACAACGGGTTTGGATGGAAAGGCTTTGACGGAATTTAGCTTGGGCTTAGCAAGAGTGGTTTTGGATAGTATGTCTTTGGCCTTTGTGGGGGTTTTCTTAATTGTGGTCGTTTGAAGTTTCTTTAGAGTTAGGGCTTGATATGATAAAGTAGGATCCAGTTGTTTCTTAGAAGGAATTGAGGGTGTTGGAGCTGTCGGAGTGTGTTTCATTTCTGTATCCGCAATTACCTTTTTCTTATAAGGAGCAGGCTTTGGTGAAGTTAGCCAGGTTGTTGTAGGACTTGTCGTTTTTGCAGTGGATGTTTTTGTGGACGATGGTTTGGGTGAGGCTGTCGTTTTTGCAGTGGAAGTTTTTGTGGAAGATGGTTTGGGTGAGGCTAATGTTATCCGTAGTGGAGCCGTGACAGTTTCAGTTCTTTCAGGAGAGGCTAGGCCAAGCTGAGCTGTGACTGGCAAAACCGTTCTCGGCGAAGGTATGGCAGTAGGGCGGGGTTTGGGCTTAACAGTACGGACAAGGGCTATACGCCTGACAGATGAGGCGGCAGCCGCTACGCTCCGGGCGAGACTCTGCCCAGTGACCTTTTTGGTCATTAAGGTGGCATATTTGGGGGCAGGTGTGGATGATGCATTGATTTGTCGTGGCAAGATAGGTAGAAGGGGCGCAAGGTTTGGCCTGTACGTATCAGCTTCCCTGCACTGTTTCTTGATATACTTGCAGTAGTTGTGAGCTGCCTGGGCAGACGGGATCAGGTCAAACTGGCAAATAGCTCCTTCAAAGTGAGCCGAAGCTCGTTGGCTCGAGCGGCCCAGCAAAAAGGAGTCCTCGTACTCTGGGGCCAATCCCTCTTCACTGTCCCACCCAAAGTCCAAACTAACACTCTGCTCTCCGCAGGAGGCATAAAGAGTCACCTTCTGTCCTTTAATTTCCACAGCCAGCTGGTGCCACTGGCCATCGTGGGGTTCATAGGGAAGCGAAACCGAGACGTTTGGTCCTGTGTGTAGGATTAGACTGCCCGGTACAAGCTGCAGGCCAAGAAGAAGCTTTTTCTTTTCTGAGAGCAGAGTGAAGAGAAAAGCAGTGTTGACTCTGTGAGATCTCAAACTCAGGACCAGCGTTGTGTCAGTCCAGACAGACGTGGGCCAGATAGAGCGCAGCGGGCCTTGGATGTGTGCCAGTTCGTTGAGGATGATTCCAGATTTGAAAGGAATGACCCCAGCTGGTACGGAGCGTGATGGCTTTTCTCCCGTAAGCCCCAACTTTTGGAGAATGTCCACATCTGAGGGGTTTGGAAAGCAGTTTTTAATAGATATTATTACAAATTTGAACAAGAATTTAATAAAACTCTATAAGGTAAAACCTCTGTTTGGTCAAAGGGCTATGGTGGGGGTCAGGAACCTATTTGACCCAAAGAGCCATAATCGCAAAAAATATTTTTGGGGGGAGAGAGAGCCATACCATAAATGTTAAGACAAAATTCAGCAAAACCACCAAACCTCTGCAGAAAAAAATCTAATTTTTCAGCGTATTCTATTTCACTGTGTGACGTGAGATGATTTGATAAAATTTATGAAATAAGAATAATGCCGGAGTCTTTGTCCCAAATCAAAAAATAAACCAGTTTAAGCTTGTCTCCCTTCCGCAATTACTCAAGATTGAGGCTCATTTTGACCATTATTTTGTCATAAGTAAGGGTTTTAAAACAAGGTGCAAGCAAAGTAATATTCAACATTTTCAACAATCGATCCTCGGCTAGTAGCTAAATTTTTTTACTCGACCCTTTCATCCGTTTGGCTTTGACACCCAGGATATGAGATACAGTAAGTGTTTTCATAACTTTAAGTGTGCTTTAAGAAGAATTCAATCCAAAGATCAAATTTATCTTCAATATTTACAAGTTCAAAAAGAAGGTGAACCATGAGTGATCATTACCTGAGCTCATTAAAGTTGACGGTAAATGGGAAAATGGCTGCCCACTGAGATAGATACGATTACTCAGCCAGGAACAGTGAGCATATTATTAAGAAATTGTTGGGGTCGACTTAAAGCATGCAGGAGAGGTCTTACAATTTTATGGATTTCCATCTAATGTGGGTGGGGTTGGAAACATTTTCTTTCCAACAAATGGTGGTTCACCAAATTCAAGGTGGTCCTGGAGCTATGAATAGTGTTGTTATTGTTTGGTGTCTCATACATTGAAGAGAGACGGTCTCCTGGACATTTTGCTTAGGTCTTTGTTTCAACGCTTTAGAAGTTTAACAATCACCTTTTTCTTCTTTGTCCTCGGACCTGCTGCCCAGATACGCTTTCAGAACCTCTATCATCATGAGAGTGTACAGGGTCAATAGTATTTCCAGAATTGCTCTCAGCAATTGTTTGGTTGCCAAGGGTCACAGCTCTCATTCAGTGTCATCAGTGATATCACAGCAACCCCCTTCACATATTTTTTTTCTCAGCTCCTTACTCCCTTTGACGTGACGTGTGGACCCCATCAGACACTTTCTAACAGTGACATGCTTATGAAAATATAAGAAGCTGCTTGGCATTATTGATGAGATGCCAAAAGAAGGAAAGTTACAACGAAGGATCCTTTAGTCCTCAGTAGAAAGTTTAAACAAACTAATTGGGCTAGCTTACTCAGACTGTTCATTTTACCTCTGAAAAGTGATGGGCTTTTAATCATCACAGTTAATTGGTAATACAAAGCTGTCCCGCCACAGTTGTTATGCCTTCTCAAGGTCCAATCCATTATCATCCTCCTCATAGCGTCACCAAGAATATAATTTAGTCCATTTTGGCAGAAAAGTCCTTTTCTTGCTAGAATAATTATTTTGTTTATTTTCTTTCGTCGAAACGTTTGCTTCAACACACTGAAGAAATGACCAATTTTGTGTTGATTTTCACCTAATACTAACTTTTTTCGAAGGCATACTCATACCTGTCAACCTACCTCCATGCCCTTACAAACTGTCGTATTTTCCCTTACAAAATACAAAAAAATCTTTTTTTTTTCAAACACGTTTATTTATGTAGTTTAACATGTTATATTGTACATGCGTTTCGTTATGTCATATATATTGTTAATGAACATTTTGTTGTGAGACACTGAGTTGCTCGACATGAATGAGGTTTGTTATAAAAAAAAGGTAAAAAATTAAGTAGCTTGGACGTTCACTGTAGAAGGAAAAAATACATGCAAATATAATTAAGTAGAATAATACATTTTCTTATTCAAATTATTAATTCATTTTCTGCATTAAATTATTGTTGGTAATATACTGATTAAAGGGATAACCACAAACCTGTCTTTTTTCATTTTCTCCTTTTATACTTCCTTTTTTTCTTAACTTCTTTATACAACATCATAATTGGCAGTGGTTAGCACATGTGTGGCACAGTTCAGGTGTTGGGAACCTCCTGTGTGGGTTCAAATCCAGCTCCAGACTTCCTGTGCGGAGTTTGTATGTTCTCCCCGTGCTTGCGTGGGTTTCCTCCGGGCACTCCGGTTTCCTCCCACATTCCAAAAACATTTCAGGTGAATTGGCCGGTCCAAATTGTCCCTAGGTGTGACTGAGCGAGTGAGTTGTCTGTCCCCGTGTGCCCTGCGATTGGCTGGCAACCAGTTCAGGGTTCCCCTGCCCACTGCCCGATGATTGCTGGGATGGGCTCAAGCACCCCCGCGACCCTACTGAGGATAAGCGGTGCAGCTAATGAGATGAGAATGAGAATTGGTAATATAATGCATCAAAGCAAGTGAGCCGTTTGAGAGCCGGCTCTCTTTAATGAGTTGAGCCGAAAAAGCCGGTTCTCTAAAAAGAGACTTCCTTTCGCTACACAACTTGAACTCGTTTGACTTGATTGATTTGCCGTTTCGTGATATTCGGTGTATGCCGGATGGTACCCATGATTGACAAATTTGCGTCTTTCCGTACAGATTTTCTTGTACGTCGTACACGTCTTAAAATGCATAATAAACGTACTTTGTACGGCAAAAACGTACAGGTTGACAGGTATGCATTCTTAACCTTCACTCAACGACAAGCACCACAACAATGACGTAATCTCGAAAGCAACAAGATCTCGTTTGCAGAGATCGGCGTGCAGACGAAAACTCGAACCGCGAGACCAAAACAACAATGGCGGATCTGCCTGACAAAAAGTTTGGAGTGCGGTAAATCTTTGTTTAAAAAAAAGTAATCGGGTAATAATGACAATTTCGTGTCAAAAAAGTTGCATCCTGGGGACGCAAGTTGAATTCACAATATGCGTCCCCAGCAAAAATAATGCGTCTAGGACGCAGGGACGCAGGCAAACGAGAACACTGCTCAGAGTATGGACTGTAATTATGCAATTGTGTCAGATCCGCAAGGAGTTAAACAAAACTGTATTGATAGATTAGGAACTATTGCGTATGATTAATAAACACATGAGAACTTCTTGGTCTCATGGATTTTTTACCATGGCCTTGCCACAGCATATTCATGCTTTTCCCACTTTCTAAAGACAGTTGTAATGCTTAAAAAAAAAAACTAGGTGGCGTTATCAAAATAGCGATGGAGATTTTGTCAGGTGCCGCCAAACATACACTAATCCATATTCGCCTGTTTTTGTAGTCTCCCTGTGGTGTAAGACAACTGCCCTTGGCATAGAGACAGCGGTTGCATTACATGTACTGTATCTATGCTGCTCGTAGACTTTTGTTGTCTTTATTTGACTACAGATTTTATTATGACTGAGGCGCGCCTTAGCCATATGGATTCTGATATACAGTGTGTTACACAGATGTGACAGCGCACACCCACACAGAGGCAGTTTAAGAATAAGTCTGAAAGACAGAAAATCTCATATGCTCTCTAGGGGAGATAGCATTGCAAACCTCAATACACTCAATTAATCTGAAGGCTGTACGAAGCTGGGAAACTTTAGCCTTTAGTTTTATAAAAACCCATTGCTAGAAGTGAAGGGACAAAATGGGAATCTTCACTATACTGTGGATCATCAATCATGCCCCTGCTATTCTGCCAATATTTGAGGATACATTTTGTATGTTTTCACAGTGCAAATGTACTATATCTATTTGTTTATAATGAACTTTACCTAAAGAAAACTCAATGTTTGGGTGCGTGTTATGAATTAGGTTTTTTGTTTGTCTATTATCGTATTCAAGCAATGATCGATTGATCAGTCGAATAATATCGCTGACGACATTCACAATTAATTGAATACAGCAGGAATTAAAACCCAGGCCACAGCAATGTAATCGCCAAATTCTAACCACTGGACCACTAGTGATCTAAATGACATATAAAAAGGCATTCACTTATATGTTATTGTTACACGGCATCAGATACATATAGAGCATGGGGAAAACAAAAAGTCCTGAAAGAAACAAATCGATGCAGATAAAAGCATGACAAGGGAAACAACTCTGGTGTATCTGAGGATGAATCGGAATATCAAGGACATTAAATCAATAGATTGTACATTGTATGTTGGTTTTGTGTTCATAGTTTACGCTGTCAATGAATGATTTTAATCATGGCCACATGCATTCAACACTTTCAATGCTTAATTGGGGAAGAGAAAAAAAAATGGAACAACGTTTTACACTGATTTAATTCGTAAAATATCAGGGGGGCACGCTATACACCAGTGCACGTTATTAACAAATACGTTAACCTAAATAAGTTAAAACTATAAATTTCTGAAATCATATGTTTAGCTTGAATATTTGAGGCTTGTTTGTGTTCAAATCTACTTTTTTTATGTGTCATTTTTTGCAGTAGAGCTTAAACTCAAATGGAAAAAAATTGTAGTGCTGACACTTCTCTTATTTTGGGTTTGAGATATTAATTAATCTATTAACATATTAAAGTCATTCGATGGTATGTACATGTATAATACCAAATTACTTCCTGCAATGCCCTCATCGTCATTCCTTTCAGAATATCATGCGCTTCATAAAGACTTTGCAAGTCGGCTGTACCATAGACCAGTGTAATGTCTGACAATATTCTCTCGGCCCAGCCCAATAATGACATCAACAATTTGGCTGCGTGACTTAAAATAGTGTAATGATGAGATAAGACCTAATCTGTATTCATATGTCTTCGGCATTCCTATGAATCTATTGGTTGGAATCTGGTGCACTCCATGCTGTGGTCTTGATTTGATTCCCGTTGCATTCAAAGTTAAGCAATTTAATGCAATTGCAATTGGTGGTATATTCTAAATGATTAATCACTGTGCAAATAAGTCACTTTTTTGTTTTTTTGTGCAACCCTTTTCTTTACCGTAAATTCAATTCCATGCGCCTCATAAAATACTTTTTCGGTGTGCACCTAACACTCTGGTGCGCCTTATAGTGCGGAAAATATGTTACTTGGGTCGGTTAATTTGGTTCTAAATTATTACAGCGATTACAGTATCTTCTTCAATCAAGTCCCATGCAAAACTCCCATTGGTGTCCATGTGAAAATAATACATCACATCAATTTTATGGGAAAAAAATAAACAATTGATCCCTCCCTCAATTGCAATTACCATTGCAATTTGCATTGTGCAACCACCTGAGCCGATTTCGCATCAATAAAATGCAGTGAATGTGGTGAGCAGCTCTTACCTTCAGAGTGGACTTGTGTAAGTCCCAGGTAACAAGTACAGTAGAAAACAGTACAGAGCAGGAGGGCTCTCCTACAGATGAGAGAAAAGAGAATATTAGATAATTCACACTGGGGGTGGTGGGTTGTTTTCTTAGCCATGCACATGATAGCTATCCAGGGAATCTCGTTTGAGAAACTCAATTCTAAAAAAGTACTTGGACATCATGCATCTGGAAAGAAACTTAGGGGAAAACATTTTCTTTCTTTTTTTTTTTTTTTTTTTTTTTTTAATATTTAAAAGTTATGACTAAATATCAGGCCTTTGAACACAATGCAAGTCTAATATAGAACACAACTGGTTGCTTAGCCTGGTAGATGCCTGGTTTACATAAACTAGACACTCAACTACCTGATTAAAATCCATCCATCCATTTTCAGCTTGTGGTGAAGTGTGCCATACAATGACACCTGGATTTTTAACTGTGACTGTGCCTGTATCAGCTTGCATCTTCCTTTAAAGCATTGGCATTATTATTATATACCCTTTTTAAACAGTTGCGAGCAATTTTGGTGCTATTAGCAGAGTCTATGGGGGGGCAATTAAAAAAGTATCAATTGCCCACCCCCTACCTCGGACACAAAGGTTTTTGTGGGACAGAAAGAGCATGACCTATATTGTTTTTTATATGGTGGATACCATTAAAAATTACTGGTGGTAAAGGGAGAACAGTAACTAATATTTTAAAGTAATACTAAGCTGCACTGCAGTGGCCTCAGGAGGTAGAGCGCTCGTCTTGGGATCAAGAGATTGCAGTTCGAATCCCGGCTCCTTCGTGTTACATGTCGAAGTGTCCTTGGGTAAGACACTGAACCCCTAATACCCCAAATAAGCAGGTTAGCGCCTTACATGGCTGCACGGCCGCTATTGGGAAATGTGGAGCACATTGTAAAGCGCTTTGGGAAGTCATTGACTTGAAAAGAGCTATATAAATGCCGATATATATATATATATATATAAAAAAACTCGAAAATACAAGACTCAATAAAGTAAAAAATGCTGACAGAGAATTTGTGAAAAAAAAGTCAAAAATACAACACTCAACATAATACAAATACCAGAAAGGCAGTTCATTACCCTAAAAATAAAATGTTTTATTTCATTTTTTGTTTATTTTGAACAAAATTATTAGTATTTTTGCTTAAAATAAATAAAAGAATGAACATCTTAGTGTTAGTGTTTAACAAGTGGAGCTTACCCCATGACCCTAGAATAAGCGCCGCAGACAATGGCTGGCTGGATGGAAGTGGAGCTTATTTAAAAAGCTTTCTTTTAAATTAGTTAAGCAAAAAACATCTGGAGCAAAACCTGAAAAAACAAAATAGTCGTCAGAGCTTTGTCTCTGTACCTTTACAAGTTCTGACTGAGTTTTGGGTATTTGAACACACCACGTACCCAGTGCTCACTGCGACCCTACTTATCTTCAGTTGACATTTATTATACAAGATATTTTGATGTGCTTTGAATAATAATTAGTTCAGAATAGCATCTTCCGTTTTACATTGCCTTTCATTTGAATTATGTGTTTTTCTCCACTATGTAAAATGGGACAACTGTATTTTCCAGACTATGAGGTGCACCTAAAAACTCCAAATTGGCCAGAAATTTTAAGATGCGCTGCATAATCTGGTGTGCCTTATACATGACCATATTTGTGCAATTATTGATCAGTGACAAAATATCGCTGACACGTATTAGTCAAATCCGTATATAGTTGGTGAGAGCGCAGAATCTTTTCCATCAGCCCATAAGAGATATTAAAAGGCATAAGGTCTTATCTTAATATCACACTACTCTTAGTAGCGCTACCAGATACAAATGTTAGAGAATGGAAATAACAGAGTATTTAAAAATCTGTCTGAAATTTGTTTCACCTATCTCAGCTCAAATTGAGCATTGTAAATGGCAAACATTGAATATGTGCGGCCATGACTGAAATAAGTTCTTTAACACATAAATTAGGAACACAATACCAACATGACATTTTCAAAGTGTTATTTAATGTCCTTCAAAGTCCGATTCATTATCAGGTTCACCAAAGAGTTGTTTACACTCGTCTTGATTTTTTGGGGTTAATTTATATCTTTTAGGACGACTTTCTGTTTTTTTTATTTTCATTCTCCAACATGGTACCTTGACTAAAAATAGTGTGATGATGATATGAAACTGGGTCTTTTCACGTGTTGTCTGTATCCCTAGTGGTCTAATTGATAGAATATGGCGCTTCTACTGCCATGATCGATTTGATTCTTGTTGCATCCATGTCACGCAATTGTGATCGGAGATATATTCAGACTGATCAATTAACAAAAAAATACAGAACTTATTCATTGTTTGTGCAATCCTGGTCCATACTGTAGTCCTAATTCTGTGCACCTTACAGTCAGGTGCGCCTCGTATACAAAAACATATACTACAAAATACTATTTTTTTGGGGTTGCACCTATTAATCATATCGTGTGGAAGATAACAATAGTTTGCTGCTGATTGGTTTGCTGAAAAATAGCCAGAGCCAATCCGATACTTCAAAGAACAGGGCAGTCCTGGAGTTAGTGTCAGCAGAAAACTTACATGCGCTCTATTTCACTAGGCACAATATGACACTTTTAAACGGATCTCACGAATTGAGCAATCTACTACTCCAAGTAAAGCAAAGTTACAGTAATTGGTAGAGTTTAAACATTTTAAAAAACATTTATTATTTGCACATGGCTATGGTTTGACTTCATTTGGAAAATAAGCAATACATTTGGAATCATTGACATGCGTTCAGTAGCCCTCCACAAAAAAAAAAAAAAAATACACGGAGGTGTTTCCCATTCATGTGAACGGACTAAGAGCTCAGTGGGGCATACCGATCCATTTATGTTGCAGAATAGCCACTGTTTGCCACTAGATCACACAGAAGTCTGGAGGATATATGTAACACGTGCTCATACTCCACTGCAGGAGGAAAATGTGTATAGCAGATGAGAATTGTGCGAAAAGAAGTGGACATGGGAAAAATAATTCTGAGTGCAGTGTTTTTACATGCAGGAAACAAATACCATAGAAAGGTTATGTGTATATACAGTGCATCAAAGTGTACATCCAGTACAACATGTGCTTCCTGTGGCTTAATCATATGGCTCTTTGGACTGACCAGCTGCTTGCACTCTCACGCTTATCAGCTGAGGAGCTTCCCTTGAAAGTGTTTCGTTCATCACAACAAACTTGTGTATTTCCTCTCACTACCCTCCCCTCAAAAAGGCAACGAAAAGTTGTCTAGACCTTTGGACCATTTAAAAATGAATTTGAATAGAATGTTCTAAATATACAACCCTATTTCAATAAGTGCAAAGACTTGACAACCATTTAAAAAAATAACTTCTAATCATGAATAAATGTCAAGTCAAGTCAAGTCATGTTTATTTGTATAGCCCTTAATCACAAAGAGTCTCAAAGGGCTGCACAGACCACAGATGATTGAAAAACCACAGACTATTATTACACCATCCCCTGATCTAAAACCTACATGAGGGCAAATAATACACAGATATTGTCAACATAAAATATAGGTTATTCATATGCTATAGAATAGCGGTGTGTTTTAAGCTTATATTTAAACATTTCCAATGCGGTTGTAGATTGAATCTCAGGGGGAAGAGCATTCCAGAGCACCGGGGCCCAAATGGAGGACGCTCTCAAACCTGCGGATCTCTTCTTGGCTCTTGGGATCACTACTAGAGAATTTTTAGAGCGAAGGCTCTGGACCGGAACATCGGGGCGGCTTGAGTAAACACACTTCTCACAGGCATCAGTTTGGATAATGAGATAAGCAAATGAGTGAAATAAGTGATCCAGACTGTTAATTGTCTCAGTTAAAGGTTACTGTCAGTCATTTATGAATAAAGTATAGATGCCAAGTAAAATACCTCAGCTAATTTCGAAGGGTGTAGGTAATCGTAAACAAATACCATATCTATACTAGCATGGATAATCCACATTGAACAATGAAAAAAGGCTACTATATCGAGAATCTAAGAAAGGAGCAGAGAATCACTTGCCAAAAGGCCAATATAGTACATTAACAAACCCACAGGGAGAAGAAAATGCTGATCCATGACCAAAAGTTGATGACCAGACAATGGGGATAATAATACTGATAATAACAAACTCATTGTGTAATCAAGATCTCTCGTTGACACTCTCCCCCTGCTGAGAAGGCGCTCAATTTACATTATAAGAAATGTCAGCGTGGGATGCGTTTCTTCTTATTGTTTTGCCCTCAAAGAATTTCGCACACACGGACGACTTTTTTATATTCCCTCTACTTTCTGACCAACTTTAAGAATTTCACTCAAACATCAGGTAGTACTCAGCTCCCGCAATGCGTTTGACACCACAAATAAAAGTGATGGACGACAGCCGCCCATGCACGCCGGCGGAACTCACAAGAAAATTGTCTGCGAACAGCAGCGCTTACACACTTTTACAGTGAGCGGTGGTCCAATGTTTGAGTGAGTTCAGTCGTAGTAGTGCAGTTAGCCAAATGGTTGCATGGACTTTTTGCAATTGAAATTTAAGAGTAGGTGGCATCTGGCTGTAGTTTTGTCTACTATACTTATGTAACCGCGGTGTACGTGTCCCACCAAAGATCCACATTCACGCTGGACTGGATGATGAGGTTTTTATTATTACAGTTTCTGCAAATGGATGAGTCACAACATTAGCTTTTTCTGCTGGGTTTGATCTCTTTGATCTCTTTGTAGTACTCTGGTTAAACTGACAAAACCCCGCCTCCTGGTCACATGTTAGAAGCCAAAACCAAACCCCACCCCATACCAGCAGATGGCACTGTTGGACTCAGCATTGCAGGACATTTACCAAAAACTATACACATATTTTAGCAGGAATTTCAATAAAATAAAAGTTATTATTACACCCGTTACATACACCCCCCTGAAATTCTGCTAAATATGGGTGTGCTACACTAAACAGAAAAAAAAATCACATGCCAAAAAGGCAAATACTGATGAAAAAGAGGACACGAAAACTGGTACAGTATTACAAGGAACAAACTGAAGTGCATGTCAGTTCTAAAACTCTCCCAAAAAGGAGTGTGAAAAGAAAGGAGGCGATCAAACTCCTAACTAAGCACAGACTCAAAGATGCCTGTTACATCTCTGAAATATCAAACATTGTTCCTGTAGTTGTAAGTGCTCACATAGGCACAATTCTTGTTTCTTACTCAAGCTTTGTTACTCAAACTGAAAGTGCATCTCTACTGAACTTAAACTAGGAACTTGCAGATATTGCGGACAGATGATTGTCACCTACCACATGGTCATTCATCTGACAAATAAGACGACTAGGAGGCCTGATGGACTGGCGGACCCTAAGACCATAACGGTCAGGTTGAGCACAATTAACCTGAGCTTGAAGGTCTGGGACAGTCAAGTCTAAACAGTCAGTATCAGGGGAGTCTGCGTCCGGATGGTCAGGGTTCAATGGGGTCTCGTCTGGGAGACCCATACCCAAAGGGATCATGTTTTCAGAGCACTGTGATGGGCTTTCCGTATTGTCACTTGAAGTATGGTCAACATCTTGTTCGGGGATGTGCTGACTTCCTCGACTGGATGTATCAACACTGCGAGAGTCGGACTGGGCATCAGATCTGCTGTCTAGTGAGTTATCCTCTACCTCTGGATGAACTTGCTCTTCACCTGCCTGTATCACCCAGTTTACTGTACGGACATCAGTGTCTTCAACCGCGTCAGGTAAATCAGGGCATACATCACTTCCATGCATAGCAGCGTCAGACTCTGAGTGTTCAGATTCGCTGGCCAGATCATCCTCTAAGGGCAAGAAGCTAACAGAGAGCAGCAAATTCCTGTGAACTACCTTTTCTTTGCCCGTCAGACAATCCTTGACTCTGTAGACATTGAGATCAGGCTTGACTGATATGACTTCATACGGGGTTGACTCCCACTTATCTGCAACTTTGCGTTTCCCCGGGACACCTCTGTTGGCGATCAACACCCGGTCTCCCACGACGAGAGGTGATCCTTTGGCCCTACGGTTGTACAGCTTGGCATGACGAGTCTGTTCTCTGAGAGTATTCCTCTGTACAATTTGAGCAGCTTCATGTAGATCTTTCTTCAGATGGCGTACAAAGTCAGAGTAGCTGACAACAGCATCATTGGTATTAGCATGTTGAAACATGACATCGACAGGGAGACGAGGGATCCTACCAAACACTAGGTAAAACGGTGCAAACCCTGTTGTCTCATGCTCTGTGCAGTTATAGCAGAATGTGAGCTGCTGCAGCATTTGTGGCCACTTTGCTTTGGGCTGAGGGGGAAGGGTTCTGATCATATCTCCCAATGTTCGGTTGAATCGTTCTGCGATGCCATTTCCCATGGGGTGGTACGGAGTGGTATGGGATTTCTGCACCCCTGCCATCTCTAGAAGCTCTTTGATCAGTTTGCTCTCAAAATTAGCTCCCTGATCAGAGTGGATACGCCGTGGGAAACCATAGACAAGGAAGAAATCCTGCCACAGACGGCGAGCAACTTGTTTGGCGGTTTGATTTCTGCAAGGGAAGGCGTGCGCCATCTTGGAGAAATGATCAGTTACGACCAGGACATCTACAGACTTGTTCTCTTGCTCAGCAGTCCAAAAGTCTATACAAACCAACTCCATAGGCTCAGAGGTGACTATGTTCTTGAGTGGTGCACGGTTGTGTGGTTCCGGTGTTTTCCCTACTACACAGCGCTGACAGGATTTGACATAATTCACAACATCACGTTCCATGCCATTCCAGAAGAATCGTTGCCTCACCAGAGACAAAGTACGGTTCTGGCCTTGGTGACCTGCTGAGTCATGTAAACCTTGAAGGACTTTCTGTTTCAATGAATCAGGCACCACAAACTGGAAGATTTTCTTGGCCATGTGAGGATCTTTCCTTATTTTGTAGAGCATGCCATTCTGTATGGTGAGTCTGCTCCAATGCTTCAGTAATTTCATCACACTAGGCGACTCGACAGCTCTCTCACGCCTGGTAGGTCTCTTGTGTCTATGCACAAAGTACATGGTCCTGCTTATTGTGTTGTCCTGTTCTTGTAAACCAACAAGCTGACTCTGTGGGAGTGCCGTTGACTGATCTCCCTTCTGCAGAAGATTGACGTTGGCGTCTGTTCCCATCACTTGACCCACGCCACCAGTGGACTGAGCACTGAAGACAGCAGCAACCTCTTCTGATGTCACAGAACCATTGGAGCCTGATGGAATTGCCCTTTTTACTGACTCGTCTGATGTCCCAGCACTCTCGTCTACAACAGCGTGACAATTGTTGGATACTCTGAACACCTCTTGCACAGTACTGTTGTTCACCCTGTTGACTTGGTCCAAGAGCGAAGTATAGGGCTCGGTAACAAGGCGATGACCCACACATGACCGTACAAATGGCTCACGGCTCAGAGCGTCGGCTACGATGTTCTTTGGTCCGGGAATGTACTTCAGGTCAAAATTGTATGCAGCTAGCTTCGCTACCCACCGCTGTTCACACGCATCAAGTCTTGGTTTGGTCAAAATGTATGTAAGTGGGTTATTGTCGGTCCACGTGGTAAAGTGTCTTCCTTTCAACCAATGGCTGAATTTATCACATACCGCCCATTTCAAGGCAAGAAATTCGAGCCTGTGTGCAGGGTAGTTGAGCTGGGAGCGAGAGAGCGTCTTACTTGCAAAGGCGACTGGTCTGGCTACTTTTCCACCAGGTGGCAGCTGTGACAGGACTGCTCCAATCCCATCAAAGGATGCGTCGACAGCCAGAATAAACGGCGCATCAAAATCTGGGTGGGCCAGAGTGACACCTGTCACGAGGTCGTGCTTCAGTGTTTCAAAGGCGTTCTGGCATGCATCGGACCAATCTGCAGGCGTCAGCTTCACTTGACCTTTCTTGCGGGCTCTCTTGCGCTTATGCTTGTCACCAGATTCAGATGTGAGCCTGAACAGAGGTTTTGCCTTCGCAGAACATGCTTCAATGAAGCTTTGGAAATACATCACCATGCCTAGAAAAGATCTGATTTTACTAGGGCATGGCGTCTTGCCATCCGACTCCATTAGATCAGCGACTTGTACGTCATTTATCGCTCTCACTTTCTCGGGGTCAGTCCGAATTCCATCCTCACTGATGACATGCCCAAGAAATTTCACAGTCCGTCTGAGGAAAAAACACTTTTTGGGTGCGAGCTTGAGGTTGTGTTCCTTAAGGCGAGTAAACACCATCTGCAGGCGTTGGAGTGCAACTTCCTCTGTGGGGGCAAACACCATCAGATCGTCGAGGTAACATAATAGGCTCATGAAATTCTGATCACCAAATATTGACATCATCATCCTCATAAATGTTGCTGGGCTGTTGCAAAGTCCCTGAGGGAGCCGGTTGTACTCGTGAAGGCCGAATGGTGAGGAGAATGCCGTGTACTTTTTGTCGTCAGGGTGCAAGGGGACATTGTAGTAGCCTGACGTCAGATCCATTGTGGAGAAAAAGGCATTTCCCCCAAGTGCGGCCAAAGCATCAGCTTGATGCGGTAGTGGGTAGGCATCCTTTATGGTTCTTGCATTAAGCCTTCTGAAATCAGTACATACCCTTAGTTCTCCATTCCGCTTCCATATGAGAACAAGCGCAGATGCATAGTCGCTAGTCGACTTCTGAATAATTCCTTTCTCTTCCATCTCGTTCAGAGTCGTCCTCAGTTTTTCATACTGACTTGGTGGTATACGTCTGTAGGGTAGACGGAACGGCTTATCATCAACAAGGTGGATACGATGTACAAACTCTTTGGCCTCTCCACAGTCCATCTTATGGCGAGAAAAGATTGACTCGAATTGTTCGATGATATGAAGGAGCTTGTCTTTACACTGCAGCGAAACCTCACATGACTTCAGGTCAATGTCTTGCAGTCCCAGAGCTTCCAATGCACGCATCATGTCCTCTTCTGACCTGGGTCGGACCTCTTTGCTCTGTACACTCTGCACGTTGCACTTGACCTCCTCTGCATTGGGCAGGTCTTCCGCTGCGATACAAGGAGACACATCTGCAATTTTCCTGTTTCTTCTCAGCACCACAACTCTGTCCGTGGGATTAAAGACTTTAACAGGCACCCATCCATCTCCCCAGAGTGGAGTAACAACTCGTCCGACAAGGACTTGTCTGGGCGCAGCCTTAGATTGGGTTGGCTCAACGACCACTGTGCTGCCCGCTGATGCCCCGGCCAACTCAGGTAACTTGCCCCAAATAACGTACTCGGTCCGTGGATTCAGCGTCACGCAACTCTTGATCTTAACTGTCCCTACCTTGTCTGGAATGCAATCACCTCTCCATCTCTCTGTGTTGGAAAGCATTGACAGGAATTGACTGTGGTTATCGGACAGACCGTTGTCAGGAGTGGAAACTAATCTCCAATAGCCATCAGTACTTTTCAATTGAGTCAAAATATATTTGATGGCATTGCTGCCAAGGATCATCTGTTCTGTCTGGCCTGGCACCACCATTACTGGTATTATCATTTGGCACCCGTAAACTGTGACGTGAATGTCGTACATATCTCTGGGAGAAACTTGGTGTCCACCGCAGCCTACAATGACATAATCATCGGCCGTGTAACTCATCATATCAGGGAATTGCTGCAGGAGGGACTTAGCCGTGTCCTCACTTACTGTACAAGCCATCGACCCACTGTCCAACAGCGCTCTGAAAGTGGGGCCTTCTTGCACAAGTACAGGTGTGTAAAACAGTTCGTCAGTCTCCGCTATTCTCTGAAACCCCTGAAAGATCAGCTTCTTCGATGGAGGTATCTTGTTGCTATACATCTCATAAATGGATTTATTATCTTGCATGTCAGGCTTCACATTAGTGGTGGGAGGTATACTCAGTTGATCTGCACTGTTCTCCCCTAAGCGCAGATCAGTTAGTTTCCCTGAGGCAGCGGGACAACTTTCGTCACTGGACAATCACGTCGAGAATGTCCTGGGGCATGGCAGTGAAAGCAAAGGTTTTTGTCTCGGCAATGAGAGAGAGCACTGTGGTCGACTTCTTTGCAAATGATACATGGCTTGTCAGTGAAACCATTAATTCTGTCTCCAGGTCGCCTGGTTGGAGCTCGCCTTCTCCCTTGAAACTGGTTTGAGGTAACACGTATCAGAACCTTCTCCAACATACTAATAACGTCCGTTAGAGAGACATACTGTGGGCTCGAAGTCTGAGGTGGCTCGTGCATGAGGGTTGGACCATGGTTCACCTCAGCTTTGTGTACGGCAATTTCCGCTCGATTCGCAGGTTGTTGTAGGGAATCTGCTTTGTAGCTCTTCTCAGCGTGGTATTCATTCAGCACCTCTAGTACCTCACATGCTGACCACTTTTCGATGGTTTTTGATCTGTAAGTGAGTGCCAGTTCCTTGCATGGGCAGTTCCTAATAAACATGCGAGTGACCTCTATTTCAGGGTTGTCAAATGTTTTGCCCTGCTCACTCAAGCACTCAGAGGCAAGGTCAGCTGCTCTGTTTAGTCTCAGCCAGTAGTCATAGGGGTCCTCCTGGTGTTTGGGCAAAGTTGAATAAAAGTCAGCTAAAGGGACAGCAGAGTACTTGGTACAGCTAAAGTGTTTCCTGAGGAGACTATAAATCATGTCAGGGCGGGTATAGACGTCTATATTACTGTTTCTAATGCCAAACCTAACTACATCTTTAGCTTTTCCTCTCAAATGCATTTGGATTTCCTCTGCTTGCTCTTCAAGTCTCACATTACTCTTCTTAATAAATGTCTTCATTAGATCTTCCCACTCATGTAATTTTATTGAGTCTGAGCCATCCCCATTAAATGATGGTGGTTCTTTAACCTTTCTCTGTGTAACCACCTGAACCTGTGTTACATCTGACACATAACCTGGCTTACTCAATGTGTTTGCTACATCTTGTGTGGCAGCAGCGCTAGGAGCTACTGTATTGTGTGACTGTATACGTGAGAAAATGCTATCAGCCAATGTATGTCCTATCTCCTGAATAACATTTGTCATCTGATCAGCTACACCCTCAGAAATGTCACTCGTGCTCTGATTAAACATGTTTCAAATATGTAAATGAGTCAAAATCACAAAATAAATCAGGAGCCTGCGTAACACGTCACTGTATAGCAATTTTAAGTACTGTGAGCTGATGGCATCATGAAACAATGTGGCAGGTAGGACAGTCCTCGGTTCGGAGAGTTTGATAGAAGTCACGGGTCACGGCACCAATGTAACCGCGGTGTACGTGTCCCACCAAAGATCCACATTCACGCTGGACTGGATGATGAGGTTTTTATTATTACAGTTTCTGCAAATGGATGAGTCACAACATTAGCTTTTTCTGCTGGGTTTGATCTCTTTGATCTCTTTGTAGTACTCTGGTTAAACTGACAAAACCCCGCCTCCTGGTCACATGTTAGAAGCCAAAACCAAACCCCACCCCATACCAGCAGATGGCACTGTTGGACTCAGCATTGCAGGACATTTACCAAAAACTATACACATATTTTAGCAGGAATTTCAATAAAATAAAAGTTATTATTACACCCGTTACACTTATACTTACTATATATATATATATATATATATATATATATATATATATATATATATATATATATATATATATATATATATATATATATATATATATATATATATATATATATATGTACTATGGCTGTGTAATTTTTTGGGGGAAGGTGTGGGGGTATAAGAGGAAGGGGACAGGAACCAAACTAAAGTAATACTTGATTTTCCGACTGTAGCAAATTGTGACATACTGGTATATAGCATGTGTAATATATTCATGAAGATTATCGGAAATATTCTGTATTGATACTGCACTATTTAGACCAAGTGATTTTGTTGGTTGGATCCCTTTACCTCTTGAGTCATTATTTCCTGTGGTGTGTCTTGGGCAAGTACAACCAGGTGACACTCATTCCGCTCCAGGGCAACATATGTTTCTACCCAATCTCAAACAGCGGAACTTTCACGTGATAGACTAATGTGCTAACCACTGCCCTACGGAAACATACAGTTAAATAATTTTGAGAAGTCAGATACGACACCACTATTACATAAAATGCTGTTCTCCTCGCCAAAAAATGACTTTTAATTCTCAACAACAGTCTTCCTTGGTATTACATTTACAGTGTTTGATAAAACTGAAGCATTCATTTAATTTCTGAATAATCACTAACGTTATTGATATCAGCTACCATTGCAATTATGATTACCTTTAAAAGGCTTGCACCTGCACCAATATAATAGAAGGTACCGATACTCGCCACTTACCTAAATGTAAACAGAGGTCGAGTAAGCTATGGTTGAGACATTGTCACGTTGTAATATCCGACCAACTTCCAGCATATATAAATCAGAGTGAAAGACACTTTCATAGACATGCACTAGGGGTCACCAAACTTTTTGAAGCTTATAGCCACTTTTTGTTTCTGATTGGCGTGAAGAGCTACCATTTTGATATACATTTGTAAAATAAAAAACTTATGTTATTATTATGGTGTTGCTGTGTTGTTACCATGCGGTAATCGTTAATTATTAAGCCAACCACTAAAACACAATGTCAGATAGAGATCAAATTTGCTCTAAAATTGCAATAACCCATCACGAGTGAACTATTTTAGAATTTGTCTGCAGGCTTCTCAGGTGTTCATAAGGGGCTACCTGGTGCTGGCGGGCACCACCTTGGAGATCCGTGACATACACATAGATCTGAGCAGTTATTTTAGAATTTACCATTAACTAAGTTTGCAATTCCAAGTGCAGGACCATTGCCAAGTACCTGATTCTTACACGCATGGAAGCTAGTTTCTTTAAAACAGTAAAAGGTGAACTGTACTTTTGCCAATAGTTTTCAGGTATAGTGTCCCTTTTAAATGATGTCATCTTTGCCAAAATAAAACAAAACAAAAATGCAGTTGCAGCACTCACTATAGCTTGTAAACTTTTTAGTATTGCCATTGACTAGTGCTAATGCTTTTACTATTATCATTGACTAGTGCTAATGCTTTTGGTCCCATGCTGAACCCCTGCCAGGTGTACAGCACATTGCACATGATAACCCCAAGGTAAAAGACAAACAGCAAAGCAACTTACTTTATGTCTAGATGAGAGGTTTTGCAATCTCTCCTTCGGGTGCCTAAATTCATTTGTATTCATTTGTCCTGGCAGTCAAAAACCTGATCCGTCAATCACAGCGTGACTCCTTGGCAAAGGGTGGGCATGAAGAAGACACACCGACGGCCGGTCAGTTAGTCACAAGTCGATACAGGTCGGGCTGAAGCTCCGGGAAGGAAAGGGCATGTTGACTAGAGCCAGTCAAGGGCGACGTACAATCCGTGTGGATACAGAAGCTCCCCGCTGGCGTGCGTTTGGTTATTCCCCAGGGTTTCATTCATTGAGGCTGCTCCGGATGGAGATAATGGGTGCGCGCCTGTTTGCCCTGACGGAGGTGGTGACTGAGTAAGAAGCCTTCTTCTCACAGCTTTCTCTTTTAAACAGGCGCTCGCTCCGCGCAGCTCCGGCCACCGTCGAGGTGTCGAGTTTCACGGCCAAGCGGCGGTGAGCTGCAACTGCGCACCTCCCTCTTCATTGGGGAGTTTGGAGAGTTTAACCCCGCGGACGGGCCACGCCGTTGCGGGTGAGTACGGGAAAAGGACAATAAGAAGAAAAATGGCTTCTTTCTTACACGCCAGCAAAAGGTGGTGAGAATGTTTTCGTTTGGGTACGAAGTATGCATAACTGTCAACCTCCTCGGCTGAATGCCCGTCCAAACTGTCGTATTTTCATCTCATCTCATTAGCCGTACCGCTTATCCTCATTAGGGTCGCGGGGGGGGGCTGGAGCCCATCCCAGCCATCTTCGGGCAGTGGGCAGGGGACACCCTGAACTGGTTGCCAGCCAATCGCAGGGCACACGGGGACAGACAACTCATTCGCTCATTCACACCTAGGGACAATTTGGACCGGCCAATTCACCTGAAATGCATGTTTTTGGAATGTGGGAGGAAACCGGAGTGCCCGGAGGAAACCCACGCAAGCACGGGGAGAACATACAAACTCCGCACAGAAAGTATGGAGCTGGATTTGAACCCACGACAGGTTCCCATGCCATGAACTGTGCCGCACAAGCGCTAACCACTGCGCCGCCGTGCTGCCCCTGTCGTATTTTCCCGTACAAAATAATCGTAATCCATTTTTTTTTCTTTTCGGAATGATGCATGATGGAAAATCCCCAGGCGGCAGACGCATGCGCACAGTAGCATGAAACAGCTCACTTCGTTTGCAACGGAAAAAAAACGATACAGATTCCGCGGCGAACTCCTTTGACTTGATTGAGTTGCCATTTCGTGATAGTCAGTGTATACCGGATGGTATCCATCACTGACAAATTTGCGTTTTTCCGTACAGATTTCCTTGTACGTCGTACGTGTCTTAAAATGCATAAAAACGTCCTTTTTAAGACAAAACCGTACAGGTTGACAGGTATGAGTATGTATATCTGTTTGTCTATTAATCTGTGTGTCTCTTTTGTGTATGGCCACCATCTTTCACAGGCAATCAGGTAAGTTAACCTAGATGTGAAAATTTGCCCCCAAAAATTACTCAGCACTTTATTGGATGAGCATTTTACGTTTGTCTGTTTTTGTTCTATGTTTGTTGTCTGTCAAATTCAAATCAAATGTATTTGTTGAGCACTTTTCAGGCATTAGATTGCTACTCAAAGTGCTCTTTGAAAAACATTCAGTATAGAATAAGGCAATACAATCCCCTCCTCATCCCCACGCAAAACACCTAATACACAAACACAAACAATGGTTAAAATGCATCCATCCATCCATTTTCTGGACTGCTTATCCTCAGTCGGGTCGCGGGGGTGCTGGAGACCATCCCAGCTGTCCTCGAGCAGTAGGCATGGACACCCTGACCTGGTTGGCAGCCAGTCGCAGGGCACACAGAGACAGACAACCCACTAGCTCATTCAAACCTAGGGACAATTTAGCCCGGCCAATTAACCTGACATGCATGTTTTTGGAATGTGGGAGGAAACTGGAGTGCCCAGAAGAAACCCACGCAGGCACGGGGAGAACAAACAAACTGTGCACAGGCAGGCTGGTAGCTGGATTTGAACCCATGACCTTACAATTGTGCCGCCAACCCCGCTTTCCACTCAACTGTCATGCTGCCCAGCAAATGATATGTCCATACAAAATCAAAACTGACGCAAATCTTTTTCTTCTATTGTTCGTAAATAAATGTGTTATGCTTAGAAAAAAATCCCTTGTCATGAATGATTATAATATTGATAGTCGAAAAATATCCGGACATTGCTGTAAGTTACATTTTGTATTGTGTGCAGCTTTTTCTGAGTACAGGACATTACTGTAGTGCTTTTTTTCCACCGCTACCGGCGCTGTTAGAGGTCACCCAGAAGTCACCCCGAAGAAGAAATCCGGCATCTACTTCCTAGTTCATGTTTTAACATACAGTACCCTCTGTTTTGTATCTCTAGCGCGCTCAGAACTTTGACGTTTTTATTCTTTAATATCTTGTGCACACATTCTATATGGTAGGTGTAGAGTGTGAAGAAGAGGTGAGCCGTTTCTTCTGAAATAAAAGTGCAATAAGAAAGCTTGATGCGGTTGAGAAAATGGTCGTAACACTTTTTTTGGCCACTTTTTACCACGGAGGAGGACTTCTTGAATCGCACCTTCCAAACATAAGTTAAACTCAACTTTATTTATCTTATTTATCTCTATAGAGCATAGTATTTTATTAAATGTTTATTCTTTACTACAAAACAATACAGGTAACTTATACAAGCCTTAAACATACTTAAATAAACCTTAAACATACAAAATATAGCACTGAGGCAACTTACAAACAAATTCAACTTACGAACGATCTTGATCTCGTTCGTAAGTAGGGCAGCGTCTGTAAAAACAAAATAAATAGTCATAGAAATAAAATATGATTGTGTCAAGGCACGGACTAATCATGTGAAGAAAGACTTGAGGGAGGGTTATCCAGACTGATAGGGATGCAAAAGATGGCCTAACGATTTTCAGCCATTAAAATACAACCCTACCAGTGTGCCCCGTCACACCCTAGATGAGGAAACTGAAATAATAATAATAATAATAAACTCCAGAACAAAACATACAAATGTGAAATAAAAATATGTTACAGTAAAATTTTAGAAGTTAAACAAATCAAATTAAACAAAAATGATCAATTCAAAGCCATATTAAGAAAGTGGGCCCAGAGCCCCCTCTTCAAAATATCAAGGGTCCCCGCAAACCTGATGTCCTCCGGCAAACTGTTAGATTGGCGAGAACATAAATGTCTGTCCACCCAACAACAGAGGAAAGGAATTTAGATATGACCACCATCTTTCACAGGAAGTCAGGTACATTACCCTAGATGTGAGAAATGCCCCCAAAACCTCACTTAGCACTTTTAGCTTTGTTCACTTAGGATTTTTTTCCCAGATAAAACATTCTACTCGTCCAGGCCAGAAACTTTTTAAAAATATCAACGTCGTCTTTGCAGGCAGGCGGGTAGGTTACCCTAGATGTCAAAACTCTACAAAAAGGCTGACTTAGCACTTTTGATATTGCTGACTTAGCAGCTTTCCCAGAAAGACATTATCCTGTTCCAAGCCAGAAGAAAGTTTGACCAGGATCACAATCTTTCACAAGCAATCAAACTGGTCACTCTAGATGTGAACGTGCCCCCCAAAAAACAGACTTTAAAAATTTGGTTTTGCTGAATAAAATAAAAATAAACATAAACAGTGTGACAATGAGAAAAAAAGCAAAAGCCTTTTCCTTTGCCATTTTTTTCTCTGTTTTTGTTTTGTTGCTGCTAACTGTGAAAATGTATACCTTGTGTCTTTATTTGTTATTTGTGTTGCTGCTAAATGTTATTGCACTATTGTTACAATGCACTTTTCTTTTTCATTCACGAACATTGCAGTAATATCATAACTTAGACCAGTTGCTAAGCACTATGTTGTAAATATATATATATATATATATATATATATATATATATATATATATATATATATATATATATATATATATATATATATATATATATATATATATATATATATATATTTATTTATTTATTTTATTTTTTTCCCTGCCTTTTATCCTGCTAGTCTTTTATCGTTTTTCTTTTAAAAGTGTTTATAACATGCTTACCCTGGAGTGTCATGTCTAATCTCGTTGAGTAGTGTTTCACAACATTGATATGAATCACAATAAAGACAATTTAATTCAATGTAACCCTAGTGGTCTAGTCGTTAAGAATCGGCATGCTCACCACCATTATCCTGCATCAAATTCTGTTATTTCAAATGTCATGCAAATAAGGTTATGATTCACAATAAAAGGACACATTTTTTGACTGATCAATGATTGCTCAAATACCGTAATGTACTACCGTGAAACCTCGTGTATAACACGCACCCAAACTTTGAGGTTTTTGGGCTTAAAAAAAGTGTGTGTTATACACGAATAAGTACGATAGCTGGCAAACACACAGCATGGTTTGGGGCTTTTGAAGCCCACATACACAAGGCTAAATGATTCTTAAAAAATAAAATCTGCAGTTTAGTGACAATGAAGCGTGCAATGTTGATTTTATCTGTTTGAGTAACACACCATCTGAATTTGTTTTTCTGTGTTTACCAAAGTCATCATGAAGATGCTTAAAAGGGTCTGTTGGTAGATGTGATTATTTGCAAAGCGTGTGTCCACTCTGCAATTGGGGGCCAGGTCAGTGGGTAAATTCAGCCCTAATGGACTTAAGTCATTAACGTCCCCTTTAGGACCTTTGCCCCTTCCAAACACGTGTTTGAGCAGTGGGTACAACCGATACGACAGGTTGACTCTGCCCCCTTTGGTCCAAATTACAAAGTTCGGAGCTCGCCGGTGCGTTCGCTGCCACCCCTTCAAGCTGCTTAATTACGGTCGCTGGCACCAGGTCTGAAAGCTGCCTTTATCCTACCTTCCCGCCCCCCTTACGCTCCAGAAATAGGCACACAGGCAGCCCGGATCAAACGTTCCCCGTAGGGAAGGGGTCATTACGGGAGCGCAGGGCGGACACAGCCCAATGGCTACCAGGCCCCGCCTCGACACCAAATTGCAGACTGGGCCCAGCGAGGACACAAGCAGGCTCTTTTATGAGGGTCCGTCAGGGACTTAGTTCAAAATGATCACTTACACGCACTACTGAAATGCTCTCGCACAAACTACCAGAGAGAGACACACGCAAATTGTTCTTATGTACCAGAGGATAGCTTTCACTCTCAATATTGAAACATAGTAACACACCCTACTGAAATGTTTTCACACTAGCTATTGAATTACTTCTATTCAGGCTGCAAATTATTTTGAAGATAAGTACATTTACACCTACAGCTAAAATTCCTTGGTCAGATATAATTATGAAATGCTCATGGAAAAAGTATAAACATTCTGTGAGAGACACACATGCAAATTGCTTTTATGTCCCGCAGGAACATTGCGACACAAGCACACACTACAAAATATATTTCGCATTTGCTCCTTTCCTTGGTTGTATTTACACTGCACATTTTTTGAAGGGACAATTTGTATTATTTAGCGCTTATTAGTTGTAAAAAAAAAAAAAAAACGTAATTATTTTAATAATATAACCATAACGGTTTGAATCATAAGCAAAATTAATGAACTACCATGTAAACGTATATTGTTTAAAATACTTGTAGGTGGAGAAATTTGTATCTATTTGCCATAACATGAGGTTCACTTAGGGCAGGGGTCTCAAAATTGTTGTCGGAAGCACCAGGGTTCCCCCTGAGGATAGCTGAGGTTATCTAAGGTTAAAATGTTCAAAGGTTAAAATGTTCTAAAATGTTACCTGTTCTGAAAACAGCTCACCAGTGCTTGGTCATTGTGGTTTTCTAATAAAACATTGGTTTTGTTGTTGACTGGGTCTATTTAACCCTACTTATAAGAATTAACCTGGTAATAATAATTACCCACGATGTGACATAATACATAGTACTATCATGATAAGTTGTTATTTTCAAAATACATATAAAACTGAGTGCCTTTTGCTCTAACTAGTAACAAAAAGCTCTCAGCTTGAAAAATGTTGATTTTCAGGCATCTTCCTGCTCCACGTCTTTTCCTATTTTGATTTCTCCTTTTTTTTTCCTTTTTCTCTTTTTTTCTCTCCCTTTTCCTTTGCTCCATTCTCCCCTTTTTCTATCATTTCCTTCTTTTCTTTTTCCTTAGTTTTTCTCTTTTTCCCCCTTCTTATCTTTTTTTATGCATATTTCTTCTTTCTTTTTTGAATTGCTTATTTTCCTTTTTTCCCCTTGCCCTCTTAATTTTTTTTCCTCTCTTTTTCTTTTTCTGTCACAACCAGCACACAGGGTAGACCCAATCGTGTAAGGTTTTATCACAATTTTATTGAAAGAAAGAGGAAGGGCAGCACCCGCGATCCGATGCTCACTGGACGCGGGAAGCAAGTCGTTCCCGCACTTGGATTGTGATCCAAATACGTAAGTGGCAGTGTCAGGGATGGAAAAACAGGTCGGTAGTTGGGACAGGGAGAGCAAAAGCGTGGTCGAGGTCGGAAACAAGTCGTAAGCCAGGACGGGAGAGTAGACGTAGTCGGGATTAAAAATGGGTCCTAAGCCGGGATGGGAGAGCAGACGTGGTCGAGATCAAAACACGTTGCAGCTGGAGAAAAACGGGAGCAAAAACGGGACAGGCGGGAGTTAGGGTCAAAAAAGGCTTGCCTTGTATAGACAGACGGACTGACAACAGGAGAGTGACAGGACTGGGTTTAAATAGGGACAGGGAGCCAATCAAAGCCCGCAGCGGTTGGCGTCAAATGAGCGGGCTCAGGTGATTCACATCATAAATCGTGACATTTTCATCTTCTCTTCTTTGTTCTTTTTTTGTCTTTTCACTGTTTTCTTTGTTTTTTGTCTTTCCATAATGCTGGACAAAATAACGAGAAACAAAATACTGCAGTTTGGTCACATTGAATCTCAGTAGTTTGTATTCTTCCTTGTACTTCTACTCTATAGCATATGAATAACCTATACTTTTTGTGGACAATATATCTGTATTATGGGGCGGCAGTAGCTCAGGAGGTAGAGCGATCGTCTTAGGATTAAGGGATCCCAGTTCGAATCCCGGCTTGTCCCTGTTACATGTCGAAGTGTCCTTGGGTAAGACATTGAACCCCCAATTACCCCCAATAAGCAGGTTAGCGCCTTACATGGCTGCACAGATCACGGCCGCTATTGGGAAATGTGAAGCACAATGTAAAGCGCTTTGGGAAGTCATTGACTTGAAAAGCGCTATATATAAATGCAGATCATTTCATTTCATTTCATATTATTTGTAATTGCAACATCCTTTGCCTGGTAATCCTGAAAGGGGGATACCACATGTGCGGTCCCTTCTCAAGGTTTCTTCATTTTCCTCATGTTGAGATTTTTGAGTTTTTCCTTGCCCTCATGTTGTTTCCAGATCAGGGGATGGTGTAATAATAGTCTGAAATAATAGTCTGTGCAATAACCTGTGCAGCCCTTTGAGACTCTTTGTGATTAAGGGCTATACAAATAAAAATGACTTGACTTTACTTGCAGCACTGCATGAAAAAATTCAGTGACGTATTTTGGTAAAATATTACTTACAGTCCCTTCAAGTTAACAACAGCCACACAAAAAACTAAAATCCCTCTAGTAAAATACACCACAGAAATGGACAACGGGATGGCGTTCATGTTCAATATTACACCAGTCGCACACACACTACTGAAATAATTTCACAAATGTTTCTGATGTGCTTTCATTCACACTGAGAATTCTTGTGAAGATAACTACACTCACAAAAGATTAAAAATACTTGGGGAATCACTCTTCTCAGCATCCCTGATAATGTCGATTTGAGGGTACTGGAGAGGAGGGTCCGTCAGGAAGTAGAACGTCGGATCCAAGAGGAGCAGTTGAACATTCGACCAGCTCTACACAATCTGCAGGGTTCTCGAAGGTTCATGGGAGATTGCCTATCCGGTCTACATGTGTGGACTTGGAGAAGGCATTCGGCCGTGCACTAATCACTTTCATTTTACCAACTGTATTGTCTTCTTACACACGCTACTGAAACAATATCATCAGTGTGACACTCACACACTACTGAAACTTAGTCCTATTCACTATTAAAACATTGTCACTCGTACAGCCAAAATTCCCCATTGGAACTACAAGGTGATATCCATATTGTCAGATATAACGAAATTGTGAATATGCTTAATTGCTGTTAAGATTGTCGAGAAAGATTGTTCAAACCTCACATTGTTTATTTGCTGTTAATAGTGTCAATAAAATTGTTCAACCCCCCCCCCAAAAAAAATAGTGAGTGAGAAACTCTGGAGACTGGTGAAAGACTTTACACACTGAAATATCTCTCACAGTACTGAAATGCTATATCTGTAACACTTTCCTTCCATACAACTGAAACACTCACCGTGAATAGTTTTTGGTTATTTATGCTCTCTCACCTTATTGAAACCTTTTCCTACACTACTCAAACGTTTTTTCTCACACACACACAGTTGCATTTTTCTATCATAGTTGAGACATTCCATTAACATAAAGCATTTGCTTAGCCCTTTTCTTAACCATCGAAAATGATTCCCTAAATATAACCCTAAACTAACTCCAATCAAAGTCTTACTTTAACCTGAACTCTATAACTGTCACCTCTGGTACAAGCAGTGGACCCAAATGCGTAACGTTTCACACAATGCTTCATTGGGGGATCGGGGAAGTCAGGGTGAGAGGAAAAAGGCCGTGATGTGGTGCTCGCTGGGCAGGAGGAGCGGGAAGCCCTTGCAAACAAAGCGTGGTTAAAGATCGGAATAAGTAGGGCAGTCGGGACGGGAGACGGAGCGTGGATCTGAGATCGGAACAAGTCGGGCAACCGGGACGGGAGACGGAGCGTGGATCTGAGATCGGAACAAGTCGGGCAGCCGGGACAGGAGACAGAGCGTGGATCGGAGATCGGAACAAGTCGGGCAGCCAGGATGGGAAGCCAGGGACAGGGGATCGATCCAGGAAACGGGGACGAAATCGAGCAGGATACAGAGACAGGTCGGGAACAGAACGGGAGCCAGAGTCAAAAATGCTTGCCTGGCCTGTGCGGAGGTTTGCTGACAAACTGACAAGGAGAGAACGAGAATGACGGGCTTAAATAGGAGGAGCACTAATTAGGGAATGAGTGGCAGCTGGGGCTGAAAGAGTGAGCGCAGGTGAGGGCAAATGACAAATCATGACAATAACCATGTCCCGTCACGTTAGGACCACCAAGATGTTCAGGAAAATGATGGCAAAAATCTTGAAAACGATCTTTAGAAGAACACAAATACGAGGACACACACACACACACACAGCTCCAGTGTTCCCTCACAAATAGTACACAAGTTGTCTTTGAGAAACAATGACCTGCAAATCGTTTTATATGTAACAGAAATGGCTTAATGTACTGACAGAACACACCACGCCACACCTGATACACACCAACTACCGAAAGGTTTTTACCTTCTGTGGGCAGATTAAGCACATTACACTCTTACAGGCACTACTGAAATAATTTCATACATATGAAGAAAATACTCTGACATTCACATATTGCTGGATTTGTTTTCCTCAGATAAACAACGGAAAGGCTCTTGATACAAACATGATTTTGCAAACCTTATTTAAACCTTCCTACACTACTGAAAAGTGTATTTAAGTATGTGTGCAAATTTCGGTACGATGTATGATAGGATTTCTGCTGTGTTGGTAAGATGTGTGGCTTGATGACTCCCTTTGAATAGACACTAATAATAATAATAATCTTTACCACCACCCATCAGAACGTTACCAAGACTTGCTTGTTGGCTTTGGGTGCACCCATGTTTTTCATGGCTTATATTTATGTGGGTGTCACTGCTATTACATAACTAGCATGTTTGAAATTGCTCCCAGAAGCCAAAGCCTTCTTAAGTGGGGGATAATTTGGTGGATTTAGACTCAAAACATTCAATTCAAATCACCTTTTATACGCAATTTAAAGAGGCGGTACTAGATTACAAGTTGGATCTTGGAAAATATTCTGACTCGGGGCATTTTTATGTGTGGTTCATCTAGTGCCCTATGGGTTTGCAACAAATTCCATCCACAGTATAGCCACTCAATATCATGTTTGAGAAAGGACTTAATATAGTTTTTGATTACTTCAAAAACATCTAAATTTGCGGTCGAAGAAACATAGGGTCTTTGTAACCCTTATAAAAAAGAGATGATAATACTGTAATTCCTTCCAGTGCAGAAACAATTGACTCTAGGGTTTGTTTGAGGTAATTTACTTCCTTGTAGACAGTAGTAAATAACAGAATCTAAACTGTTCGTGAGAACAGTATACTTGGATACATACTGGAGTACTTTCATTTTAGAAAAGGAATCCAAACTTGTACCTAAATATAGAAAGAGTGCATTCACCAGAAGGTCTAATTTGACAAAATTGCAACCTAAAACATGTAATTGACTGGCTGACCGAATAGGAGTTATCGTCAGTCAAACAACACCATGCGTGCTTTATTCTTACCCCTTGACTTGCATCCTTTATTATACATTGAAAGAGTGAAAATGTTGTCTAAAACACAGTTTACTGTGAGTCATCTTGCTGGAAAGGCCTACGGAGTCACATTTTTCAAGTCAAGTCACATTTATTTCTACAGCCCTTAATCACAAAAATGTCTCAAAGGACTGCACAGGATTACAATTACACAATTACCTGATCTTAAACCAACATGCGAGCAAGGAAAAACTCAAAACCTCAGTTTGAGGAAAAAAGAAACCTTGAGAAGGGATCGCACATGTGGTATCCCCCTTTCAGGATTACCAGGGTGGAATAGATTTAGCATTGAGTTACAGTACACAAACAATAGTAAACATCAATAAAAGAGAACACTAGGTGTTTTGTTGTTGGCTGTAACGGCATAGAGATCACAGAGTAAAGTAATTTGAGTATGTCAAAAGTATGTCGGATGTGACAGTGAAGGTGTGAAAAGGGATTTCAATATGGCCAATTTCGGGTGTTTTGTTCTTCCACTGTCGCAAACATTTGTGATTATGAGCAGATACATTCAAGTTCAAGCACAAAAACAATCTTCGACAAAGTCACATTTTTTCCAAAGTGTAAAATTCATATTTCATTGAAAATTAAGATCGTTGTGGACAGTTGACACGCCCACCACATTGTGTGTTTTTTATGACTTTGGGCAGGCGTTCGGACGGACGGATGGATGAATAGATAGATAGATAGATAGATAGATAGATAGATAGATAGATAGATAGATAGATAGATAGATAGATAGATAGATAGATAGATAGATAGATAGATAGATAGATAGATAGATAGATAGATAGATAGATAGATAGATAGATAGATAGATAGATAGATAGATAGATAGATAGATACTACGCAGACAAGTACTAAAGCTGGAGAGTATATCCTTTATTGCACTCTAGCAGCTAGAGAGAACATTCAGTTTGCGGATGGAACTTTCATACACACGTCAAAGCCAAATTTCTCTGCAAGAGAGGCTGGCGCTGGATTAGCTCCGGAGTGTTGACGTAAAACAAGCTACCGTCACAGAACAAATAAACAGACAGTGAAAGACAGTCACGCTCAGTGTGTATCGGTGTGTTTTCATGCAGAGCCAGAGTCAAAGGTTGCAAGGGTGGTGGCAGTCAAAAAGACACTGTCATCTCAGAGTGTACAAGCAGACCGTTCATGGCAGGAATTTATCAGTGTGCAGACCAGCCTCACTAACTAAGACAAGGAAAACAAGCTCCCTGAACATCGCATCCTGCCTCATTCTTTCGTTTGAATTTTGTGCCGAGATTGTATGTTAAATCCTTCCCGTCCCCTCCCTACACACCCCTGTCCCGCTTTAGAGCCCTGTCATTCCTTTACCACAAGCATTTCCACTGCTGACACACCAGGGGCCACGCCACCCAGCGGCAGTGCCACAACCATAATGAGTATGTTCACTTCTCATAATAATACCGGGAGGGGGAAAAAAAAAGAAGAGACGAGCACTTTAGGGATTTGGCTCACAAATCGGACAGGCTGAAGCGGAACAGATTGCAGCTGAACATATTTTGCTGTTTGTCTGTTCAATATTTTAATGACAAAATGTCTCTTAAAGGTACATTATGTAATATTTGACCACTAGGTGTCACTCTTTAGTATAGTCCGATCGGAAATCTATTATCTGCACTGCTTATTCTCAGTAGGGTCGCAGGGGTGCTGGAGCTCATCCCAGTTCTCTTCGGGCAGTGGGCAGGGGACACCCTGAACTGGTTGCCAGCCAGTGGCAGGGCACACAGAGACCGACAACTCACTCGCTCATTCACACCTATGGACAATTTGGACCGGCCAATTAACCTGACATGCATGTTTTTGGAATGTGGGAGGAAACCGGAGAGCCCGGAGGAAACCCATGTAAGCACGGGGAGAACATGCAAACTCCACACAGGAGGTTTGATCTCATGACCTCACAACTGCGCGGTTGTGCTGCCCGATCGGAAATGAGTCCTACCAAGCAGAAGGAACAAGAGCTAACCACAGAGAGTCCGGTGACCAAACAGTAGCCTTTTCTTGCCTTGTTAGCCTATCCTTGTCTGCATGTTCTCCAGCACGCCAGCCTAATGTCATAGCACACAACTTCCAGTATTCCCTCAAGTATTAAGGTAAGTCTATCATATTTGTCACTCATATTCAGCACCTATTTATCCCTAAAGAAAGTGAGTGATATAGGTTTGGACCAGTTTGATTAAAAAAAAAAAAAAGCGCTATTCTTGTTAGCGATCATTTAAGAAGGTGGTGTTTTTGGCTACTAATACATTGAAAAGCCTTTATACTTAAGCAGATTTTGACATCATATTGAGCAGTTGGGTTTTCAATGATTTCCAAATTAAAACACCAACTTTACAACGTTGTCAAATTTGTGAGGCACTTAATATTACATTCTGTCCCTTTAAATTAGCTACAAAGCTTTGGTAAAAGTTTGTAATTGTACTATGAAATGAAATGAAATGAAATGATCTGCATTTATATAGCGCTTTTCAAGTCAATGACTTCCCAAAGCGCTTTACATTGTGCTTCACATTTCCCAATAGCGGCCATGATCTGTGCAGCCATGTAAGGCTGCTAACCTGCTTATTGGAGGAATTGGGGGTTCAGTGTCTTACCCAAGGACACTTCGGCATGTAACACGGACAAGCCGGGATTCGAACTGGGATCCCTTAATCCTAAAACGATCGCTCTACCTCCTGAGCTACTGCCGCCCCAAGTAGACGACCGACTGTTTTGCGGAATTTGGCAAATCCGGCTTCCCTGGTGTGATTTAATTGCCAACAGTTTTACACCTTTCCAATGCAAACCACCCATTTAATTTGTTTCGTTTGGATGAGTCGGAAAGGTCCTCTATTGGTTTTGAGGTATTAGCTTCAAATCGTAGCATAGACAAATCTTGGTTTTGCTTTACCACAGTGGCTTTATGGTGCATTTCAAAACGGTCTTACATTCTGACATTAAGATCTTTCATTTAAAACATGTCTTGTGGCTCCTTTTTTGCAGTTGTTTGTATAACAATTGTGTTACAATTTAAAATAAAAACTGTGAATGAAATATCAGCTGTTGTGTAAAACAAGAAACAATTCTGGAGAGGAAAAATCGTGAAACTAGCAAAATAAGAAAAACTATACTTTAATAAAGAAATAAGCCAGTTGAGCAATATATTTTGTATGTAATCGGTATCCCCTAAATTATTTGCCATCTGGCATGGAGGATAATGTTACTAATTTTAATTATTGCATTATTTGTTTTATATTACTACAGTTGTTGGCATTTGATTATTTTGGTAAATATTTTAATCAAAATATTGTAATTATTTTACTTTATTTTCTTCTAGTAAAATGCAAAAACTGTACTTAAAATTAATAAATAACCTTATATTGCCAAATGTATATATATATATATATATATATATATATATATATATATATATATATATATATATATATATATATAGGAAAATAATTTTTACTAGTCAGGTTGTGATTAAATTGCAATATGTATCCACCTCCATGTGTAATTTCTGATGGGAATTGGCATTCCTACTTGAAGATGTTCAGGAAAAGGGGAAAGCTTGAGCGAAAAATCAGACATATTTTTGGCTGGTCTTGAAACACGATGAAAAATATGCAAGTTGGCAGAAACTGAAAAACGGACAAACACAGGCGGAAGTTTTCTAGCACTTGTATGAGTGCATGTAGACGGAGTTTGCGTATATGCCAGCATTGATGTAAACAAGTACTGTACGTATTGATTCTTCCGCATGTTAGAGAGTATCAGGCCGCTGGAAGAGCCATTAAATTCCCCATTAAAGACTCCTCCAAAAACCATAGATCAGTGCTACAGTATGAGAACATCTAATTTCATGAAATTGCACCTAAAACATGTAATTCACGTCCTGACTAAGTATGACTTACCACCAATCTAGTATGCAATTCTTACTCTTGATCTGAGGTGACAAACTCACTCCTGTTCTGTAACTTAGTGTAAGTTTAGTGTAAGTACAGATATAGTTTGGAAAAATGTACAATGTATGTATCCATCCATCCATTATCTGCACCGCTTATCCTCAGTAGGGTCGCGGGGGTGCTGGAGCCCCGGCAGTGGGCAGGGGACACCCTGAACTGGTTGCCAGCCAGTCTCAGGGCACACAGAGACAGACAATTCGCTCGCTCATTCACACCTAGTGATCTCACGACCTAAGAACTGTGCCGCACACGCGCTAACCACTGAGCTGCCGTGCTGCCACGATGTGTATATATATATATATATATATATATATATATATATATATATATAGAGGGAGAGAGAGAGAGAGAGAGAGAGAGAAAGAGGGAGAGAGATATTCCATATATTCCACAAAATACGTATATTCCAGACTACTAGGCACTACATTTTTGCAACATTTTAACCAACGGGGCTTTAAATACGGTGTGGCTTATTCTTTTTTCTTTTTCCTTTTTTTCCCCCCACAATGTATGTACTCGAAATACAAAACACCGCGGTGACTTTGGAAACAATTATGATGCCTGTCGAGAGAAAATAGTTCATGTTTTATATTACATACCAGGAGCATAATGGATGGTTCTTTGTTTATTATTATTTACATACTCCGGGTATTTCAAGTTCTTTATCCACAAATCAAGGCCTTGATTGAGACATGCATCTGAAGTAAACAGCAAAGGAAGTTATGTGTCATAAACAGTACAATTCTCTTTTACTACAATTCTCTTTTCCTATCGGCGGCGTTTATGTAGGTTTCTGTTTTTTACTTTGATCCTCGAGGAACGATAACAAGCGAATACAATTTGGTCTGTTACACTGCAATCATTGATGTCAACAACACAGGAAGACACATCTGTGTTGCAATCTGGCACTATTCTCTGCAGAATGGTTGCCCTGGCGCTGTCGTCTAGAAATATAGGTCTCACCTTCAGCGAAATGCGGCCCTGATTTTCGTTTTGTTTAGGTGCAGTTGTAAATATGTGCTCTTCTTTGTAATCTTGAATGGTCAAATGATCCAGAAAAACGTGTTTTGAACAGCTCAGAGCAGATCTGAGACGGCTTCAGGTGTCTGCAGCCAAAGGCATTAACTCTAAATTCATTTTTATGGATTTTCAAGCCTGTGGCTTAAAACTCAGTGAGGTACAAAAACAAAATTGAGTTTCATTCCTAAATTTGAGCATGCGTTTTTTTTAATCAGGTGTGCTCTGAGCTCCGGAATCCACAGTATATTGTTTACTCAAGTACCACATAATGAGCAGAACAACCATTAAAAGTAAACATGCTATATTACAAAATGAATCCCAGTTTACCAGGCTGACGTGTATCAATTTTGTGGTGACAGTTTAAAGTGAACGCGGGTGACAAAACTTTGCTGACTGCAACTTTCGTTCTGCAAAATGGGTGACGGGCTCCAGACTGAAATACCGCAGAAGTGACACGCCTTGTGTTACAGGCTACATTTAAGTGAGATGTGTGGCAAAGTGGTTAGGAAAACATGCATCTGGATGTTAAAATATAATTAATGACAAGTTGTTACCCTGAAGTGTGTTATACAGTAATTAAGTGGAACAAATGCCATGTTTAGCTCATTCACTGCTGTGGACATTTCTATTTGTAAACCACACTCCAACACTTTAATTACTGACGTACATTGAAAATCCCAGAAAGATGTTTTTTCTAGCTATGCAAAACTTGGAATTTTTGTATTTCTCAATATCAAATAAATTCACCTGCAAATACCATTAATATTGATACTGGTATCAAGTAATTTCAGGTTAAAGGGATAGTATGTAATATTAAGCGCCTCCAAGTGGTAATCTGATTGATTTAAAAAAAAAAAAAGCAAAAATACACAAATGAATTCAATTAAATTCACAGTGTTTATTGTCATATGCGCAGTAAAGAACCACGTTTCCCAGCACAACTAAATTCTTAATTAATTCTTAATTTCCTGTCCACACAGATTCCAGCGTAAAAATAGAAACTACAAACCTGTATACATGCATGGATAAAATAAACAATAAAAACTATTATATTAACATGTATATTTGTAAATACTAGTAGGTCTTCTCACATGGCATCGTTATCACCAGTAGTTCAGTGATTAGGATTGAGCGTTCTCTCTGCTGACACCTGCTTTCAACTCATGTTGCAACTAATGTTTTGTTTTTGTAGTTAGAAAAATTTGGGGACTGATCAATCAATGCACAAATACGGAAAAACATTGTGTATAACGTGCACCGACTTAGAGTTATTTTTTGATAAAAAAAAAGAAAGTGTGCTATACACAAATGAATAGTATAATTACTCTACAGTTACAAAATTGTATTAAAAAAGCTATTAGAACTGATATTTTTACAGAAAAGCTGGGAAAACCTACTCCTCCCCAGGCCTGAAAATCAGTGTCCAGATTCCAGTGATGCCTTGCGTAAAAGGACTTCATTATGCTCTCAGAATATAGACTAGACAAATATTTGGCTTGGTCATTATGACGCTGTATCTACTCCCCCCGTGGGCCCAGGTCCTACACCAGACTCAGTGTTCTGTCTCCACCCCCGACGGAAAAGGGAAGACGGACGAGCCATTGGAGGTACACAGGCTAATCCGTCCGCTTTATCGCGGCATTCAAAAAAGGGATTTATGATGATACGAGCAGGGTGTTGGCATATGAGAATTTGGCCTCTAGGGACGCGGGGTCGCTTGTGTGCTGCTGTGGCTCTGACATTATTCAGAAGTGGTCAGGAAGTGCGACTCCCTCAGACCCCCACATCCCTCCAAACAGATGGTCTTTCATTCGGATGTCTCATATACTGCCCTCACTCCCACCTTCCTTTCCGCACACAACTATCCCCCATTCCGCCAATTGCAAGTGAGACACTTTTTCCCCCTTTTTTTAGGGAGGTTTTTGTATGTATCATACAGGGATCGCTCCACACCTTTGTTAAAGGTATTTTACGGACTTTAAAGTGCATTTAAAAACCTCAAATTGATCATGTATTTTTAAGTGCACCTTATAATCCAATGCACCTTACTGTACAGGGAGTGCAGAATTATTAGGCAAGTTGTATTTTTGAGGATGAATTTTATTATTGAACAACAACCATGTTCTTAATGAACCCAAAAGTCTCATTAATATCAAAGCTGAATATTTTGGAAGTTGGAGTGGGGCTTTTTTAGTTTTAGCTATTTTAGGAGGATATCTGTGTGTGCAGGTGACTA
The DNA here is from genome assembly GCF_059441175.1 of Urocampus carinirostris. Taxonomy (NCBI): domain Eukaryota; kingdom Metazoa; phylum Chordata; class Actinopteri; order Syngnathiformes; family Syngnathidae; genus Urocampus; species Urocampus carinirostris. Next base: position 28,327,499 of record NC_142364.1, read on the forward strand.
TTACTGTGCATAATTATTAGGCAACTTAACAAAAAACAAATGTATACCCATTTCAATTATTTATTTTCATCAGGGAAACCAATATAACAGCTCAACATTCACAAATATACATTTCTGACATTCAAAAACAAAACAAAAACAAATCAGTGACCAATATAGCCACCTTTCTTTGCAAGGACACTCAAAAGCCTGCCATCCATGGATTCTGTCAGTGCTTTGATCTGTTCACGATCAACATTGCGTGCAGCAGCAACCACAGCCTCCCAGACACTGTTCAGAGAGGTGTACTGTTTTCCCTCCTTGTAAATCTCACATTTGATGAGGGACCACAGGTTCTCTATGGGGTTCAGATCAGGTGAACAAGGAGGCCATGTCATTAGTTTTTCTTCTTTTAGACCCTTTCTTGCCAGCCACGCTGTGGAGTACTTGGATGCGTGTGATGGAGCGTTGTCCTGCATGAAAATCATGTTTTTCTTGAAGGATGCGGACTTCTTCCTGTACCACTGCTTGAAGAAGGTGTCTTCCAGAAACTGGCAGTAGGACTGGGAGTTGAGCTTGAGTCCATCCTCAACCCGAAAAGGCCCCACAAGCTCATCTTTGATGATACCGGCCAATACCAGTACCCCACCTCCACCTTGCTGGCGTCTGAGGCGGACTGGAGCTCTCTGCCCTTTACCGATCCAGCCACGGGCCCATCCATCTGGCCCATCAAGACTCACTCTCATTTCATCAGTCCATAAAACCTTAGAAAAATCCGTCTTGAGATTTTTCTTGGCCCAGTCTTGACGTTTCAGCTTGTGTGTCTTGTTCAGTGGTGGTCGTTTTTCAGCCTTTCTTACCTTGGCCATGTCTCTGAGTATTGCACACCTTGTGCTTTTGGGCACTCCAGTGATGTTGCAGCTCTGAAATATGGCAAAACTGGTGGCAAGTGGCATCTTGGCAGCTGTACGCTTGACTTTTCTCAGTTCACGGGCAGTTATTTTGCGCCTTGGTTTTTCTACACGCTTCTTGCGACCCTGTTGACTATTTTGAATGTAACGCTTGATTGTTCGATGATCACGCTTCAGAAGCCTGGCAATTTTAAGAGTGCTGCATCCCTCTGCAAGATATCTCACTATTTTTGACTTTTCAGAGCCTGTCAAGTCCCTCTTCTGACCCATTTTGCCAAAGGAAAGGAAGTTGCCTAATAATTATGCACACCTGATATAGGGTGTTGATGTCATTAGACCACACCCCTTCTCATTACAGAGATGCACATCACCTGATATGCTTAATTGGTAGTAGGCTTTCGAGCCTATACAGCTTGGAGTAAGACAACATGCATAAAGAGGATGATGTGGTCAAAATACTCATTTGCCTAATAATTCTGCACTCCCTGTATGTACCGGAAAATACAACGATAAAATGGAAATGCTTGAGTTCAACAATTGATACAGCATACAGTAACTGTTCTGTCTTTATGAAACATATAGAGTGGTCTTTAAGTGCCCTATTGTGGTTAACATGTGAATTGTTGCTAAAAGGGAAGAAGTGAGAAGTGCAGAACTTCGATGAAAGCTCAGACACCACCTTTCAACACTTATAGCAAATCGTCTTTTGTTTTTGCTTTTGACAACATTATTCCCGTAAGCATGAAGCTCATCTTGATTACTTGAATCAAGACTTTTGTCAATGGTAACATTCATTTTCTGCACCGCTTATCCTCGCTATGGTCGCGGTGGTGCTGGAGCCCATCCCAGTTATCTCCGCGCAGTGGGCAGGGGACACCCTGAACTGGTTGCCAGTCAGTTGCAAGGCACACAGAGACAGACAACTCACTCGCTCATTCACACTTAGGGACCTTATAAGGTTAATGGTTGAAGCCACATTCTGAATAAACGGTAACTAAAAGAGAGGTCTGATTATTCGTGACGTTCTTCTCAAGCAGTCGAGCTGGCGAGAACTTCTGAATGAGGACAGTGGTACTAATTTATAAATTAATTAATTTTTGTGGTAAATCTAAATGTCATTATGTGACGTTTTGTTCTATAAAATATTTGTTTTTTTACATCAAGTGTAACTATTTTTATTTTATGCAACCCTAGCTTTTACTATTGATTTATTTCCATGCTCCTTTTATATGTAAAATATACAACAAAAGACTATATTTTGAGGGTGCGCCTTATAATCCGCTGCGCCTTACAGTGCAGTAATTACAGTATTTTGATGTATGTTTTTTTTTTCCCGGTACATCAATGATGTGTTCATCAAATTACAAGCCTTAGTTTGGCTGATGGAGAAAAAAAATACATTGATTGCCAGAGTCAATCAAATCTCAGTTTGGCAAATAGAAAGGAATCCATGCAAGTGGCTTCAAGATTTTTATTACCATTCCCAGCAGGCGTTTACTGTCAGACTCTACAGTGCCAAATAAACATCAGAATAAAATAAAAAACTCCCATCGACAGATAAACGTGCCCATTGTAAGAAGATTTGTTTCTTACTTTATTACCTTTATTTATTTTTCTGGTCTGGTGGTCAGCAACAGGCGGTTTTGGAGCCATATGCGGCTCTTTGGAGCTCCTCTAGTGGTTCCCTGGTGCTTTAAAAAAAAAAATGTTGATAATGGAAAAGGGTATGGTTTCTGTGGGAGGAAAATATGACTCAAACATTCTTAACCTGTTTGAATGAATATAGATGTAAACATACAGTGTGTATATATATATATATATATATATATATATATATATATATATATATATATATATATATATATATATATATATATATATATATAATGTATGTATAAATATATATATATATATATATATATATATATATATATATATATATATATATATATATATATATATATATATATATCGTTCCCATATCGTTACCATCACTAGTTCAGTAATATGAAAAGCAATGGGATGTGTTCTTTTTTTCCAACTAGGCACTTTTTTCTCTTTGCCATGATAGGTAAGAAAAACAAATAACTATTCCGTTCTTACAGAAATGTTTTTGGGGGGGTACAAGTATATGGGCAGTCTGAGAAGTTTATGGGCCCATGTCGTTGATGCTTATAAATAAATCATCGTGTGTCTTTGTAAAGGAGCTGTTGCCACACTTAAACCACGACTTGTCCCATTTGCTCATTAAGAAAACACTGCGGGATGTGTTGTCTGGAAGTTCAGGCAGATAGTCCTAAACCGCACTGACAATGAACGATACATTTTGTTGGATTTAGGGGTTTACTTAACTGATTTATCATCTTGCAATATGAATTTGAGAAGTGTCACCCGACGAAAAGTGGAAAGAAAACCCAAGTCATTAGTTGAACAGAAGAAATATCTCAGTTCATCGTCACTCTATATTTTCTCGATTGTATGGTACGGTAAAATATACCTAAGCCAGTTACGTACAGTATGGGGAGGCAGGGTAGACTGTGCCTCATCTGTCATCACTGAAATAAACAATTAAGATATTGTAAATAGGTATTTGTAGTCAGTGCATAAGATCTTTCTAATTAATTTGAATCGTAAAAATCATATGAGGAATAATATCAATACAATTCATGTGACTTGAATACTTTGTTTTGATTCAATTACATGAATTTCATTATCCGGCAGATACTGGGTGAATTTGGGTTGATGGGGCATTGTTATCTTGCATGTGTACATCAAAGGTCGCCGTGACAACTCCCCCTTCCCTGGGGCCAGGCAGACCGGAGCCGAGACCTAGGATACCTCACACCTTGCAATTCAGTTTGAAAAAGCCAGCAAGCTGACAAGAGGCAAAAAAATCGTTCTCTGGAGCAAACTAAACAAGCAGCACAAGACCAAATGCTGGCCCGCACGCAACCAAAAAGATTTGGATCCAGTCCCAGCCTAACAAGCAACCAGATAACCTTGCTGGCCTGATTGAGACAGCCGCCAACCGGGTGCGACACAGCCAGCGACCTCAAAGAAGCCTCCAGCCACCCACAGCCAACGCCTATTTTACAACGATGTATTCCGTGGCCCTCGTCTGGACCAGGTCTCCAGCCTTAAGGGTCCCTCACTGATCAACCGCAGAGGACATCCAGACTTGGCCTCCACTTTCATCGAACTATAACCACAGTCCATCTCGTGGTACTAGGTATTGGTATTGGTGTGTCGTTAATGGAAAATTCGATCAAACTACAATAATGTAAAATTTCAGCCAACGTTGTTTCCTATATAAATGGTGACAGTTAAGATTCCAACTTTGGTCTTTCTATTGTTTTATTTATTTTTTTCTTGTTTTTTTTTTTTTTTTTTTCCCAACTTTATTCTGTAAATGATTAGTAAAAGAAAACTCCATAAATTGGAGAGTGTGTGTGTCATGATTAAAGTATATTGAAAAATCAAAAATAGTAAAAACAATTCACTCAGAGTTGTGTGTAGCCACCTCAAAATGACTAAAGTAAAAAAGTTTTTGTATCCGTTTTTCCTGATATAATAATCAAATAATGTACGTGGTGCTCCAAAATGGCGAGACGAATTTTGAAAATAATAAACTAATCTATTAATTTTAGTTAGTCAATGAAGTATTGGTTACAATAATCTATTTACCTCCCAGATATCGCTACACTACTGACGTTTTTATTCTAAAGTAGTATTAGTGTGCTGAGCATCTGCAGATGCAGAGTGAAGCAAACAACTCTCTTGCCTCATGGCAGAAGGCAATAACGAAAATAACGGTTCTCATCTGGGCTCACACCATAAACAGTATAAGCAATTTAACATTAAGTCAAGTGATCCATTCTTTTTCGTGTTGCATGGACTTTTTAAAAAAATAGATGATTGATACAAGCTATCTGTTGCTGCTTTTATTCAAAAGGAGACGCACATAGACTTTATTCATGAGTTAAAGTAAGACAAGTAAACATTTTTGTATATATAGGTTATATATATTGTTTTTTTTCTGCCAAATAAACGATGAAAGAGATGTTGATTCATTTATTTGAAAAACTGACTATGCCTCACCACATACAAACCTCACCACATGTCACTGACTTGAGCTTTTTAGTCCCAACTGTCCAACTGTCTAAGACATTGCTTCTGGGAATGACTTTCAGATGGCCTCGATAGTGGGGACACCCCAAACAGGAAATTGGAAGAATTTCCTTTTTAAAAGAAGTCATTGGGCAAAATGACATCCGTCTGTGATTGATCTCTGTCTTGACCAGTGCACCTCTTGGATTGCACCCTTTCACGGTGTCCACAAACACACCTTCACTTCTACAAGCTCCTCTGTCGTACAGGAGAGGAAACCGGAGCGGCCCAGCGAGGAAAAGCAGATTCTCGCCGTAAGACTTAGAACGCAGCAGTCATCTGCGAAAGCCCCAGGACTGTATAATAAACATTTCATTTCCTCTGGCAAGCGATAGGAAGGGCTCTGTGATGTTAAAAAGGAGCAGGAGTGTAAGAAGAATGCCCGTCATTCAATGTTCTTTTTTTGAAAGAGCCATGGGGCTTAATGGAAAAAAAAGCTTTTTCAGTCCCTGTGCAGATGAATATTAAACTTGATAACGTGATAGTGTTAATGGGAGTATTGTTGAATGAGATCATATTTCATAATAAACAGCTGATGTTCAAAAGGAGTTAACTTTGATTTATTCTAAGTCCGTAATGGGTGGGTTATTTGTTAATGTATTTAATTGGAGCTCCACTATTACATACACACACAAAAAAACTTAAACTTAGTCAAATTCTTTATTTTTATTTACTTGATAATGAATCGCTACGAATTACAAAAAAATATCTCTCTGTAAATCAGTTTTTTTGCACCGCTTAATGTCACTAGGGTTGTAGGTCTACTGGACCCCATCTCAGTGGTCTTCGGGCAGTAGGCAGGTCATACACTGAACTGCTTGTCAGCCAGTTGCAGGGCACACAGAAAGCCACAACCGTTCACCGTTAACTCATTTCTATAGATAATTTGGAAACGGCAATTGGCCTTGCATGTTTTTAGAATGTGGAGGAAACCGGAATGCCCAGAGGAAACCCACAAAGGCACGGGGAGAACATGCAAACTCCACACGCAGAGGCCAATACCTGGAATCAAACCCTGGACCTCTCCACCACGGGGCTGGCTTATTAACCACTCATCCGCTGTGCTATTATATAAATGTAATTCTAAAAAATAAATTAAACTTTATAGGGACAGTGTGTAATATTTGACCGCTAGATCCCCCTGTGTTGTGTAGTGCTGATCCCCAAAAACAGGGATTTGAAATTACATTTGTCAATAAAATGTGTTAAAAAAACTGCATCAAAATAATGAATTAATTCGAAAGATGTCGACCCATCTGTCCTGTGTGCCAGGTGAGAAGTCCAGCCCCTGCTGTCACAAATATATATATTTGAATGTAGACCAGTGCCGCGGATAATGTTTTTGCCAATATTAGAGTTTAAAAAGTACAACAAACATTTACTCTGGAGCTTTCTCAAAGTCACGTTTTAGCAGCACCAGTCGCAGTACGATCATGCTGGAAAGGGAACGTATTTTGTGTTATGGCACAACACAGACAAAAGCAATTTGTACAGTACGTCATGGACTGAAATCAGTATAATTACCCCGCCGTAAAAACCTCTCCGAGCGTTTTTACAACCCGATAAGTGTCGGGATCTGGAAAGCATCTTTTGTGGAACTCGTTAGGACTCGTGCTTAGTCAGGTGGCACATCATAATTTTCCATGCCATCATTTGGAAACGCTAACTGCTTTGTTTGTACATTATTTGCACAATTCCATTTGCTTGTCCAAAACAGGACAAGTGATAAGAGATTTTAACAACTCTCGTGGTAATCCTAATAATGCTTTTCAATTAGTTCACTCACTCGCTTTTATTATTCCTCATTTATCCTTACTAAGGTTTTCCTTGCATGCTTCCAGTAAAGTGACATTTGGGTAAGTTTTTGGCTCACAGACCATCAACAGAACTATTTGATTTATTGTTATCCAAATATTCCTTTGTTTGCAACAATTCATAGATATTTCTATAGGAGCCTGAATATTCAAAGTATGGATAATTATTAGAAAACAGTGAAAATACATTGTTAGGAATGCCCGATAAGTATTGGGCCGAGAGTCATCAAACCCATAAAGGCCAAATTTGGCATAACAGTTTTCGGGCAGATAGAAATAAAACCACACCCAATAATAAGTTACTTGACGCCAAACTATAATATTCAATCAAACAACAGTACTTGTTTTACATACTTTAGTCATTTATGTGCCTCACTAGAATACATTTTGATTTTCTACAGAAGTTGTAGGACAACTCAGTCGTGTCTCTTCATTACTTCTCAATGTTCGTGAGGCACTGGAGAGCGTGCCCATAACCAGTCGCAAGGGATTGCCGCTTTTCAACTTCACCAAGCACAGAGTTTTGTTTTGAATTTTTTTTTCTCTCTTGTTCTTTGTGTGTTTGTGCATGAAAGGTAATTTAATTAAGATTTACAGCTCGTTGATTAAGAATGACAGCTGCCCGACCAAGCAACATCTGAAGCCTATGTCCAGAATAGCACCTTCCTAGGGACAGCTAATAACTGCGCAGAACCCTCAAACTCCAGGGCCTCTGGTAGAAGATCAGAGTCTGAGGAATACACGGATACCACCCGACCAGGGGTGAGAAGGAGATTTATTTTGAATATTGATATACACAAAATGCATATCTTTTCATTCCCTTTTTGCCTGGATTGGGTGTGTGGAGGCCCTATGACTGGCTGGCAACTGGTTCAGGGTGCCCCCTGCCTACTGCTCGGAGATGGTTAGGAAGGGTTACAGAACCCCTGCGACCCTAGTAAGGATATGTGGTGCAGAAGATGGATGGATGGGCCTTTGGAGGTTGCAGTGCTTGGTAGGCTGGCTGATCACACAAACGGTTACTCGTCTTGAATGCAGCCTCTATGCGCCTCTGTTATTTCTTCGGAACTGAGCCAGTAAGGACCTTCTATTTCAGTGCCATTTTCAGGGCTAGTCAACAAACGGAGCGCAAGGGGCACGCCAAAAAAATTATAGCTCCTTGCATGTTCCAGTCAACCCCCGCTTGTTCCGTGCAACCATCTTCAAAGATCAGCGTGACGTCACAAAAGCTGAATTCATGCTAAGCTGCTTTGAGGGGAAAATAAGCGTGTTTCCAATGCGCTTGTCACTGTATTTTTCAAGAGCTGCCCCTGTGTCTTCCTCTCACACTTCATCTCTCATTGAAAGCCATTTTGTCTGGCCTGCTTCAACTACTCCTTTGCCGCCTCCTCATTTTTTAGAACCCTCACTTACCACCTATCTGTCCTACTGACTGTTATCAGGTTAATGAAGGTCCTGAGATTCCCATGTGGCGACTGTGGTTGCGGCGTTAGGACAGCAAAGCTTTAAATGCACACAAAAATTAATGACGTGAGTGGTCCAATGGAAACTAGAATCAAGAGCAATCAGGAAAATATCCTGAACAATTAGTCAGGTAGGAGTGGTTAAAATTTGCTTCCATGCTATGCAAACGTTTGATGGAATAGAAATCAAACAGTTAGTACACAGCAGAGGTTCTCAATTGGTCTATCTTCCGGGCTCAACCTCCAACCCTAATTACAAACCGTGGCCCCAATAAAAAACATTTCCACTTCTCAAATTAATTTCATGAAAAGATTGTGCAATTTAAACTACAGATTGTAGAAATGGTGGGTGTCCATTTGCATTTGCAGGGCATTATCTCCATCTACTGTTATGGAGTGTAAATTACAGTACTGTATTATTTTTGTTTTGTTTTCCTTAGCAGTATTTTGCCAAGGCTTAAGCCTGTGACCCACTTTAAAACGGATCTGGGACCAAGTTATGGTTCGCAACCCACCAGTTGAGAAGACCTTTTATACAGTATGTGATTTAAATGTGGAATCAAATCAATCATCAGGTCAAGGTATGAAGTAATCCTGAAACGCGCAAAATGAATGTTAAAGTTTACACTTTACAGAATGTGTTCCCAAAAGGAATATTTTTTTGGGGCCGATAGTGGACACACAAACCTAAATATTGCAGCTCAAAACAACTTTTAAGGGACATTGTGTATTATTTAGCCCCTTATAGTTGAAAAATAAGAAAGAAAAAACCCCAACAACTTCGAACGTTTTAAATAAAAAACTACTGATTTGAATAATAAGCAAAACTATATCAACAACCAGGCAACACGGCGGCGCAGTGGTTAGCGCGTGTGCGGCACAGTTCTAAGGTCTTGGGAACGTCCTCTGTGGTTTCAAATCCAGCTACCGGACTTCCTGTGCGGAGTTTGTATGTTCTCCCTGTGCTTGCGTGGGTTTTCTTCCGGGCACTCCGGTTTCCTCCCACATTTCAAAGACATGCATTTCAGGTGGATTGGCCGGTGCAAATTGTCCCTAGGTGTGAATGAGCGAGCGAGTTGTCTGTCCCTGTGTGCCCTGCGATTGGCTGGCAACCAGTTCAGGGTGTCCCCTGCCCACTGCCTGATGATTGCTGGGATGGGCTCCAGCACCCCCGCGATCCTACTGAGGATAAGCGGTGCAGATAATGATGAATGATATCAACAACCATATAAACGTGCTGATCAAAGAAATACTTGTCAGTCAAGAAATGTGTATTTATTTTACATAACATAAGGCTCACCTTGAGGGAGCTGACATGATGTCTGCCAACCTTAAAACCAAAAACCTTAGAAGAAAGATTTTGCAGTCCGAACACTTTGAATCTTTGTTGATTGTAATGTTCCTTGTGCTTTGTAGCACTTGTTTTTTGTTTGCATTACACAATACGGTGACATCTAGTGGTCAAATATTACACAATGTTCTTTAAGGGATTGTTTTTGGAATGTGGGAGGAAACCGGAGTGCCTGGGGGATACCCACGCAACCACGGGGAGAACATGCAAACTCCACACAGGAATGTTTGTTACTTTATTTAGTGACACACAATTAACCAGCGTGGGGCCAAAATCTCAATGACTGTCAAATGTCAAACTTTTTCTGGGAATGACTTTCAGATGGACCCTTGAATAGTTTTATGGTCGTATTCAAAATGCAAACATAACATAGCAAAAAAAAAAAAAAAAGAAAAAAATGACCTTGTTCTATTGGTATATAACTCTCAGAATTTAAGTGCTATTTTCCCTCATTTTACCGTATTGATTTTTTTTAATTCAATATTCTAACTCTTTAGTTGGTGTTTTTGTTGTATTGATTTATTTTAATTCAATATTCTAACTCTTTAGTTGGTGTTTTTGCGGCATGTAGTCACAAGCACTAGGGAAACACATTTAGTAGGGATAAAAAAACGCAATAATGATAAATCAGAAATACCTGCCCACAGAATGTAAATGGTCTGCATTTAAATAGCGCTTTTCAAGTCAATGAAGACCTCCCAAAGCGCTTTACACTTTTCCCTTTTAAACACTAATTAACCAATATCAGCGTCATCCATGCAAGGAAACTACCTGCTATAAGGGGAATTAGGGATTAATTTTCTTGCCCAAGAACACTTCAACTTGAGACTCGGAGGAGCCGGGAACTGATCATGCAACCTTTTGACCCAAAACAGTGCTTTACCTCTTGAGCCAAAGAATTATAACAATGAATTAGAGATGAGTATTTCTTACTATTTTTTTCTCACATACTTTTATTAGACGTTTTTGCTCTGTTTTTAGTTTTACATGGTTTAATAAGAAGTGCCCAAGTCATTGATATTTTTTATTTGACAACTGATTTAATAATAATAATAATAATAATAATAATAATAATAATAATAATAATACACTGTATTTCAAAGTGCCTTACAGGACATCCAAGGTGGCTGTACATATGAATAGGACACAACAATAAACAAAGAATAAAACAACAATAGAAAGCCAATAAAATATACAACCATTCACTGCCGTACCATTCCTCATGTACAAAAAGATGTAGGATTTATTACATTTGTTGGTTCATCGTAACTTATTTCCAAAAACGAGCAATTATCAGGGATAGTCATTTTTAATCAACATAACAACGACTATAAGAGGACCAAACATGTTAGATTCACACTTGAGGGTGCTTCCTAAAATAAATCCAGAAACGTTTCAGACTCCGGGATGTAATGATACGCCCTCCCGTGGACGTATGCTGTACGTGCATGATTCAACCTCCGCTTGAGACACCAGAGGCACTGGCGATCAAATAAATTATTAGAAAAACATCATAACGTTGAGGTCTACCATTTACGAGAGCCTTTGAGTGGTTTGTAGTTGCATCAATGACATGGAGAACTGTCGAGGGACAGAAGGAAAATTAGTAGCTCCTGACGACGGCTGTCCTATATTTTTCCCTCGGTATATACAATAATTAGCTTTATATGAACACACAGTTTACGTGTGCGTGTGGGTTTCCCAAAACTTAGTAATCCCCATCTGTGTATTTTGGGTGCCAGGAGCCACACAAAGACAGCCAAGCCTTGTGGCTCTGAGGGCCACGCTTGTCCCTGCTGAAGGCAACCTTAATGACAGGCTTGCCTAAAGATGGAGTCTGAAGCATGAGCCTCTGGATGCTTACTTTTCTGTCTCCGGATCCCCTCAACTGACTTTCAATAATTTGTCGTCAAAAAAGAGACACCAGAAGCGTTTGTTTTGTGGTCAAAGGCACGACGCAAACACCTCAAAGTAAAAATACTTGATTACTTACTTTAACATTAGGGTGCGTCATTTAATGTGTCTGTAAAAAGTTAAAAACTGTATATTTTAGCTGTTAAATAAGTGTTGTTCACATTGCCCAACTGAGTTTAAACGACCCTCATGCTTTAATTTCATTGTGCCTATCTGCTTCTATTTTTCTTTTATCAGAGATGTTCCGGGGGAAACACACATTAGGTTTGAGGAAATGAGGATGGGAGTCGTGATGGAGATGTCATGGTCCTCCTTGTAGGTTTCTTTGTCAATTTAGCATAAACATGTTGAAAGTAAGAAAAGGCCTGCTTTTATTAAAGTCCAAAAGCCAACTCAAACCAAAAGAAAGATGAAAAAGAAGAGTATGTTTGACAATGTCTAAGAAATGCACGTACTTGCACGGGCATTATGAACGAGCTGACCAAGGCTTTAATCATGACTTTAGGTCAGGATATGGCGGCAGAGAGTAAATAAGTTTCAAATTCCATACAGCTCCTTTAAATCTATTCACAATTATCACTGTTAAAAAAATTCTTGATAAAATCAAAATGGAAACACTCAAAAGGAACATCAAAAAGTAATCAAGCGTACACGAAGGTATTTTAGTCTTTCAAAATGACTTATTTTGATGCATTTCTTGTTTTCAAGGGGTTACTGTGTAATTTTTGACAATTAGATGGCTGCGTATTGTGTAGTGCAACTGGAAACATCTGATACAAAGCACAAAGAAGCAATACAAACTACTGAAACTCAAAGTGACCAAACTGCACAATTTTTTTTTTTTTTTTTTTGTGTTAGGTGGGGGCATGCGTTTCACAAAGTTTTTGTTAATTGGGGTACCCTGAGCAGCAAGATGGCGGACAATCATGTTAACTCTAGGGGTGCCTCATGTTGGTTGGTTGGTTGTATCCTTTAACCACTGGGGTCATAGGTGCACCATTTCATTTGGTGTGTCTTGGGCAAGTACAGCCTGATGTCGTGCATCCCTCTCCAGGCCAGCATTTTACGTAAATTAAGTACAAATGTCTTGACCTGCGAGTATCTAAAAAAGTGCACAATTACATAATAGTTCATGTATTTTTGCTTGTTTTTCAAATCGATAGTTTTTTTTTTATGTATGAAAGGTATTTTTTGTACCCCTAGGAGGTTCTAAACAATAAAGAGTGACACCTTGAAAATAAGTACAGCATCTGGGCTAAGCCCTATTCATTTTGAGTTTTTCAATGTATATTACAAAATTTTGCGGTTAAAAATGACACATTATATTAATTTCATTCTAAGTGTTTCAAAACCAATATTACGGAAATAATCAATTTATAAACAGATGTCAAATGAAATATGTATATTGCATGTATTCATCCATTCATTATCTGCACCGCTTGTCCTCGCGGGGGTGCTGGAGCCCATCCAAGCTGTCTTCGGGCAGTGGGCAGGGGACACCCTGAACTGGTTGCCAGCCAGTCGCAGGGCACACAGGGACAGACAACTCACTCGCTCATTCACACTGAGGGACAAATTGGACCGGCTAATCAACCTGACGTGCGTGTTTTTGGAATGTGGGAGGAAACCTGAGTGCCTGGAGGAAACACATGCAAGCACAGGGAGAACATGCAAACTCCACACAGGAAGGTTTGATCTCATGACCTCAGAACTGTGCCGCTCACACGCTAACCACTGCGTCGCCATGCTGCCCCATATTGCATGTATATTTATTCATAAATGCACATGAGAAAAACTGGATAGGCCTGCATTATCTTTTTTCCTCATGTATTGCTGATGCACAGAGTGAATCAAGGAAGCAAGGTTTTGGGTGCTCTATGGAGAGTGATGAGCAACAAGAGTATGAGTATGGATGTTAAGAGGGGACTGTATGAGAGTGTGATTGTGCCGACTGTGTTGTATGGTGCAGAGACTTGGAGCCTGAACACAGATTTAAGAAGGAAATTGAATGTTTTTGTTAAGAGTGACAAGATTGGATAGATTGAGAAATGAAATTGTGAGAGACAGAACTGGAGTAGTCGTGGAACTGAGCAAGCGTGTTGATAAGAGAGTACTCCGTTGGTTTGGACACATGGAGAGGATGGATGAGAAGCGAATGTTGAAGAGGATCTACAGAGCAGAAGTAAATGGAAGGAGGCCAAGAGGAAGGCCGCGATTGACGTGGATGGATGTTATGAGTGCACTGCAGGAAAGAGGTCTAAATATAATGGAAGCTAGAGCGCTTGTTGGTTATAGGAAGGAATGGAGAGATGTTGTGAAAGGATAGTGGGATTGTGGACGCGTTGTTAAGGATGGGCTGGGCACCCGTATGATGCGGCAGGGGTAAACCAGTGAAAGCTGTCGGGCCCTGCTGTTGAACAAAAGAGTGTGTTGTGTCACCCTGACCCGAGTGACATGGACGCTTTCTGGTGTGCCATTTCATTTGGAGGGACGAAAGCATGACCAACTTAGGTGCCGAGGTGCTTAACTTGTTTGGGTGTTTGGGCAATTGGGTTGGCCATGGTCCAAAAAATTTTGTGTATGTTTTTTGCTATTTTTTTCCTTTTATTTTCTTTGTTATTGTTTGTGTTTGTCTTGCTGTCGGTCACCCCTCTTGAGGGATATGACCAAGGTCGATAGATAGACAGATAAATTGCGGAGGTATCAGATTTGAGACTATTGCCAGATAAATTTAAAAAATTGAATCCATTTTTTTTCCGTCCTTGCAAATTATTTAACCCAATGCTGCCTGCAACTCAAAAGGTTTGCCCACCAATGCTATAGAAAATGCCCGAGTCCAGTCTTGGATGCTCAACTCCCTATGACTATTCAATGAAGTCTTTTTATCCAAAATATAAATAATATCGCAGTGCTGTAGAAGTCACAACTAACTATACTCTCTGACGGAACTTCCTGCAGAAATCCAAACAGGTTCGCATGTAGACACACGCACTTTTAAAAATGAACACAGCGGACCTGTGTCACGGCCCGGACCCCAGGCCCCATGAAGGGTGACTGAGGCCCGTTTGACTGCTGCGTCCATCAAAAGGCTTCATTTAGGTGCGACATGAAAGCGTGGCCTTTTAATGTCTTCCTCTGGCCAACGTCCGGCATTTTTCATACTGGATGAGTTTACTTTAGGGTTCTTAAACCTGCGGTCGGCGGAAAGAAAAGTGGCTGGCGACAATGATAGTTTGATATATATATATATATATATATATATATATATATATATATATATATATATATATATATATATATATATATATATATATATATATATATATATATATATACACATATATATATATATATATACACACATATATATATATATATATATATATATATATATATATATATATATATATATATATATATATATATACACATATATATATTTAGAGAGAAAGAGAGAGAGAGAGAGAGAGAGAGAGAGAGAGAGAGAGAGAGAGAGAGAGAGAGAGAGAGAGAGAGAGAGAGAGAGAGAGAGAGAGAGAGAGACACACACACAGAGGGAGAGAAGGACCACTAGGCTGCTCTAATAAAATACACAATATCCCTTTAAAGATTTTGAGCTACAACATTTAGGTTTGTCCGTCCAATTTCGGTCAACCTTATAAAAAAAACATGACACCTAGAGACGCATGCTGTAATGTGCTATCCTTACAGGAAGTCAGCCATTTTTGTTATACGCGTCTTAAGATTTGTTTTGCACTTTTCTGGATTACTTCAGAAAGTAACTTGATGACTGATTCAATTCAATTCCACCTTTGAATCCCATACTGTGTATCAGGGATTTTCAAATGATGGGTCAGGGACCAAAACTGGGTCCCTGACACACTCCTGAGCATAATAATAATGTCCCGCAAATGCAAGTCGACCTATGAGTATTTAAAAAAATGGCCTTTTGTATGATAGTGAATTTTTTCTTATCATATAAATCACATGTGTCAAACAGGCGGCCCGCGGGCCAGATCGGGCCCGCTAAAGGATTGAATCCGGCCCGCGAGACAACACTCGGAGAAGCGCAAGAGAAAAACAAGCTGCAGGTTGAAATATGTCCACTTGATGTTGCCAAAGCCAGGTGCCTCTCACAAAGACACTGTACTTGTATTTATTTCTCTCTCTCTCTCTCTTTCTTTTCCACCCCTTTTCTCCCACCCTGTCTCTGTCTCTTTCACTCTCTGTGTCCCTCTTTTTCTCTTACTTTGTTGCTCTTTGTCTCTTTCTCTCTCTGTGTCTTTTAACCTCTTTTGCTCAAACTTCCTTTTTTCCTTTTCTCTCTCTCTTCATACCCTTCGCGCTTTCTTTTCTCTCCTTCTGTCTTTCTATTTCTCTTTGGATTTCTTTCTTCCTCTCCCTTTCTTTTCTCCCTCTCTCACGACTTTTTATCTTTTGTTTCTCACGCTTTTACCCTCTCTCTCTTTTTCTTTCTTTGTCCCGCCCTCTCTCCTTTTCCCTCCCTCTTTGTCTTATTCTTGTATCTCTTTTTCTTTCTCTTTAATCTACTAGTCCGGCCCCCGACAGAATGTTTGTTCTATCGTGTGGCCCCTGAGTTAAAATGAGTTTGACACCCCTGATTTAAATCAATATTGTTTTATTTTTGATGAATGCTGCTATTTTTACCACTAGGAGGCGCCAAATAATATACTATGTCCCTTTAATGTTTTTATTGTTCGATCTTATTTTGTATAGATGTTTTTTAAAGATATTTGAAAACAATAGTATGTTTCTCGTAAAAAAAAACAATTTGGCTCAATTTCACTCAGATCCAAGCTTTGGCGGCCCTTAGGTAAAATGAGTTTGAGACCCCTGGTTTACTTACTGCTCAAAGTGGTCATTTGGATGCACATTGTCAAAGGGAGGAGCCTGAGAAAACAATGAAAGCTGATTTGGATGGAAAATTGCATCAGTTGTCTGAATTACACCCGAGTTTGTGCATCCACGGTAGCTGCATTAGTTTCAGATCATGCATACTTACACTAACACTTACATAACAGCTTTCGGGTGGGGTCAGAGTGCAGCATTGTGGACACGCACGCACTTGAGAAAGGAAGGTAAACTGACCCCAGGGGGCGGACGCAGGACACGCAAAGACACACAAGCATTCACATGAGCATTCACACCTATGAGGTGTGTAGTCTCCATTGAAGCTAACATGTGTTTATGGGGTGTGGCGGTATGGAGCCAAGGTAAGGAATTGAACCTCAAGGTTAGCCAGGATACTTATGCACCATGATGCATTTTGAAAACCGTACCATAAATTTTAGACTACAACCCGGTACTTCATTTTCAAAACTAGGGCTTTCAATACGGTGCGGCTTATTCTTGTTTTTACAGTGGCCGCGTCGAGGTAATCGGCAAGCTGCTCTTTCCCACAACGCATGCGCTCTATATAAAAAACACCGCAAAGACCTCTTGAAACATTTATGACCCCCTTCGAGAGAAGTTAGTCCATGATTTTGCCAATATTAATCATATAATACATAACAGGAGCAAAGTGGGAGATTTGACAGTACTTTATTCAACATTTCAGATCAAGTCATTTTATTTATTTTATGCATACGAATTGGACTGCAGTGGAATTTATCCATCGAAAACGCCACACTCAGCTTTTCATACTCTTGGTGTTAATGTCAGGTGCCTGAAGTTTCCTTTAATCCTCGAGGAATGATAAAAAGCGAATGCAATTTGGTCCATTACTATGGTCAACCACCAATGACAAAAACACAAAAACACACATCTGTGTTAAAATGGGGCACTATTTTCCACTGTTTGGGTTCCTTGGTGCTGTCGCCTAGAAATACAGGCCAAACATTTTACACAACGCAGCCTTGATTCGCCTTTTCTTCCCACGCATTAGTAAGTATGTGTTCCTATTTGTAATCGCTAACTTGAATGGTCACATGATCCGAAAAAATGGGACGCAAATAACTCGGGGCAAAGCTAAAACAGCGCATTCAGGCGTAAGGTGTGCGGGGGCATGGCACCATTGGTGTTCTGCAGTCCAGACCAATGCCAACAGAAAAAAGGCGACTTCCATGTCTATGTTACAATCTGGCACTATTTTCCACAGTATGGTTGCAGTATGGTGACTACAAACAAAATTTCACGCGACGCGGCCCTCAAGAACGTACTTTTCGGCGCAGTAGCAAATATGTGGTTGTATTTGTAAGCGCCATCTTCAATGGTGAAATGATCAAAAAACGTGACGTAAACAGCTCGGAGAAGAACTGAAAAACGCCGCAGCTGACAAAGGCGTAAAATGTGCAGGGTAAAAGCGCCACTGGCGTTCTGCAACCAAAGGCGTTGACGCCAAATTCCCCACTTGGTTGGCGTCAGGTGTGTGCCGGTCTTAAAATATAAGAAATAGATGAGAATTACTTCAGTTTTATAGATGCTAAAGTTTGTGGCAATACATCTGGTGCGAGTCGCACAAAGAAAAAAATATCCTGCTTAAATTTGAGCATTTAATCAGGTGCGCTCTGTAGTTCGGAATTTACGGTAATTAAAAGAAACAGGCTTCAGAATAGTAACAGTCCTTGGATGCGGCTCAGGCTTCATCTTTGCATTGTGAACCACAAAGGACAAGAGGCCTTATTGAAAGAACCTTGTGAAACTGCCGGGACTGCCACATCAAACAGCTGCAGCTTACGGGAATCCTAAAACGCAAGCATGACCACTTTGTCTCCCATAAATTCAACCGCACTCTCCATTGATGTAGTGTTTGATGCATCACTGAGTAAAAAAAGCTATATGTTCTTGCATAAGAAGCGTATTTCTTGTTTAATTCCCACATACTTAACCCCCATGTCGATTTTGAGCCAGGTCTAACTGAGTCCTGACCACCAAAAACAAAGGAGTATCCTTCAATTGTGTTAATATAACATCCTAACAAACATTATAGGCATCATTATTTGCACTGCTTTTTTTCAGTAGGGTTGCGGGGGTACTGGAGCTCATCCCAGCTATCTTCGGGCAGTGGGCAGGGGACACCCTCAACCGGTTGCCAGGCAGTCACAGGGCACACAGAGACAGACAATTCACTCACTCATTCACACCTAGGGACAATTTGGACCAGCCAATTAACCATGCATGTTTTGGGGATGTGGGAAGAGACCGAAGTGCCCGGAGGGAACCCACGCAAACACGGGGAGAACATGCAAACTCCGCACAGGAAGGTTGGCAGCTGGATTTGAACTCATGACCTCAGAACTGTGCAGCAAACCACTGAGCTACCACGCGTCCCGTTATATGCATCCACAACCATATGTTCCCATTGTAATTTACTTTTAGGGTGACTGAGACACATCAATTATTACACTTTATGACCTTGAAACAGGTCACTGGAGACCCTAACACAGGGGTGGCAAACTCATCTTAACTCGAGGGCCACACGATAGAACAAACATTCTGTCGGGGGCCGGACTAATAGATTAAAGAGAAAGAAAAAGAGAGATAAAGAAATAAGAGAAAGAGGGAGGGAAAATGAGAGAGGGAGGAACAAAGAAAGAAAAAGAGAGAGAGGGAGAGAGCGTGGGAAACAAAAAATAAAAAGTCTGGAGAGAGGGGAGAGGAAGAAATAAATCCAAAGAGAAATAGAAAGACAGGAGAGAAAAGAAAAAAGAAAGCGCGAAGGGTATGAAGAGAGAAAGAGAAAAAGGAAAAGAAAAAAGGAAGCTAGAGCAAAAGATGTTAAAAGACACAGAGAGAGAAAGAGACAAAGAGCAACAAAGGAAGACAAAAAGAGAGACACAGAGAGTGAAAGACAGAGAGAGAGAGAAATAAATACAAGTACAGTGTCTTTGTGGGAGGCACCTGGCTTTGGCAACATGAAGTTGACATGTTTCAACATGCAGCTTGTTTTTCTCTTGTGCTTCTCTGAGTGTTGTCTCGCGGGCCATATTCAATCCCTTAGCGGGCCAGATACGGCCCGCGGGCCGCCTGTTTGACACCTGTGCCCTAACACAACCTGAGGGTTAAAACAAGAGGCAACAGGCGCTGAGACAGTTTCTTCCTCTGGGCTATCACCACTCTAAACAAGCTACAAGACTGGATAAATTAATCTTCCCAGTTGTGTTGAAAAATTGGTTTTATATAGAAAAAAATAGTTTTTATTTCTTATGTAGCTGTCACGACCAGAACAGAAAGAGGACCCAGATGCATAACATTACTCACAAGTTTATTGAAATATAGAGAAAAGGCAGCGCCAGCGATCCCGTGCTTGCTGGACGCGGGAAGCAAGCCGCTTACGGGATCGGAACGTTTTCCGAACGTAGAAGTGGAACTTCCGGAGTGGGAGTTCGTAGCGTAGTCAGACGGAAAAACAGGTCGTTAGCCGGGATGGGAGATCAGAACCTGGTTGGGGTCAAAAAACGGGTTGTAGCAGAAGACAAATGGGGAAATCAGGAACAGATGAGTGGAAACCAGGTGACAAAAACGGACCGACGGGAGTCACAGTCAAAAATGCTTGCCTTGTGAAAACTGAGGTTCGCTGACGGACTGACAACAGGCGAGTGAAAGGACTGAGCTTAAATAGGACAGGGAACCAATCAGGTAACCCGTAGCAGCTGGCGCCAAACGAGCGGGCAAAGGTGAGTGTAATGAGTAATCATGACAGTACCGACTTAATGGGGAACTTTGTTGCTGCTAATCGTTAATACATTACTTTGTAGTGCACTGTTTTCACGATGCACTATTTTTCATTGCACTATGAAAGTATTACGGAAGAAAATTGCACTTGAGAGCAGACCCTAAGCAATACCTTAAACATTTTTTCTAACCTATTTATCTTCACATTATTTTATCTATTTTAATTCCCAGAAGAAACCCACAACAAACATACTTCACAGAGTGAGGCCCGTAGCTGGAATTAAACCCAAGGCCTCTGAACTGTAAGGCAGACACGCTACACAGTCAACAATCCATCCATCCATGATCTGCACCGCTATTCTCAGTAGGGTCACGAGGGTGCTGGAGCCCATCTCAGCTATCTTCGGGCAGTGGGCAGGGGACACCCTGAACTGGTTGCCAGCCAGTCGCAGGACCTAACCAGTCATCTACTGTGTAGTTGTTGTTGCCAATGAAATCAAATTGAATAATTTCCTGTGGACACCAGCCAAGGCCTCAAGACACCTGTGTGCTTGAGAAATTTTGTTTTAGAAACCCATGACAGTTTGTATTTTTGTTAAAGCTCTTTAGTCTCCTTTTCCCTGCATAAGTGATGGTCTGCCTCCCTGTCAATGTAGACATATGCTAATATATTCTCATTAGGTTCCGGGGTACGGATGATAGAGCCTGATATGATAGTTAGCAGATGTCTGCAGCAAATGCGTTTGAAAAGTAGCTGCAGCGTAGCCGCACCATGGACACATCTTTAATAATAACTTAAAAGTTAGGACGTTGTTGCTTTGATATATCAGGCCCTCTGCTAAGGGACGGATGGAGTCTGCCTGACTTTGATAGGCGAGCCAACGAAAATGGCCAGCACGTTACGGCAGACTCAGTCTATCCTATGATCTATGCCAGTAGTCCGCAACCACCGGCCCGCGGAGCGTTACCGGGCTGTACAGAAAGTGTCAGGAACCGGAACAGGATCAGGACCCAAATGCGTGACGTTTCTCGTTTCTCTTTTATTTTACAGGAAATAGGGAGTCATGCACGTTAGGCAGCAGTCTGGCGTGGAATGATAGGAAGCCAGAGGCCAAGGAGATTGTTATAGATTGCCCAAGCAGATATCAGACGAATGGGGTCAATACCGCACAGGACGGGACAGACATGATTGATATGAAAACAGGATATCGAAATTAAACAGGACAAACTAGACTGGAACAAAACTAGAAACCGATATTAACAACGGGACGGACAGGATGGATATCGAAACAGGGTATCGAAATTAAACAGGACAAACTAGACGAGAACGAAATTGGAAACAGATATCAAACAACGGGATTGACAGGATTTGATGTCAAAACAGGATATCGAAGTTAAACGAGACAAAATAGAGGGGAACGAAACTGGACATATTAAACAGGACAAAATAAATGGGAGCCATACTGGACAGGAAATATCAACAGGAAACAGAACAGAATCAAAACCCACGTCTTACGGGCAGAGGTTCGTTGACGGGCTGACAACAGGGGATTGACAGGACTGGGTTTAAATAACTACAGGGAGCCATTCAGAGCCCGCAGCGATTGGCGCCAAATGATCGAGCACAGGTGATTTACATCGGTAATCATGACAAGAAAGAAATAATTTGATTATTATTTGCCAAATGTTTATATACTGACACTGCTACGTCTCAGACAAAACTTGGACCGGACTTTGAGATGGTACATTTGAATTAAAATCAGGGTGTTTTACACGAGCGGCTGTCAGACAATGCAATTATCACATTGGAAACACGGTTTCCCACCCACTGAAGACACAGTGAAGAATAAATCGAACCAACCTTTGTGGCTTATTCAGCGTTCAACGCTAGAACTATTGTGAACAACTATTATTACCCCCCAAATATTTTTGCTAAGCACTGTTTTTCTGCAATGTATTTTACAATTAGCGTTGTTAAACATGTACAGTAAAGTTTTGTACTTTGTGGTTTCTTAGTTGTTGCACTGAAAACTCAATATGTTTTATAGAAATTTTGTTGTGTCGTGCAAGGATTACAATTTAAAGTTGCTTTGTATAAAATAGGTAAAATGAGTTAAAAGTTCACGGCAGAGTGAAAAATAAATGTCATCATAATTTAGTATGGTAACAGATTTTTCAAAAACATATTTTTTTGCAGGATATTACATTATCAATAGTAATATAATAAACAAAGGGACACCCCAAAACCTGTCTTTTTTCTTCCTTTTTAGTTTATTTTTTCCTTTCATGTTTTCTTGTTTTTTTTTCTTGTTTTCCTATTTGTATTATTTTTCCATTTTGCTTCCTTCGTCTTTTTTTCTCTCTTCCTCCTTTTTTCTTTTATTCTTACTCCTTCTGTTCTTGCTCCATTGTTTTTATTTTCTCTTTCCTTTTCTTTTATATTTCTTCTTCTTGTTTCTTTGTTTCCTAGTTTTTTCCTTTTTCCTATTTTCTTGTATTCTTTGTTGGATTCCTAACTATAAAAATGTCCCAAACGTTTACCAAATGTTCGAATTAGTTATCTGTCTCTATTAACCAAACACGACCTACATCCACCCAACAATCATGCGTGCTCGTTTTTTGAGAGAGAGAAAAAAAGATCAACAGCAGATGTAAGTGTGCCCTCCAGAAACGACTAGTCTACCCCGATTTTTCCAGGATCATTTATACATTTCAACCAACATATCAAAAGACATCCCACCCTTCTCCAATTTGCTATGTGTGTCCGCAACTAGCTTTAGCTTTCTCTTATTGGCCATATTGTCCCCGCATAATGGTGTGCCGGCTCCTCCCTTGGACATGCCAAGGAAGCCCCCTGGGCTTCACCATCTCGTCGAAGAGCGTCCCGAAGTCTCGGATACTCAAAACAACACCTAGCATTTCTACGTCAACAGCGTCTGGATGTGCTGATTATCTTATCTGCCTTACGTCCGATTCCCGCCGTTCCTGTTCCTGTTGATTATTTTCTTCTTCCTTTACTCTTTTTTATTTTTCATTTCTTTTTTCATAAAAAAAAAAATTCTTGTCTTTTTTTTAGTTCACTTTTTCAGACTGCTCCCACCACTACGTTGAGTTTTCTTTGAGTGGGCAGATGGTTTCTATTGGGGTGGTTGTGGAACAATAATGTATACCACCTAATTGTGTCAATATATGGCTTTTGACTCAACATGAGAAAAAAAATCAGTTTTTATACCTACCTACTTACCTACCTACCTACCTACCCACCCACCTACCCACCTATCAACATTTCAAAAGAGAGGTACATTATACAAATTATCACAGACGAAGTAGCGAGGTCGACATCTGCGGGGATTGCTGACACCAAGGGGCAAAAACAGTCCACTGCACGTACAGTGAGACAGGAGGAATTGGTGACGGAATATCGAATCTGGATTTGCAGTAACTACTTGCTTCCACTTCTACTTCCATCTGGTGTAAAGCACAGGGTCTCACGAGTAAATTAAAAGTATAAAAAGCCTTCGCTGGAGAGCTGGGGTTCACAATTAGATAATGAGTCAGGGGTTTAAGATTTGATTATAAAACGATTATTGAGGGGTTTCGTCCCTCAATATTTATTTGCTTCACTAAGATTGAATCCCTTGTAGTCTTTATAAACTGTTCTTGAGGAAAAAAAAGCAAAACAATAAGCGAATTCAATCCCACCACAGTTTATTTCAACTCGTGGAAACTCATGCAGACTGGAAAGTGACAAAATAGAATTTCTAATTTTAATGATTGTTTCGTTTATTTTAAAGTCTTTATCCTTTTTATTTTTATTTGAAAATGTTTACCTGTATACGCAAAGTCCGCTGTTAGATTTCATAACTAAAACCGAAAAGAGCGAAACCTTCTTTAAACTTCTCCAAAGACACGTAGGTGCTATAGTTTTGATCTCACGTTTAGTACCCCTTAAAACCCACGTTTGTGACTTTTATTGTAAGTAAAATATCACCAGGTTGGATTTCTTCAACGCTCTCTAGATTGGTAGTCAGTAAATACTGCTCTGTAGGTGGTGCAAGGCTTTGTCGACATCCCGCGGGCATATTTAAAATTGCAAGTCATCGTGGTAGCTTGTTTTTCTCTTATGCTTGTCTCAGTATCGTCCCGCGGCCCACATGTTGTATAGGTTGACCGAGTATTTTACTTGATAATAATATACAGAAGTAACAACATTGTACTAACATGATAAGTTGTTATTTTCAAACGTAATATCGAACACCTAGCGATTAAGGCTGTTCACTAACAAGAAAGTAATTTTCAGCTTTAAAAAGGGTTGGTGGCCCATGGTGTAGATTCATGTATCTTATGTCAGTAACTAGCATTAACAAAATCAAAACAAAAACTCATGCAAGGGTCCCTTGACTTTTTATATTAATTCCTCACATTTAAAATCAAAATTTTGTTTGGATCTCTAGCCTTCGCTCTGAAAATGCTGGTCTACGAGTGATCCCAAGAGCCAAGAAGAGATCCGCAGGTTCGAGAGCGATCTCCATCCGGGCCCCCGGTGCTGTCGAATTTTATGTTGACAATATCTGTGTATTATTTGCCCTCATGTAGGCTTTAGATGAGGGGATGGTGTCAGAATTTGTCCAGACCTACAAATACCTGGGTGTGCAGCTGGACAACAAACTGGACTGGACTGCCAACACAGAAGCTCTATGTAGGAAAGGGCAAAGCCGACTTTACTTCCTCAGAAGGCTGGCCTCCTTCAACATCTGCAAAAAGCTCCTGAAAATATTCTATGAGACAGTAGTGGCAAGCGCCCTCTTCTATGCGGCAGCGTGTTGGGGAGGCAGCGTCAAGAAGAAGGATGCCTCTCGTCTCAATAAACTGGCTAGGAAAGCGAGCTCTGTTGTGGGCAAAGAGCTGGACAGCCTAACAACAGTAGCTGAGAGACGAGCACTGAAAAAGCTGAGGTCAATCATGGACAATCCATCGCATCCACTACACAGCATTATCTCCAGACAGAAGAGCAGTTTCAGTGACAGACTGCTGTCACTGTCTTGTACTACGGACAGACTGAAGAGATATTTTCTTCCTCATGCCATGAGGCTCTTTAACTCCACCCGGCAGAGTAAAGGCCCACATTAAACCACACCACCTACATTGAATATTACCAAATCTTACTGCAATATGTATTCTGTGTAGCACTATTTAGTTACTCTATATAACACGCTACAGTGGGCATTTGCACGTCACACTGGGTATTTGTATATTGTATTCTTTTGGCTTTATTATTGTACTGTTCTCAGCTCAGGGATGCTGCTGGAAATGTGAATTTCCCTTCGGGGATGAATAAAGTATCTATCTATCTATCTATCTATCTATCTAATAGTCTGTGCAGCCCTTTGAGACTCCTTGTGATTAAGGGCTATACAAATAAACATGACTTGACTATTGTTTTTTTTGGTACCCCAAAAATTTAATTGACACATCAATTCACTGTTTTCTTTGTTTATCTATGTTCAAAACGCCATTAGAAAGAAAAACTTTGAGATTTTATTTTACCAAGAATATTCTTTACCCGATTTAGTGGAAAATGTAGAATGGAGAATGTAGCATGATGAAATATATGTTAAGGAGAAATCTTACAATTAGAAATCGTTTCATGTGAAACAAAGGACATCTCCATCACTGCAGGGATTAAAGAGTTGCAGGCGCCTGTATTACAAGCGTACAGCTTCAGCCAATCAAAAACTAGCGCCAGTGCAATGCATTTTGCATTTCAGAGTTTTAAGAAGGTTACCTCCCCGCACACCATAACTTACTGATTTCGATATGCCCGAACCAGCAAAGCCAGCGCCCAAAAAGGGCTCTAAGAAAGCCGTCACTAAATCCGCCGGAAAGGCCGGCAAGAAACGAAGGAGGGGAAGGAAGGAGAGTTATGCGATCTACGTGTACAAGGTCCTGAAGCAGGTCCATCCCGACACCGGTATCTCCTCCAAGGCAATGGGCATCATGAATTCGTTCGTCAATGACATCTTCGAGCGCATCGCCTCCGAAGCCTCTCGCCTGGCTCACTACAACAAGCGTTCCACCATCTCCTCCCGGGAGATCCAGACCGCTGTGCGTCTCCTGCTTCCCGGTGAGCTGGCTAAGCACGCCGTGTCTGAGGGCACCAAGGCCGTCACCAAGTATACTAGCTCCAAGTAAAATGCCTTTCGATGGACCACCCAAACGGCTCTTTTAAGAGCCACACACATGTCCTCAAAGAGACTTCCCGAATTGATGTATAGTTTACCATTTTACGATAAACTGCTTTGAGATTATATACGGTTTACTAGTTTACACTCTTGGAAGTGGAAATCTACATTGGATCCAAGCCGCGTTAAGTACTAAGCAACATGATGGAGGACTTTAGTCCTTTAGTCTGCTTCTGGAGTCTACAATCTTCCCTCTGTTTGTAGCAGGTTCTTTGTAAGGTGGGGGGGTGCTTTCACCTGCAACCCAGTTGACTTTGGGGGAGTAGTGTATGTCACGCAGCGGCGTGAGGGGAATATCAATGACCTTTTCCGCTTTTCTCGCGATGCGCTGTGGGGATTTTCAGCAGGTCACTGCGGAGGCAGATGGTCTGAATGCTCTCAATCAGGGTTGTCAAACAGGTAGGCCGGACTTCTAAGGGATTGAATCTGGCCCGCGAGACAACGTTCAGAGAATCGCAAGAGAAAAACGAGCTGCAGGTTGAAATATGTCCACCTAATGTTGCCAAAGCTAGGTGCCTCTCACAAACGCTACCTGTATTTCTATTCCCCCCCCTCCCGTTTTCGCTCTTTCACTCTTTCACTCTCTCTTTGTTCCTCGTCTCTTTCTGTGCATTTTAACCTTATTTTGCTCTTTACTTTCTCCCCTTCTTGTATCTTTTCTTTGCCTATTTGATTTTGGATTTCGTTTTTTCTTTCCCCTCACTATTTCCCTTTTACCTTTTCTGTTTCTCATGCTCTCTTTTTCTGTCTCACCCTCTTTCCCCCCTCTTGTTTTTGTTTTCTCTTTAATCTACAGGGATCAGAATGGAGATTTTCATTTTCAGCTAAAATAGCCAGGGGCCCCGGCCAGGTCCAGGGCGGAGCCCGGTGGGGGGCCCGGAGGGGCGAAGCCCCCCTGAAGCCAGCAGCATTTATCTTATTTGCTATGTGAAAATTGCACTAGAATGAATTAAATCCAACAAAACAGAAACCATGTATTTTTTTCAGTTTTAAGATGTTTAAAACAGTTGGGGGATTACAATGTTACAACCATCACCATTGTTGTTGTGTTTTGATGATGAATATGGACCTTGTATTTAGCTACTAATCAACAATATATATGAAAATATATACATTAATAACCATTCATCATTAATTTGAAAATAGAATGCACAAACTGAACATGCTTAAAGAAAATACATGTCAGTCTGTGACAGTCTTCTCCAGCCATGACCACTTAAATTTATTCTTGATTCCTTTATCAATCTCTGAGACAAAAGCCTCGTCTTCTTTTCTTAGTATTTTCATATTTACTTTTTCAAACACTCATTTCACCGTTTGAAAAGACCGGAAGGAGCGCCATGTTTGAGAAAGCCAATGCTCTGAACAAAAGCTCCGCTGATTATCAGCGAACCTATCGACCAATGGTAGGAGTCGATCTATTTGTTAGCTAAACCACGTTGTGTGTTATAGATCTAATGCGCTGCGCTTCTTTTTGCCGATTTTTCTCGCGATCTCTAACTGCTAACTTGGGGTGATGAAACAGTCACGTATCATACCTCACCCCCCCAAAATATTTTCTCATCGAATTTAGACGATTTACGGGAATGACCTTTGGGGTTCAAAAACAGCGGAAATCCGCGGAAAATTCTGATCCCTGAATCTACTAGCCCGGCCCCCGAGAGAATGTTTGTTTTATTGTGTGGCCCCCGGGTTAAAATGAGTTTGACACCCCTGGTCTCGATTGTGTTTATGTAGAATGAAAACATGATGGAGGTTGGGGCACTTCATTGAATTTATTGTAATTTTGATGAACATAGATTGCAGGCAATTTAATTATTTTTTTTATTGGTAACTACAAGGCAAAATTTCACTTTATAATGATGCTTTGACTACAACGGTTTTAGAACAAAAGTAATTTGATACAACATACATTGACATGATATTACATAATGTATTATAATTATGTTCTAAACTAAAACGGTGCAAATACTGTACTGTTAAAGAAATGCTATAAATGTTTAACGCTATAAACACGCATACAATTTATTCTGAACAGAAATCTAGATTATCAAACAATAGAGCTGAAATGTTATGAAAATACAACTACATGTCTGTTGAACAATGCCAACAAGACAACAAAAATACTGACCATCACCGGATATTTGGATAAAGTCAATAGTGCAAAAAAAGTGTAAACAGTGTTAGCCGTATGCGAGTTGTGTTAACACAACTGGATCCGATTTAAAGGTTACAATGTGCCAGGGGTGCACTGAAAAAAGTGACGTTGCTGTTGCTCATTCAATGTTTTTTTGCCATTGGCTTGCATTAAAAAAATAAAACTGGCCTGTGATCTGATTTCAATGAAAGAGATAAAAAAAATGTGCTGTGCTCATGACTGCTCCAATGATTTCCAATGGACGACATTTAGAATTATAAGTCTGTTTTATTGTAAAATATGTTCTGGAAAATTGTAGTTATGGATTCCATTTGCAATTATTGGAGCAATCATGAGCACAACACAAGTCATTTTGGTCCCATGTTTTGAAAGAAACGTCACTCACGGTGCAAAACAAAGAAACGAGGCTGGCTTTGAAAGTGTAATGGAATTCGTGCAAGTGGTCACTAGTGCTATTTTGCATTAAATTTGCAAGAAAAAAGTAATTTTTATATCACCATGTTCTGTCACAGGTAACACATCCTTGATTCTACAGCAGCAAGACTAATCGACTTTAACAGGTTATGTTGGTGGTAATGTTGCACTTTACGCGTTTTTTTGTGTACCTTCGGTGACAGGCTCTCATGCCAGGTACACATTTTGAGAAATTTGAAAACCTCGTCACTGTGTGACATATTGTGCGCATTTACTGGTTAAATGTTCTAATAAAAATAACATAAGCAATGTATGTTGGTTAAAATACCACAGAGCCAATGTGTCTGGAGGTGTTATTTGTTTGCAGATATATAGAAGAGCTTACTGTGGGACATGATTATTAATCAAGTCAAAGGGGTAGGATTTGATAAGCATATGCTTCGCCCTAATCGCTTTCAAACAAGTACAATAACATTGTGTTTTTTGCGTGTTTCCGATTTGTTGTTTGGTTTTAGTTTTGTCATGTTCGGAACAAAAGTTTCATTCATTCAAGAATTTTAACAGGACCCAATGAACTTTAAAGTACCATATTTTTCTCCCTATAAGGCGCACATAAAATCTGATAAAAAAAAAAAAAAAAGCTGACTATGCGCCTTATAATCCGGTGCGCCTTATATATGGATCAATATTGAATTGCAAGGTCTCGCAACTAAGAAGCAGCCACCGACTCGATTTTTCGCCTAGAAGTGCGCTGTGCATACTG
Source organism: Urocampus carinirostris (assembly GCF_059441175.1). NCBI lineage: Eukaryota > Metazoa > Chordata > Actinopteri > Syngnathiformes > Syngnathidae > Urocampus > Urocampus carinirostris. The sequence goes on from NC_142364.1 coordinate 28,357,309, forward strand.
GGAAATATTAAACAACGATTTTCTTTTATTTGTGCATTTGTATAAAGACCCTGAAATGGCTCCTATTAAGAGACACGCTTACAACGCAGAGTTTAAACTCAAGGCGATCAGTCACGCAGTAGAACACGGAAATAGAGCAGCAGTAAGAGAGTTTAACATGAATGAATCGATGTTGCGGAAGTGGAAGAAGCATGAGGATGAGCTGTTTACGTTTTACATTTTACAGTTATGTTATTGCTTTATTGTTATTGTTTTGCACTCGTTGTTTTTGCACATTATGAGTGTCACTATATTGCGATTGCACTAACGTTTAATTTACCATAACAGTATCAAACGGTTTTTTGCATGTTGACTAAATGGAGGAAAAGTAAAATGTTATGCCTTGCTGTTGTTATAGATGGGTCACGAAAATGCTTTACCTCAGACAAAATAATAAAACAGCTGTTTATTCATTTTGGGAGTGAATGGAGTTGTGGAAAGCTTGTTTGTTATCTATTAATAAAGTTTGACTGACCTATCTGACTGTTTTGTTGACATTCCCTTTAGCGCGGCACCATCTAATGGTTGCATAACGTAACTACATCCTCTACTGTAGCCAAGTCACATTTATTTTTATAGCCCTTAATCACAAAAATGTCTCAAAGGACTGCACAGGCTTACAATTACAAAATTACACAATTACCTGATCTTAAACCAGCATGCACTTATAGGGCCTTATAATACGATGTGCCTTAAGTATGGAAAAAGTTTGAAAATATATCATTAATTGAAGGTGCGCCTTATAACACAATGCGCCTTATAGTGCGGAAAATACGGTAATGAAAGTTTTCTAGTTGAACCAATTAATAAACATTATTTCTTGGATCAATTATAGTAATCTGAATATTTAGATGTAAATGATAACTAATTTGTTCCGGAACCTCGTGACCACACTGAGGATAAGCGGTGCAGATAATGGATGGATGTTGGAAATGGGGGCTAAGATTCTTACAGAAAACCGATAATCAAGTGAGCCAAAGGCTACCATCATCTGGGGAAATTATTACTTTTTTCGTAAAATAGTATTTTATATTGTGTTCAAGATCACTGGTGGGCCAATTCTTATTAATTCAGTCCAAAATCAAGAGTCTTCAGCTAGTACAAAATGCTGCAGCGTGGCTTTTAACTAAGACAAGAAAGTCTGATCACATTACGTCGATTTTAGCTAACCTGCATTGGCTCCCTGTTAGCCTAAGATGTGATTTAAAAGTTCTCTTGGTATTAAACAAAATCATGCATGGACTTGCTCCCTCATATCTTTCAGATTTGATTTCCCCCTGTGTTCCGGTCCGAAGCCTTCGTTCTGAAAGTGCTGGTCTGCTGGTGGTCCCAAGAACGAAGAAGTGTTCCGCGGGTTCGAGAGCATTCTCCATCCGGGCATTGGTGCTGTGGAATGCTCTTGCCCCTGAGATCCAATCTGCAACCTCAGCTTAAAAGCTTAAAACACCCTTCTAATCTATAGCATATGAATAACCTGTATTGTTTTTTTGTTGGCAATATCTCTGTATGATTTGTAATTGCAACATCCATTGGCCTGGTCATCCTGAAAGGGGGATTTACCACATGTGTGGTCCCTTCTCAAGGTTTCTTCATTTTTCTCATGTTGATGTTTTTGAGTTTTTCCTTGCCCTCATGTTGGTTTCAGATCAGTGGGTTGTGTAATAATAGTCTGAAACAATAGTCTGAGCAATAACCTGTGCATCCCTTTGAGACTCTTTGTGATTAAGGGCTATACAAATAAAAATGACTTAAACAAAAATGACTTATGACAGGCCTGCGGGCCAGTAAAAAAAGATCTAGGGCCATAACTGGCGCCAGGGCTGTACTTTGAACATTACTGATGTATACTGGTCCAACCTAATCACAACATTATTGTAGTGATAGTTAATAGGGGAAGGCAGTATGGACCCCAACACAATAGTCTCGATCAGATTGAAGTCTTCGCTCGGTATTGATAATATCGATGTTTGAATCTCTCCACCCACTCTTACTGCATACCATTAGCAGCAACAGGTTGCAAAATATAAGCTTAAAGACACAAAACATGAACATACGGTTAACTGTGCAGTCAAACTCAGCGAAGATCGACATGCATGCATGTCTGATTTAGAATTATCTTACATCTGTAAATATGCATGTTTTTATATTGTATGACAAAATCCAACCATGTTTTAAACGATTATTTGATAACCTCTTGTAAACCAAATTTTAGAATCCAATACTAAAGAATGACTTATCATTGTGAATCAAACATTTGTTTTCGCATTGATCTCATCTTCAGTAAATCAACACAGGAAGTCCGCCGTTTCCTTTACTCACATTCGATGTGGATTGGTCAATTTTGTCCAATCAGCTAACAGCTTTTTAGCGGTCTTTCTTTAAATACACCAATCAGAGCTGTCTCGACCATATAAGTACCGTAGTTGGTTCTAGAACAATACTCTCGATCAAAATCAGTCAACATGGCAAGAACCAAGCAGACAGCCCGCAAATCCACCGGCGGCAAAGCCCCCAGGAAGCAGCTGGCCACCAAGGCCGCTCGTAAAAGCGCCCCTGCCACCGGCGGCGTTAAGAAGCCTCATCGTTACAGGCCCGGTACCGTCGCCCTCCGCGAGATCCGCCGCTACCAGAAATCCACTGAGCTGCTCATCCGCAAGCTTCCCTTCCAGCGTCTGGTCAGAGAAATCGCCCAGGACTTCAAGACAGACCTGCGCTTCCAGAGCTCTGCCGTGATGGCCTTGCAAGAGTCAAGCGAGGCCTACCTAGTCGGTCTGTTCGAGGACACTAACTTGTGCGCCATCCACGCCAAGAGGGTTACCATCATGCCCAAGGACATCCAGTTAGCCCGTCGCATCCGCGGAGAGCGAGCTTAAATTAATGGGTCATAAGACCCCCCCACCCCAAAGGCTCTTTTAAGAGCCGCCAAAATGATCTAAATATTCCATTCCCAATAACTACATTGCACAATATTCGACTGAATTTAATGTCAGTTATATCAATCACATATGAGTAGTAATCAGCATGGAATGCTATGGGTTCCTACTAGTTTATTTCAAACCCCTTGAATTTCAGAATTTTTAGGCCTCTTATATCTGCTTCAAAAGCAGAACATATGTTCACATTTCACAATGTATGAAAAGTACAAAAATACTATTCAAATTTAAATGTCACTTTTTGTATTAATCACTGATTTTTAAAACGTGCCAAGAGAAATGAGATGAAAACAACCAACGATTCCCGGTGTGTGTGGTACATGGATCGAGGTCATAGAGGCCGCGGGTTTTGCCAAATTTGATCAATACCTTTTAAAATACCCAATTAACGTTGCCTTTATTTTCTTGTATAACATTGTGAACCTTATTCACATCCAATGACATGTCAATTTCCGCTGGGTGGATCTGGCCTATTTGATAATGTTGTCTGCCATTAATTTGCGTGACAAAAAACTAGTCCCTTAATAGTTTTACTATCAAAAGGATGGCATGCACTCGACTCTTAAAATATTTTCCTCATTGTGTATGGATGTGTAATGTTTTGAAAAGATCAATTTTCATTTGGGATTATAACTTGTGGAATCGGTATGTTGCTAAAGGTAAAATGATAAGCATCAATAAGAAAACTGAACTAAATCTATATGTTAACGTCCTTAAAATGTTACGACCCGCTTTAGAAATATGATTTCAAGTGTTTTTGGGTTACACGACTACATGCAAATGAAGCTCAACGCCAATTGGATAACTGCTTCTCCGCAGCAGGCCGCCAATCAATGAGCAGCAGCAGTGTGTATAAATTCTCTCACAGTCCACACGATTTAGCACCACCTATCCTTGATCGATAAACAATTAAAAACATGGAAATGTGTCGGTCTGTTAATTGTGAATATGCCTGATTGCTAATAAGATTTTCGAGAAGGGTTGTTCAAACCTCACATAGTCTTCGCGGTTAAGAACGTCATTTTGGAATATAATATTGTGAATGTGCTTAATTGCTGTTGAGATTGTCATGATTGTTTTCTGTTATTAGTGTCAATAAATTTGTTCAAACCAAAACATTTCCTGTTCTGTGTGTTTTTCCTTGTTCTGGGTCATTTCTATAATTTTTGACTTGTGAAATGTGATCATTGATTTATGCAATCCGGAGATGGAATAAGAGGTTGCTCTGTCCACTCCACGCATCGGCCCGCTATTGCAGTACCTCCGGGATTGGTGTATTCGCAATGATCTTTAAGGTCCTAGGCTTTAAGGCTAGGACCTTAGCTTGGCCTTTTGGCTGAGAGTAAGAGTCCCGGCTCCTAGGCTTTGCAGCGTATTATGAACTGACCGATAACGGATAATGAATAAAGAAGACAGAACAATAACCCTTAAAAAAATCCCTCCCCCCCATCTTGATATAATATCTGGTCGCGGCATAGGTGATAAGGGTCTAGGATGATTGAATAAATCTAATATTCGACTTGCAAGGAGAAGCGATAAGGTCGCCGAATTGGCGGGTCAGAGGAAAATGCTGTCCACTTTCATCCAAAGCCAAGAAGTCATTCAAGTAGTAGTAAAAGCCAGCTATTTAATTGCTAGCAAAATAGCATCAGCATCTAGCGACTTTGTTAAACAATGCATGTTGAAGCAGCTGAATTTGTCCCGAGATAGGCTATTGCCAATATTAGCAACAGAATTAGAAAACCAATTCAAACAGTCAAGTCATTTATTGCATTTTCCGTTGCAATTGACGAGGGCACTGATCTTACATACGTAATGCAACTGGCCTTTATTATTCGTAGAGTTGATGAGACATTGACTGTTACGGAGGAGTTTCTTGAGTTTGCGCCAATGATGGACAGACACCTCAACTACTGAAGACAATTTTGGCTTAGTCGTTGCAGCGCTGGACAGAGATAAAGTGGACTGGTCCCGTGCTGTCAGCCTGGAACAACCTACCTCTCAGTGATGACTACAATATTAATACAACAAAACTGTGTTCAAAGTTGACAAACAACCACTTAAATGACATTCTGAATGTGTCAGCTAGTTAGGACATGACACCTGGTATTGATGAACTTGTACAGACCAAAATATGCCAAAATATCAGGAACAAAAACAAGACCAGACTAGAATAACGTCTTTAAAATGCTGCCTTAGAACGAATAATAAATCCTTAATAGATAGATAGATACTTTATTCATCCCCGTAGGGAAATTCACACTTCCAGCAGTCTACCCCATTGTTTATTAACAGATGAACATGATGCCCTAGATGTGCTTGTAGTGGAGTGGATGATGTATCGCCAGTCCAAAAGTTCGACATCCCTGCGGCAGATGGAAATATTTTCTTTGTGAAAATCCAGGGATACACCACCTCGTGTTAGCAAGTCCGCCTCCTCTCCGATTCCCCCCGGCTTTCGTGTCTCTGTTTAGCGGCGTTGAAGCCGGATTGCTCCGGGTGGCTACACGTTAGCGTCCGGAGTGCTAAACGTGAGCCACGTTTCCGCAAAACACAGCAACTGCGCTCACTGTGTGCTTCGATGTTTTTCACCAGCACTCGATGATCTTATTTGGTCGTGAGTTCGCATTTACCATGATTACGGATGGTACCGAAGACTTATAACGCCGCTTCGCTAGCTCCGGCTCTTCTTCCACGATAGGCCCCTTCATCACGCCGGCACGAGAATTCTTCAGGGCAAGGAGTTGAAATTCCTTGAATACACGCATTTTTTGTGCGCTAAAACCCATGTCCCATAGGATAGAAGTAATCCATAGTGTAGTTGTCAAAACGGGAAGAAAAAACACCGAAGATAGGGGCAGACAATAAAACAATAGGGCAGCTGCTGGAAAAGGCAGCCGCTTTGATGATGATAATGTGGTGATTTAAAAAAAAAGGGCAATTTTAGTCAACAGCTTCCCTAAGAGAGTACTCTGTTGGTTTGGATACATGGAAAGGATGGATGAGGAGCGAATGTTGAAGAGGATCTACACAGCAGAAGTAAAAGGAGACCAAGAGGAAGGCCGCGATTGACGTGGATGGATGGTGTTATGAGTGCATTGCAGGAAAGAGGTCTAAATCTAGTGGAAGCTAGAGCTCTTGTTGGTGATACGTATGAGTGAAGAGGTGTTGTCAAAGGATAGTGGGGATGTTTAGACGTGTTCTAAGGGAGGGGCAGGATATGATGCGGCAGGGTTAGGGTTAGGGATGTTGTGAAAGGATAGTGGGATTGTGGACGCGTTGTTAAGGATGGGCTGGGCACCGGTATGATGCGGCAGGGGTAAACCAGTGAAAGCTGTCGGGCCCTGCTGTTGAAGAGAAGAGTGTTGTGTCACCCTGACCTGAGTGACATGGCCGCTTTCTTGTGTCCCATTTCATCTGGAGGTATGAAAGCATGACCAACTTGGGTGCCGAGGTGCTTAACTTGTTTGGGTGATATGGCATTTGGGTGGCCATGGTCCCAAAATTTTTGTGTTTTGTGCTACTTTTTCCCTTTTTAAATTTTCTTTGTTTTTGTATGTGTTTGTCTTGCAGTCGGTCACCCCTCTTGAGGGATATGACCAGGGTTGATGGCTTCACTACATAAAAGTATGGTGGAATTCTACTGTTTATGCAACTCCATATATTTTCAGAATGTATTGTAAGTGTAAATACATTCCATGTATGAAGCTTACATATCTTCAGGATATGTGAATACCTTCTTCTTTACACATTTAACATTAATCATCTTAGTTTGTAAGGTGTAGGCAGGAATTAAACATATATGTTATACGCACATGTACGAATGGTTTTAAAATTCCTTTATAATATTTCATTTAACCTTGAAGTGCATAACTATATTTTTCGATACCAATTTATAATTAAAGTTTTGTGCCTTTGGTAAAATCATTGGGAACAGTTGCAATGCATAGATGTGAATGATGAAAGCAAATTATACATTCATCCATGAAATGTTTTGTCAAAGGAATGTTCATTAAATTCCATCATTTTCCTAACGTTCTTGTGCTTCTTTACACTAAAACAAATGAAATACATTATGTTTGGTTATTTATAGCATGTATGGTATAATTTTAATAGTCCAGCCCACTTGACATTTACCAAGGCCATCTGTGGCCTACGATGTGAAATAAGTTTGACACCCCTGGTCTAGCTAAGGGAGGCGCCAAGCGTCATTGCAAAGTTCTCCGTAATAACATCTAGGGTTTTATCAAACCTGCAATCCGTCGTCTGGTTCGCTGTGGTGAAGTCATACATATCTCTGGCCTGATCTATGAGGAGACTCGCGTTGGTCTTAAGGTGTTCCTGGAGAACATGATCTGTGATGCGGTCACCTATACCGAGCATGCCAAGAGGAAGACCGTCACCGCCATGGATGTGGTCTATGCTCTGAAGAGACAAGGCCGTACTCTCTACGGATTCGGCGGCTAATTAACCAGAACAACCTGATCAAAAAATGACGACCAAGGCCCTTTTTAGGGTGACAAATTCATTCCTATGATGTTTTTGATTTTAAGTTTGCACCAAGGCTTTTGATTGGCGGATATTGGTAAACTTAGTATCGATCCAAGGGATGTTAGGTTATTGTGATCGACGTGGATCTTTAGCTTGTAAATGTTCTAATCATTTAACATTTAGTCAGTCCCGTCCCATTGATGAACAACGACTACTATAGAAAATATTTGAGCATCAACCATCTTTTATTTAAATTCTACAATGTCTACTTGTACAATACAAAAAAAAAGAAACCCATTGACAACAGTCTCCAAAGTCAGAGTGGAAATGGCAAATACAATGAAAAGACCTTACTCATGATGGTTAAATGAAGACCCCTTGGGAAATACTGTATGCACACACAGGCTTCTAGGTGACACATTTCCTCGACTAAGCCACCATGTGGAGAGATAAGTTCCACGTTTGGTGCATGCATTAAAATGCTTGAGTGAAAATCGTGCTTGGAATTAAAAAAAAAAAAAAAATAATTAAAATACCTACCATTGCAATAATTTTAAAGTGAAGGCAAATCAAATGCAGGCTCGATAGGTTTAAATTGAAAGCTGCATGTGACCCACTAACATAATAAGTTAATATGGTAAAACTGTATCGGAGCAAAGACAAAGGTATTGATCTGATCCAAGTAAATACAGGGACCTATTGATCCATTCTGACTCAATGCTGATAATTTTGCCTGTAAATCTCATTTAATATTTGAACACTTCCATACTTAAGTCAACAATTATGATTCAAAATGGCCCGGACTGGTTCATTTATAATTAAATGACAATGAGAACTGTAACAAAACTAAGATTCCTATTCCAATTTTCAGAACAATGACAGGTCAAACCATAAAAGCAGCATTGTAACAAAAGTACAAAAACACTACACTCTATTTAACAATGACATCAGGATCACAAAAAGACTATTTTCAGGACCAAGGCGCGCACCAAAACCCCAATTTTGCTTTTATAAAGGCAGGAACTATAGTAAATACATTCGGAAATGCATTTACAATGAATTGCTTCTACATACAGTAATCATTTCTAAATGTATTCATTTTAGTTGTGGAACTAGATTCCATAATATGTATGGTCCATGAAGTTGTTATATTTACTGTTTTGATCTCATACGCATTAATTTGATATAAGAAATTTATTTTTCACATTGGGATATTTTTGAAAGTATGTTTTACATTCAGGTGAGACCTGTAGTCTGATTTTACATTGCACAATATATAAAAGAAATAAAAATAAATTCAGTTGTGCAAATAAAGTGTAACAACAGTTGGGTTAAATTTTAACTTTCAATGGATGTATAATATTTTGACACCAATTATTGTGGTGACAATTGGGGAGTGTGTTTATTTGATCCAAATACTCACTCTGTATCGATATTTAGAGATTAATCCAACCTTTTGGATGAATGTATTAATACAAACGCCCTTGACTGATGTTTTACTGCAAAATCAGCAGGCTATTTAGTATTGTCTTAACAGTAAGCAAAGTCCCGGTCTCACATGGATGAGAATTCCTGCTCTTAAAAAACTAACTAGACTCACAAAAATGCATCAGTTCTATAGATCCCAAACTGTTATTCATATTTTTGTTTTACAACCAGTAGTGTAACAAGGATCAAAATCAACGTGTTCAAGTAAAATAGCTTTTTTTTACTTAAGTTTTAAATTAAGTTCAATGTAAAGTTGCAGAGCACTTTTAGTTTTAAGTGGGTGTAGGGTGTATTCAAAAATATGAAAAAGTATATTTTCTTCTGCAACACGGAATTGATGTTGATGTTTTGAACAAAACAGGAGTAGACATGAGCATTGCATACATTTCCATTTCAAATCAGGAAGATAGTGATGTTAACACAGCGGCAGTGTCAACACAGGCAGGATAAAGTCTAGGTAAACCCAAATAGCGACACGTCACTAATGGCGACAGGTGCAGAGACCTTATTTGCTCATGCCCATATAAATCGCTATGCATGGTATATACCTAGTTATAAAAATGGGTGTATTTATTTGTTTATAGCTGTATAATCTCCGACCAAGACCTAAACAGCATTAGAACAAAAAAAAAACAGATTCATCCTCATCAGAAGCTTAGGCACTACTACATTAATCGATGCTAAGGTATTTCATCCCTTCACAGAATGTGTTAAGTTTCATTGAAATATAACCATTTTTGTGTATTAGTTTCTAGTGTTATATTTTAACTACGCATAAAAAAACACAGTTCAATGTTTCTTTCACAATAGACTGATTCCTGATGCCCCTATCTTGGAGACATTCCACACCACAAAAGTAAGAATAGACTATTGTGAGATTTACACATTAGTAGTAAAAGTTTTTAATATGCTAGTTAAAAATGTTCTCAAAGAAAGCAATAGATTGTCAAAGAAGGTAACTGGTTGATAACGTTCAAACAGAATTCACACATGATAATCAGCAGTTAGCTTTTGCAGTCAAAACTTGTACAACCGTTATCAAAAAGTATTAAAGCAGTTTTGGACAAGTACTCATTCCGACATTTTATTCTGTAGAACAAACTCAGACAAAAAAAAAGCATGAAAAAAAGTTTTTCTTTGGCATTCGGAAACACTAAAATAAATGAATTAAAAAAACTTAGTGGTGGCCAGAACATGATACTTTAATAGACCAAGTACAGGGAAAATTATGCAATTATTCCATTCAGAGGGGAAAAAAAAAGCATATGGACTCATGAAAAATAAATAAAATTCAAAACAAAATAATTACTATTTAATTGCACCACCTTTGGCTTTTATGACAGCTTGCAGTTTGAGGCATACACTTGAGTGATAAACAGAATTCGTCATCAATCTGGTGCCAACTCTTAAATTGCAGATAATCTTTGCAGGTCGGAGCCTTGCGCTGGAAAATGTATTTATATTTCCACCACAGGTTTTCAATTGGGTTGAGATCTGGGCTATTTGCAGGGAGTGTTTTTCTCTAAGGAATGCTTTCAGTTTGGCATTGGCATCTTGAAAAATGAGTTCATCATCCCCAAACATTTTTTCATTGCAGATTTGACCAAAGCCACCTACCCTGTGCCTTTGCTGTCATGCAGGACGGTGGGACTTTTGATGTTTTCTTCAGGCAGTCCTCTTTGCAAAAACTCACCGTAACAGCACTAAACGAAAGTTCCAGCAGCATCACCTTGTCCAAAGCAGATCACTAAAGATAACCTTCATCCATAGTCCATGAATGCCTCTCCTTAGCAGCCTTGTGCTTTTCTGTTTAAGCGTAACGACCGTTTCCTTTTAGGTTTGCTACTGTATATAAAACTCCAATTTCCTTTAGGCGATTTTGTAGTTCTGTCACATACATTGACTCCAACTTCCTCCCATTTCTTCATTTGTCTTGTGAATTCTCTGTTTTCAAGACATGTAAGTTTCCTTGGCCTACCAGTACGCTCGACTTTTACAACCTCGCCATGCTGTTTGTACTTGGTCCAAACCTTCAATAAAGCTGACTGTGAACAGCCCACATCTTTGGTAACAATATGAGCTACTTTCTTCAAGTAGTTTGACGATCCTGTCTTTGGTCACAAGAGACATCTTGTTGGAGCCATGATTCTTGCCAATCCACTTGGTCCAGGACTGCACTGTTTTTAACTGCTGACTAACAAGCAGACTTAATCTAAGCCAGGTGCCCAATTAAGGAAAGGAAATTGACTGGGTGTGTACTTATTTTCTACTCAAAATACACGGATTCCATTTTTCCCCCTCAGAGTTGAGTGATTCCATAATTATTTCCCTGCCTGCACTTCCTCAATAAAAGTAACATTTACTGACCATTACAATTTTTTTTCTCAATTTCTTTTAGTGTTTCTGAATGCCAATATGTTGCACTTTAGAATGAGATTAAGATTGTTTCATGTTTGTGTTCAAGAGTTTTTTCCAACAGAATAAAATGTCTCAGTGAGGGCTTGCCCAAGACTGGCGATTCCATACTTTTTAGTAGAGGTTGTGCTTAAATGCAAGTGTGTTCCTTTTCGTTTGATTGGATACAATAACAAAAATAAAACAGAGCATCTAACATCATTCAGCATTTATTCTGTTTCTACAGTACAAAATCAGTTTGGATCTGTTTTTACATTTACAATGGAAAGATTTGGTGTCAGTTATGTTATATCAGTTTTTAAGATTTATTAATTCACTTTTTGACAATTTTTTCACAGATTTGATTGAGATGGATACAATTGAATATCTCAAAAACATGGAACTTCCTACTGTTATAAAAACTGTTCACATATAACTCTAGAGTAGGTACATAGAATACAGATTAGTAAAAAAGGCAACACAAAAACAAAATTAAATCAATGTATGGGTGCAGGCTTGGTCTTGGCATCGAAGGGGCAAAAATAATATACAAACATAAATCTCAAGTGAACTTGGGGAAAGGCGTATTCTATCACAAATCAGCACGAGATTTAACCATTTCTGTGCGACTATGTGAACAATATGTTGATCAATCCATATTTTATTTTATTTAAGTGATCACTAATGTTAGAGGGGACAATACAATTAATTGATATTGGTGGGGAAATGTCACCTCCGTCGATGCCAAATCCAGACCTTTTGACCAATGTCTTGCTAGTCGGCTGTAATTATTAAATTCCAAAATTGTACATTTCTAACTGGTTAACTTGCTTCTATTCAATCTGAAGCCAGACAAGTCAATCTTTGACAACAAGATAAACAGGTAGGTAGGTGTGAATGGTGTTTCCTGTCATACAAAATTTTGAAACAATGTAGGCAGATGGTTACTTTAATGTATGTACCCTTTCTTTGTGTTGCTTTAGGTTCCCTTTTTGCAAAAATAATTTACCACATACAGAGCAGGCAAAATGTTTTTCTCCATTGTGGCGTCTTGTGTGTGTGATGAGATTCGCTTGAGAAGCGAATCGTTTTGGGCAAAAAAAGCAGGCATACGGTTTCTCTCCAGTGTGTGTCCTCATGTGTGTAGTCAAGTTACCTTTAGTAGAGAAGTAATGACTGCAATACATGCAACCAAAAGGTTTCTCACCGGTATGTGTTCTAATGTGTGATTTCAAATTTCCATTTGTTGAGAATTGTTGATCGCAATATGAGCAGGAAAAGGGTCTCTCACCAGTGTGTGCTCGAATGTGGGTGTTCAAATTCCCTTGTGTGGAGAATTGTTGATCGCAAAAAGTGCAGGAAAAGGGTTTCTCACCTGTGTGCGCTCTTATGTGAGTGTTCATATTCCCTTTTGTAGAGAAATGCTTGTCACAATACGGGCAAGGAAATAGTTTCTTGTTGGAGTGCATTTTTCTGTGTGTTGCCAACTCTCTGTTGAGAAAGAAGTTTTTCCCACCATCACCACATGTGAGCGGATTCTCTACAAAGTGTGCCATGTTTGTTTTCAAAGGGGAATGAGAGACCAAAGTGTTCCATGTAACATTAGACTTGTCATCTTTATCTGTTCCAGGAAACTGTGACATGTCCTTTGCCATTAGGTCACCAGTTAATGGCAACTTCTCTGTAATATTCAGAGGCTCCAAGTCCATCTCTTCTTTGTCAGGAAACGCAAGGTCCTGTTGCTTCAGATGACCGTATTTTCCCTCTGCTGGACACAGAAAAATAAGGTTTTTTATTGACTGTACAAGGAGAATTTATATCTGTTTTTTTACAAAAGCAAATAAATCACATAAAATTAGGGTACCCCAAGCATATAAGCACAAAGCAACTTTTGCTTCACATAACTTGATGGCAAATTTGGATGAAAAACAAAACAAACAAAAAAAAAAACGTGAATTCCAGACTGCAGATTGCTCCTGATTTAAAGACACATGCTCAGATTTAAGTACAAAGCTCAACATTGTCTCAAAAGGCAGTTGCAGTTCCCCAGGGAGATCGCCGAAACATCATTGCGGCCAGACATTGTGCTGTGGTCTGTAGCCAGCAAGGCAGTCCTCCTGGTTGAGCTCACTGTGCTTTGGGAGGAGGGAATAGAGGCAGCACACGGGAGGTAACGGGCGAAGTACGACGAACTGGCAGCTGAGTGCAGGGAGGCGGGCTGGAAAACAACAGTATGCCCAGTGGAGGTGGGGTGCAGGGGTTTTGAGACCTTGGATGCACAGGCGCTCTCAACTGGAGAGCAACTAAAGAGCTGTCAGAAGAGGCAGAAAAGGGCAGCTTCTGGCTGTGGCTGCGGAGAATGATAGGAACTGGGGGGCTTCAAGTAACACCTAGGGTATCAGTGGGGTTGGCAGGGAGATTTCCCAGCCATCGCTCCGCCACCGGGAGATGTCCTGGGGTCAAAGGAGCGAAACATCAATGACCGGTGGTCCCCAGCTGATGACCCAGTCAGGCCCGAGTGTTCAGGGCACACAAGCATTCCAAAGGCACCGGAGGAAGCGCGTCAGGCAGAAATGCCCAGCAGGAAGACCATCACCCTGTATTTCCATTTGTACAATCCACAACAGATTTTAAGTCGTTGGCTTAAACAGACATCTTACATTTTAAGCTTGGCACGCACCTGGCTCTAACCGCCTAGAGAATTTAGGGTTTATACCTTTGGCTGCCGAAAGCTAACAGAGCTGTGCCCCTGCACACACCTGAAACTGTTTTCTGTTCAGCTCAGAGTTGTTTACAGCACGTTTTTGGCTTATGTGACCGTTCAAGATGGCGATTACAGAGACGAGCAAATATTCACTACTGTGCTGAAAAAAATGTGAATGCTCAATGTAAAATGTGAGCCCTGTATGTTTAGAGGATGTCACCAAGGAAGCAATACTGTGGAGAAGAGTACCAGTTTGCAAGAGAGACATGGATTTTTTTTTTTTTTGTATGGGCCTACTCTGTTGCTTGGATTAGGTCGTTATCATTCCTAGAGGATTAAAGGACACTTAAGCAACCGAACATTGACACCGATGTTATTAAAAGAGAGGTGTGATGTTTTTATTAAACTTCCACTGCTGTTTAATTTGGATGTATACATTGAGGACTTGTGGGTGAAAACGTTGAAATATCATAATTGTACGCAATATTAAATAAAGTACTGTCATCCCCGTTTGGCTCCTGTTATGTATCATGTGAATAATGTTGTGAAAAAAAAATTGACTAATTCCCCTCGAGGGGCGTCATAATTGTTTCCAGAGCGCATGTGATTTGGAAAAGAGCAGCTTGCCAATTTCCTCTGTGCTGCCATGAAAAGAAAGCTGCATCGTATATAAGCTGCAGTGGTTAAAATCTAACAAAAAAACAAAAACAAAAAAACCTGGTCTCCCTATTGTTGCATAAAAATGCTTATTAAATAAAAAAACGAGTCACAGGACAGTAAATAATATATGTAATTAGGGATGCATATTAATTACCGGGCTTATGGTTATCAGACCGAATAATATGATGTCACCGTTATTGACCTGGGAGCAATAAATACAGAAGATAATTGGTCCACAAAAGGCTAGGTTCACACTGCAGAGAAATTTGATTTTTTTTTTTCTGTTAAACTCCGTTTGAACGGCACAATTTCTCTTTTTCACACCAGACACAGGCCACTTTTGCATGTGGTCCTAAATCCATTTCATATCCAAACTTTTGGAATCAAAGTGCATTCATGAGACCTGCACATCATCAATAGGCGGGATACGTCATCATTATGCCTTCAATTAGGCGGGAGGAAGGGGAGTGATAAACAACCACGGCGGAAAAAAACAGAGAGTGTCAATAAATCACACATTCATTAAAGATGAATGGAGCTATAGCCTGCAGTTGAAGCGCGACACTACTTTGGATTCTCTATATAATATGAAAAGTATGTTCCAAATTAAAAATTGGAGCAGAATGATGACCTGACCCACAAGAACATAGCGTCAGAAGCTTGATTCATATTTAGTGTATATTCAGAAATAATATCGTGTCCATGTGTAATCAAAGGAAAAATATATATACAGTGAAGAAAATAAGTATTTGAATGCCCTGCTATTTTGCTATTTCTCCCACTTACAAATCATGGAGGGGTCTGAAACTTTCATCGTAGGTGCATGTCCGCTGTGAGACAGATAAACTAAAAAGAAAAATCCAGAAGTCACAATGCATGAATTTTTAAAAATGTATTTGTGGATATAGCTGCAAATAAGTATTTGAACACCTGTGTATCATCTAAAATTTTGACCCTGAAAGACCTGTTAGTTCCCCTGCTTAAACCAGCACATGTTTGCATATGACTATTTTGATTGAAATAGATGAGTCATGGGAGAAAGTTCTGTGGTCAGATGAGACCAAAATAGAACTTATATATATATATATATATATAATAATAATTTCCTTTGTATTGTCATTCTTTGTAACAATGTACACAGAACGAAATGTCGATACACCTGACCCGTTGTAGCGAGTCGATGCAGCCGCAGCCAACAGAGGGCGCCGCCATTATACCAATTAGGTATGTCTCGGCCGAGGCGCGAACCAGCGACCTCCCAGTCTCAAAGCGGGCACACTACCATCTAGGCTATATATATATATATATATATATTAGCCATATACAAATATGAGTGTTGAATTAATGTGGTGGGTAGATCATTTTGACTCAGTTATTTTGTAAGTAGCTTGCGTGCTGAAAAAGTGAGCACCTTTCTAGCGCCAGGTAAGACATTTTATAGCTTTATGTTTGCTTCCAATTCGAGCAAAAACCCAAGTACTGTATTTCAATTCAACAAGAGTGCAGTTTTCTTACAATCTAAACGGACATGGTATGACGTCATCACACAAAATGGCGTTTCAGATGACTACAACGCCGGTTTATTCAAAACATTGCTCACACATGGCGAGTACGCGCATATTTTGGAGATAATAACGCTGCATTGAACATCATGTTAAGTGTCCGAGGATGGTTTGATAAAAAATAATAAATAAGTAAATAAGGTTTGCACGAAATCAACAATAGGTATGAACACACCTCTTCTGCGTAAAGCAAGTCGAGACTTCTGCAAAGCAGGATCCAATTGTTGATGTTTCCTTTTGCCCTCCTCCTTCGTTCCAGCATCTCTCTCCATGCATTTAGTTTTCGCCCTTGTGCGCATTTTATCTCCAAAGGCAAAACGTATGCCAGAAACCGAGGCTCAGCACTTGTCCCTTGTTCGCAAGTAGCAAACTCAGCTAACAATAGCAACGTATCGCAACTTCCGCTGTGGGGAATTTAACCGGAAACAAAAATTCAAGTCTGCGAGATAAAGAACAATTGAGATTCAGATTCAAACTATTTATTGTCATCGTCAAAAAGACCAACTAAACTTCGCTTGGAGCATTTGTTCATACAATAATAAAAGTAAATTACAAAATTGACAAAACTCAAAAGCCATAAATAAATCAATGCAAACGATACTATTATAAGATAAAACTGGTACAGCAACATAGGTCAATTTTAAAATGCATTCGAGTCCGATGGTCATCTTTATTCAGCAAGGAAGAAGGGTGGTGAAAGTGTCAGCCACTTCAGCTCTTTAGGGAACCTCCTTTTTCGGCTGGGCTCACTGAAAAGAGCCGGCTCTTTCTAGTCCCTAACGGCTTTTCATTTTTTTCCGCCTTTATCCATATATTACCAATTGTTATGAAACATTGTACGCGAAATGACTTCAAAAATTGAAAAAAAAAAAAGGAAAAACACAAAAATGAAAAAATAAAATAGGAAAAGAGAAAGAAAAACGAAGAATAAAAGCAAAAACAAAGTGGTAAATATCTAAGAAAAAGGAAAAACAATTTCCTCAGATTGGCTGTTCAAAACACCTCACATCATCAATTGGCAACCCCTTTTCTACTGGATGCCGGCCTTCACATCATTCCACTCTGGTGGCTCACTCAGATCCATCCACATGAATGTTGAGAACTCTTCCGTGGGCGTCATCCACTTCTCTAGATACTCCAGACATGCACTGTACATGCCTTGCGAATCAGCACAGAACTGGTCACAGCCCTTACCAAGTCCATCACAGCAGTTTTGTGCTAGTAGTCCCTTAACTTTTAGAGACCATAAGTTGCTGCTCTTGCATTCAAGAAGAATGGTGTGTATGCTTTTTCAGAATTTTCTTCATCTCCATAATGGAGTTGTTCTCCTTTTCAATTTTTTGAATGTGGGTGTGGAACACAGTCATGGGTGAGTGCATGTGCCAGAGGTAGATTTCACTGAAGTCATTTAAAAAAAACTTCTTGATCACTATCGGTGGCTTTTGCTGAGACAAAAATAATGCCTTTAAGGCTGGAAACATCTGTATCGTTCTCTCAATGTCTGGGAACAATGACAGCCACCTTGTCTTGCTGTGAGAAAGCATCCTTCTGTATTCAATATCAACAAAGTCCCAGTACGCCTTCAGGTTCTCAGTGCGCACTGTATAAATATGGAAGTGCTGGTAGATTTCAAACATGACATTCTCAAGGTCAACATCTACTGTGTCTGCCCCATGATGAGCACAATTATTCAGTATATGTGCTGGGCAACCCACACCAATCAGTCTTGTTGTGCAGCATCCTCTTCAAACAGGCAAACACATTCTTTCCCCCTTCATTACGCCGGATTCCTCCGAACCTTATGTTGCAATTGTCAAAATAATTAAAAACTGACATTTTCATGAATTTGTAAAACCCCGCCGGACACCCCGGACGGGATGTAAAAAGTGGACATGTGCGGGCAAAAGAGGACATTTGGTCACTCTAGGGTGGACGTCAAGATCAAGGATGTGTAAACCGTTCTCAGTCATCGTTGTATAAGAATGACAGAAGACTCAGAGGGAAAACTTTGTGGAACAGAGCATGACAACAAGGGACAACATCAACCCCTAGACGCAGTTTTAGGATAACTTGAGTAGTGTTTTGTAATGCAGGTTTATTGACGATTTACGCTTGTTTACGTTATGTATGATAAAAAAAATAAAAATTATTATTATTCCCATTAGCAGGAATTAACCAGCTGTATAAGTTCACACAATCACTGATTGTATTTACTTCTTAGTGTTTTTAAATCATTTTCAGGGGGCAGTATGTCATAAGTGCCTCTATGAATGTAAATCAATAGCCAATTCACAGGAAATAAAGCATGGCTGTGTCACGACCAGAAACGAAGTAGGACCCAGATGTGTAACGTTAATCACCCGTTTATTGAAATATATAGGAAAGGCAGCGCCTGCGATCCGGTGCTCGCTGGGCGTGGGAAGGAAGCCGATCACGGGATAGAAACGTGTTCGGAATGCGGAAGTGGATCTTTTGGACCGGGAGATCGTAGCGTAGTTATAAGGAAAAAAAGGTCGTTAGCCAGGGGCGGGAGATAAGAACATAGTCGGGGTCAAAAAACGTGCCGTTAGCCGGGACGGGAGATCAAAACGTGGTCGGGGTCAAAAACGTGTCGTATCAGGAGACAAACGGGGAAATCAGGAACGGACGAGTGGAAAACGGGTGACAAAACGAGACCGACGGAAGTCAGAGTCAAAAATGGTTGCCCTGTGAAAACAGATGTTCGCTGACGGACTGACAACAGGTAAGTGAAAGGACTGAGCTTAAGTAGGACGAGGAACCAATCAGGTACCCAGCAGCAGCTGGTACCAAACGAGCAGGAACAGATGGGTGTAATGAGAAATCATGACAGGCTAAACCGTGAACAAGTCATTCATTCATGCAGTAATCCACTCTCCTGCAGTCATTTTATATTTTAATGTTAAACGAGTAAGCACATTCTAATGTGCTTAAGTGCACATTTCTAAAGTTGCAAGTTTTCCAATAATTAGTTACTTCTCAAAATGGTTCAAGTGTGTTGGTTCACCTCTCATTTAAGGATGCCAAGATAATGGAGATTTTTACCATCTGAAACAACAAAACAGATCCCAAAACGATTGGATTATCATTGCTTTGCATGGGCCACACACACAACTGTGGTTTGTTGCAGTGTAGTAAACAAGAAACTCCCCAAAAGTAAATTGATTACACTATCTTCTTTCAAGAAAAAAAAAAGTTTTTATTTTCTGTTTGTTGGTGTACAGCATTTTTATATGTATAAAAAAAAGAAAAGACAATTTACTTTTCATAAAAGCGTGATTTTTATTCAATTTTTAAATGTGATACTATAATGAAAACGAACCATACAGATATACATGTATTCAAGCATGGATGTACTTTTGTTACGATAGCATGTTTGGGACTGCAACTACAAACATCTCCAGAAAATATACATATTTAATTGAAGGTTGAGATTTTCTTTAACGCACTTTTAAGACATTTAAGTTTTGGCCAAATAACTGCATATTTTCAGGTCAAATTGCATCCATATTAAATTAAAAGACTACTCAACCTGGCCACCTACCCGTTGACCTACTACCTTGTATGTATTCAAAAAGTGGTTGGTATTCATATATTATTTCTCGGCTTATTTAGGATATATATTTTTGGCAAGTTTCATTGTGGTTGGGATTTTTATGCAAAATAGAAGATATCTGTGTTTGTTTGTTGAGAATTGATGATCACTTTTGCTTTGCCCGTTTTGTGTGACTTGTGTGCATATCAAATAACTGAATTTATAAATAAAATACAAATGTGGATTGTTTTTAAAATGTTAAATGCACTCTGTTTATTTGTACTATATGTAAAATTAATCAATGGGAAGCAATTAAAGGGTTGAGTGTGTAACATTTCTGATTTTCCATACTTTCACTTAGCATGCATTTTAAATCAATTTATTCATGAGTGAACCCAGACGAAAGCACTGTTTCGCAAGGGTGTCTGAATCAAACGGATAAAAGGCCTCAATTAAGCCTAAGCTGCAAGCCAAAGGCCAGACTGATCGATCTTTAATACTAAGAATTGCGTATATAGTTTAGTCTGTGAACCTAATTGAACCTACTGAAAATCTAACAAATATATTCCAATATGATCAGGTGAATAAGGCACTTTTTCTCATGGCTCTGCCCATAAAATAATTTTCAACGGGTAACAAAGATATACAAATCCCCATTACATGAACATTAAATAAAAAAAGCTTGTATTATTTAAGCACAATCTATACTAAATATAATGGCATTTTTTTGCCTACCAATTACCAAACCACATTACACGATATTGAGAGTGAAAACAAATACACTAAATTCAAGTCAAGCCATGTTTGTTTGTATAGCCCTTGATCACAAAGAGTCTCAAAGGGCTGCACAGATGAAAGATTATTGCAAACCACAGACAATTATTACACCATCCCCTGATTTAAAACCTACATGAGGGCAAGGAAAAACTCAAAAACCTCAAAATGAGGAAAATGAAGAAACCTAGAGAAGGGACCGCACATGAGGTAATCCCCCTTCCAGGATGACCAGGCTGCAATAGGTGTTGCAATAACAAATAATACACAGATACTGTCACATGAAATATAGGTCATTCATAAGCTATTGTAAGGAAGTGTTTTTCAACCCTAGATTTAAACAGTTCCACTGAGGTTGCAGATCGAAACTCAGGGGGAAGAGCATTCCACAGCACCGGGACCCAAATGTAGAACGCTTTCGAACCTGCGGATCTCTTTTTGGCTCTTGGGATCACTAGTAGACCAGCATTTTCAGAGCGAAGGCTCCGGACTGGAACATAGGGCAAAATTGAATTCCTGGTGTATGATACAATAACAAAACAATATAATTTCAGGGGCTTGAGGATAAACGTCTCAGGGTGTATGTGGCCTACGAACTGTGTTTTTTTATGGATATGTGACTCAAAGCAGTATTTTGTCTTGTTGAAGTTGCTGTAGTTGTGGTCACAAGCGCCCCACCGGAACACGTGTAATACGTACCCTCCCTTTTATTTTGTGGTTTATAAAATCAGCGGTCACCCGTTTCTCAATGCTTGCTTGTTTTAAGGACTTTGTCCTGATTGCAAGCCCAATATACCCTGTTTATTTCTATTTAGTATACTTGTAATTCAAGTCATCACCTGTACCGATCTCGTCAGTCTTGTTTTCTTCATCCATCTCGGTCGGATTCCCGGAAGTTGAACACGCGTTCGGACACTGATAATCTACGCATACACCGGTTAGTGTGTTGTTTTAACACTGATCATTTACACCATGGGTGTCAACGTGTATATGGCAATATTTTTGTCGAAGTTGGGTGCTTTAGTTTGACTATTAAGAAGGTTTTAAGACCCGTGATTTTCATACGCTAACCGCTAACGCGCTAACAGATAACGGCAAACGGTTGAAATGGATTTCGTTTGGTTTGAGGTGTGTAGAACAGTCTAATGTGACGTGTTTGTGTTAATAATTGACATTTAGGAATGGTTTTCTGAGCACTTGACGGGTATAAATTGGGAGGGGTTGGTGAAGAGATTAAATAAACAATCGGGTCCGTTCAATAATTATTGTTATTGTTGATGAGTACAATAATAATATCTATCTATCTATCCTGGTCATATCACTCGAGAGGGGTGACTGACAGCAAGACCCCTGGGAGGTGTAAGAATTATCCCACCGTGGTCCGCTGCGTGTCGTAAGAGGCGACTAAAGTGGAGGGAGCGAGGGGACTGGGGATCCTCCCCTCTCTATATCTTCTCCCTAAGAGACAGCAAGGCAAATAAAGGGGGCGGGGGACCAAACGATCTTGCAAACCCTAGTTATAGGGTCACTAAATGTGAGAGGGTGTGGAAGTAAAGTGACTAAGTGGAAGAAAGAGGAGATCGGAAGGATAATGACTAAAAGGAAGGTTCAGATTCAGAGATTCAGATATACTTTATTGTCATTCTAGTACATGTGTATACAGAACGAAATGTCGATACATCTGACCCGCAGTTTCCTTGAATGTACAGATCTAAAAAAAAAATGTTGTATTGAGTTGGAGTATTGAAGTACTAATAATAAACTAAATAATTATGGCTATGTATTGTATTATACAGTAGTGCAAAAAGTGCAAGAGTAGCAGCTAACCAGATGTGCAAAATGGGCAGTCAGGTAAACTAGTCACTGTACAGTAACAATAACACTGTAGTACGATAGTGCAGAGGAGAACAGATGTGCAAAGGAGTGGCTAGGTATAAAGAACTCCTAGTAGTGCAAAAAAAACAAACAAACATACGTACAGATTATCAGCAGTGTAGACTTGCTATGTGTGTGATTGACCATTTAAGTCTAATGGCCAGGGGGACAAAACTATTGCAGAACCTGGTGGTCCTGCACCGCACACTGCAGTACCTCTTCCCAGAGGCTAGCAGAGTGAACAGTCCATGATGGGGGTGAGAGGGGTCTCTAATGATGTTCTTGGCTTGGGATAGGCAGCCCTTCTGGCCAATGTCCTGAATGGAGGGGAGATAAGTTGATGCGTTAGCTTTGAGCGAAACAAAGATGAAAGGAAAGGGTGAATTACAGCTTGGAGGTATGTATGGTTGAAAGTCTGGAGTTACAGGTGGACATGCTAGAGAAGGAGTGGCTGTGCTTGTGAGGGAGAAAGCAAAGGAAAAAACTGTTGGATTGGAAAGAGATATCTTCCAGCAATAATAATAACAAAGTATTTAAAGTGTATGCAAGCCAAGGAAAGTCAATGCTCCTAAAGTTTAACTTAGCTATTGTAAATGTAAACAGGTCTTGTGAGTCACTATTTTCATCAATTTTACTTGCTTCCACAAAAAAGTATTTGACTCGTTGCCGATAGGGACCGACGTTGTAAAAGAGGCAAAACAAGTCACACAAAAGCGCCATATCAGTGGCTTGCAAAATTTCTTTCTTTGCAAAAATATTGCCAGTGTTCTACCCTTCCTTGCTACTGGGAGAAATTATTAAATTTGTGTTATAGAATATATTTCATATACAATACACGCGATTAGTAAAAATGTTATATTACTGCTGTAAGTCGAATCTGCCTCCGGTTGGAAAATTCGCCCGAGTAGGCAAATATGGCAGAACATCGTTTTATCTTTTTCATATGTGTTACTTAGTACAACAACTATTTTCATTTATATTTTCATACAAATTTTGTCCATTCATTCATGTTTTGGTCAGTTTAAAGTTGAATGTAATTATTTATGAGGGGGCATTTTTTATTCTTACGCTGCCCCAAAGTGTGTTTTAGTGTGCTTGGAGAGAGAACATTTCCTTGAGCTAATGTTTATTGAAAGACCAAAACGTTATTGTAAATCTTTATTCTGATATGGTATTTTAATCAATTCTATCATCGCGGGTCGACTTTGCGGCACTCCATCACTGATACGTGCCTCATTTTCTGATGAGAAGAAAAGCATATTATTGATCATATGTTGTGCATTAAACATAAAATCTGCAATAGACTCAAACCATCCATATTCACAAGGCCCTAATATAACTTTAACGTCTGTTTTTGTCTTGCAGAAGTCAAGGAAGTTATTTGTCTGGAGGTACTGTGTCCAAAGTCACTTTGTCTAAGGATATCATGGAAGGTACAAAAAACATACACATTAAAGAAGAGGAGTGGGCTCACCCTCGAGTGAAAGCAGAAAAGCAATCGGATTCTCTGAAAGAGCACGAAGAGGAGAAGGGGCAACATCCCCATGTCAGACAATCTGAGGAAAAGCCCTCTCTCATGAAAGAAGAAAATGAGGAAGAATTAGTAGCGTTGACTCGTCTTCCTTTTAAAAGTGATGCTGGATTTCAGACCATGACAGCAAAAGGTAATGGAAACCACTGCAAACAATCACCAACAGGCTATCCAGTATCACATAGTGATGACGCTAGGTCGGACACATTCGGATAAATCTGAACATGATAGAGCGGCTAACCTTGATATTAAACATTGGAAATGTTCCTCATTTGAAAAAAAATATTTGCTTATAAGTATGACTTGAAACGACGCATGATAATTCACACGGGAGAGAAACTCTTTTCTGGCTCATTGTGTGGTAAATAATTCTCCTAACCAAGCCATTTGGTAACTCGCATAATAACACACACTGGCAAAAAAACGTACGCCTGTGTGGTCTGGGGCAAAAACGCATCTCAAGCAACTCATTTGGTGACTCCCATAAAATACGTACTCAGTTTGCCGATTGGGGAATGTAGAAAACTACCCACAGTAGGTTACTCTCCTAATGATCACAACTTATCTCACACTGAAAACAATGTTCCCTTTGTGGTAAAAAGTTTGCTTGTAAAAGCGGTTTGACAAATCTTATAAGAACACACACTGTGGGGAAACTTTTATCTGCTCTATTTGTGGGACAAAATTCTCTCAAGCAACACACATACACACACACACACACACACTCTAGAGAGAAACATTTTTCATGCTCATGAAAATACTTTCAAGGATGTCATTTAGCAACAAATAATTCACACTCGAAAAATATATTCTAGAAAGCAAAGTTGAACAAAACATTTAAGGACACATCCTGGTAATACCATTTACTTGCTCAGGATGTGGGAACAATTTTCCCGAATAGGCATTTTAAAACCACTTTAACTGCTCAGTTGAGGGACAAAATTCATCCAGACGGGTTATGTAAGAATACATAAACTAATACAGTGATCCCTCGGTTAACGCGGTTAATAGGGACCAAAACCACCCGCGAAAAGTGAAAATCCGCGAAGTAGCGACGCCTTTTCAAAAATGCTTAAAAAAAATAAAAATGTTTTTTTTTAAATTTTTATTATTTTTTGGACCTACGAAGCTCTGAACCCGCGTACGTGGAACCACGAAGTAGCGACGCCCCTTCAAAAATGCTTTAAAAAACAAAACAAAAAAAACAAATATATATATATATATATATATATATATATATATATATATATATATATATATATATATATATATATATATATATATATATATATATGTTTTTTTAAAATATTTTTATTTTATTATCATTATTTTTTAGACCCGCGAAGCTCTGAACCTGCGAACGTTGAACCGCGAAGTAGCGAGGTCCCACACAAGTAAGAGACGTTTTGCTTGCTCGGTTTACGGTCAGCAATTCCCCCAGAAGGGTCAAATTAAGAGACAAGTGTCCTGGTGAGAATAGCATGAAATAACGGAGCTTTAGATATGATCCTGAAGATTTGAGGCAATCTAGTTTTTAGGGTTTTATTTTCCTTCTTAAATAAAGGAAGTTTCATTTGAATATGTCTCACACATGTTGGACTATAAATGTACATATCTTTATTAGCTTCTCTAAGCCTTTCTTTGTTTTTTAAAAAAAATACATGGTATATTAATTGGCTAGTGGGCCAAGTCATTCAGCAGGCCAGGTTGAGGGAACAGTCCGTACTAATATCGCTGGCTCTAATGAATTATAACGAGATGGAAATGTCCTCTGAAGTAGGAAGAGCACAGCCAATGATTTTCTGGGCTGTGTTTATGATTCTTCGTATGGGTTTTCCTTCTGCTACCATGCTCCGAGCATACTACACCGTTACACCATTCAACTAGCAACTTAACAGTGTGGCGATTATTTCCAGTTGTCAGTCCGTTAGTATTATTCTAAACTGAATTTTAAATAGTTTTTGTCTTACCAGTTTATTGATTGGCTTAAATGTTTACTAGAGGGTTTTATTTTGTAAAGGTACAATAATGCATTAAAGCTCCAGTGTGTAATAATTAACCACCAGATGGCACAGTCGTCTAATGTGAACAAAAACCAGTACCACAGAAAGCAACAACACAGCAGACAAACAGAGCGGCGACTTAAGTAGGGGTTCCACTTATGTGTTATTGTACCTCCTCAAAAGCACTGACTATTACACTTAATGTCTCCAACAGATTGCATGGGTGTTTTTTCTAAAGAAAATTAAAATAACATCCAATGACGGAATGCTGTTTGAGATAAATGTGAGTGTATATAGCAGTCAAAAGAACTCACCCTACATGAATGCATGCATTTATATCCTTTATCCACGCAACTTAAAATTACCGTATTATTCTGGACTATAAGCCGCTACTTTTTCCCCAAACGTTCAACCCTGCGGCTTATTCAGTGATGCGGCCAGGGGCGCTCGAGTACAAACGGTACGATTTAGACCGCTGAAATATATGCGCCGAGGAAGATTGCACCTTCTTAGCATGTGCATACAGTAAATTTAATTAGCATAAACACGCGCTCATTTTGCAAAATACAAAAAAAAGGCACATGACGCAGCTTTCAAGCTTAAAGCAATTGAGCAGTCCGATAAGGAGGGAAACAGAGCTACTGCATGTAAACTTGGCATAAACGAATCAATGGTGAGACGCTGGAAACGGCAGCGGGAAGAACTGGAGAAATGTAAAAAGACGAAAAAAGCTTTCCGAGGTAATAAAACTAGGTGGCCTGAACTGGAAAACCTTCTAGAAGACTGGCTGAACACACAGAGAGCAGATGGCCGAGGTGTTTCGACTGTGCAGATAAGACTGAAAGCAAAAACGATCGCCACCGAAAAGAAAATTCCGGATTTCAAAGTAGGACCGTCGTGGTGTCTTAGATTTATAAAACGAAAAGGTCTGTCCGTCAGGAGACGGACAACTCTGTGTCAGCAACTCCCTCCCGACTACGAGGAACAAGTCGCACATTTTCACAAATTCTTTCAAGAAAAGATAGCGGAGAATTCAATTGGACCAGACGACATCATAAATATGGATGAGGTACCTCTCACATTCGACCTGCCCCTCACCAGGACTGTCAACAAGAAAGGAGAATCTGTCGCGCTGAAAACAACCGGACACGAGAGAACTCATTTCACCTGTGTTTTGGGCTGCACTGCATCTGGACTGAAGCTTCCACCTATGGTAATTTTTAAGAGGATTACTTTGGCGAAAGAAAACTTTCCTAAAGACATTGTTGTGAAAGTTAACGCGAAAGGGTGGATGGTAGAAAGCCTAATGAAAGAATGGTTGACCGTGTGTTATGGCAAGTGACCGGGAGGATTTTTTCATAGAAAAAAAGCATTACTCCTTTTGGACAGCATGAGGGCACATATCACAGATTCTGTAAAAGCAGCCATCAAGGGGACAAACTCCATTCCAGCTGTGATTCCTGGGGGCACAACAAAGTATTTGCAGCCGCTCGATATTAGTGTGAATCGTGCATTTAAAGTGGTGCTATGTGTTGAATGGGAGAATTGGATGACTAGCGGCAAGAAATCTATTACTAAAACTGGCCGCATGCGAAAGGCAACTTTTTCGCAAGTCTGCCAGTGGATCCTACAGCGTGGGGCAGCATAAAAAAAAAACACCATCACCAACGACTTCCGAAAAGCCGGTCTGCTGCGTGACGGAGAGGAGGGCACAAAATCAGGAGTGGATGAGAGTTCCACTGACAGTGACTGCGCGAATGAGGCTGCAGGAGCGTTGGATGACGTATATATCACACTGTTTCTGTCCGACACTGAGGAAGACGATTTTGACGGCTTCAGTTCAAAGGAGGAAGATGAGGACGGTTTAGCGTGATTTTTACGGTATGTTTTTTTTTACCAGACTTGTTTACTGTGTTGCTAGCTTGTTGCTACCGTTAACCCTCCTGTCAAGGGCACCGTTTGGGATGAAAGTTATATTATTATTATTAAAGCTTTGAAAACTCTCTCGGTGTACCGTCTTTCTTTGTAAATATGTGTAACCATGTATAATATGTATTTGCAACTGTATATTTTTGTAATGTATTTATTTGTATTTATTTGAGACACTTATGCTGATGTTTTTCACGAGCAAATAAGAAAGAAGGGGCAGAGCAAACGCGGGCTGATGGGAAGTGGGGGCGGGGAAAGGTGAGTGATTGTGGACGCGGGATACAATAGTGGATATCTATTTTTCCCACCCTTACCTTTGGAAATATACACTTTTTTTTCCTTTGATTACTTTCAACGGGTACGCGGACTTTGCAGGTCTGCATCGAATAATCATTTTCCGTTCAATTCGCCGGCTGTGGGTTTTGGACTGTGTCAGTATGTGTCAGTTTGGCTAGGACCTTGACTCAGCCTCTTCGCTGGGAGCAAGTGTCTCGGCCTATTGGCTTTGAAGTGTATCATGATATAACTAATAATGGATAATGGATAATTGCTAAAGAAAAAAGAACAATAAATCTACACAAAATCCCCCCCCCCCCCATTAAAATTGTTCAATCAAAAATAACCCATGCATGTGGCTAATATACCGGTGCGTCTTGTGTATGTACTAAATCGGTTTTCCTCCCGAAATGTGGGGGGTGCGGCTTATAATCAGGTGCGCCTTATAGTCCGGAAGTTCAACATCCTTAATATGTGATATTGTTTTATTATGTTCAACTTGCAACTCGATTTGTGTGTTTTTTAAAAATTATTATTTTTCTTTAGTTCTATTACACAGGACAGAAAAAATAAAGATTTTTTTTTCACCTTAGATTACCACCTACATTTTTAACCCCAATATGAACTTCAATATCCAATTTAAAAATGATTTTAGACACCCCATATCTGTTTTGGTGCCAATATAAAGATAAGTTTTAATTTTTTCCCCACTCTTACTTCTTGTGTTTCTGGTCAGAGGAATGAATTAGCGTTTGCTGACTTGTTTCTTGCAGATGATGATAAAGATATCGGGTCTACATCGCCAGAACTTCGATCTGGGTCCCCGCACATTAAACAAGAAGAGGAGGAAAAAGAGTTGGCCGCTGTAAAAGAAGAGGATATAATTAGGGTTTTGATGAAATGCGAAGGGGAAAGTGATGAGAGCATGGGGGCTGAACCTTCGATCATCAACAGCAGAAAGAGGGGGAACGGTGGTAGATCAAAATCTCATGGACTAATATGCCACCTGTTGGAAAGTGATGATTCAGCGTTGCAGTCTCATGAGGATAATGGTGGCGGTGATGAAGAGTTTGGAGGTGACTTAAAACATTTGTGTGACACCAAACGCTGGAAATGTTGCCATTGTGGTAAAGAGTTTGCATGTAAAAGCGGTTTGACAAAACACAAAAGAACACACACCGGAGAGAAACCTTTTACATGCTCGGTTTGTGGGAAGAAATTCTCTCAAGCAACCTATTTGCCAATACACGCAAGAACACACACTGGAGAGAAACCTTTTGCGTGCTCAATTTGTGGAAAAAGATACTTTCAAGGAAGTCATTTAGCAACACATAAGAGAATTCACTCTGGTGAAAAACCTTATGTTTGCTCTGTGTGTGGCGTGAGATTTACCGAAAAAGGAAGCCTGAGGATACACGCTGTAACACACTCTGGTAAAAAATCTTTTGCCTGCTCAGTTTGCAGTCAAACTTTTTCTAGAAAGGAAAGTTTAACAAGACATTCAAGGACTCATACTGGTGAGAAACCATTCGCTTGCACAGAATGTGGAAAAACATTTTCCCGAAAGGGCATTTTAAAACTACACTTGAGAACCCACACAGGTGAGAAGCCATTTAACTGCTCAATTTGTGGGCAAAGATTCACCCAGAAGGGATATGTAAGAATACATAAAAGAATACACACAGGTGAGAGACCTTTCGATTGCTTGGTGTGTGGTCAGCGATTTTCTCAAAAGGGTCAAATTAAGAAACACAAGTGTCAGGGTGACTGTAGCACAAATTAACTGAGCTTTAAGTACGAATTCGCAGATTTGATGCAATTTAGTTCATCGGGTTTTGTTAACCTTTAATGATGAGATTGAATTTGGAAATGTCATACATATTTTGGATTGTAAATGCACATATTTTTTTTTAATAAATTGTCTAAACATTTTTTTATATTGTAAAACAAAGACATGGTTAATGTATTTGCTCGTGGGCCCAATCATTTTTGACACTATCTCACTTTAAAGAGAATGCAATTATTGCGTGATCATGATTTATGGTCACTGATTTTACATCAATACAGTAGTTGGCTGCAATTTGCCAGTCTTATCTGTTGAAATGTTTTAAAAAAAATATATTATTATTATTATTATTTTTTTTAAATAAACTTCGATGTCCAAGAGCAGAATCTTAATTCATCTCTGTCTACTCAGAATGGGGGGACTTAAAAACATCGGACTCATTTCAGTTTATTAATCCCTTCCTTGAATGGCAAAGTGTTTAATTTAATTTTTAATATGTTGATTTCATGTTAGAAATCTTAATGTACTTTGGTATGGTTGGATGAGTAAGAAATAAAAATCAAATTAAATTTGTGGCCATGTATTGTATAATTCCCCCTCGGATGGGTCTGGCCTTGATGCGGCGAGGGGGCTTGCGTGTTCCAGTGACCCTGGAGAGCGATACCGTCGGGAGCTTGCTCCTGGTAGGGTCACCCATGGCGGGCCGGTCTCCGGGGTAGGTTCCAGACAAACAAAGACCCCAGCGTGTCGGTACGCTGTGAGGTGGCAGCCCCACCAACCGACTATCCTGCGGAGGGCTAACAACTCACCCAGGAGAAACACACTTTGTTACGAAACTGACCAGAGAAAAAAGCCGGACTGACCAACACGGTAACGGACCCCAGCCTGCCCCCGACCAACGAGTACGGATCGATCTTCGTCATAAGACCCGTGTCGCCACCTGGAATGTCCAGACACTCCTTCGCCCCGGAGCTGCCACCCTGCTGTCCCGAGAGCTCTGTCGCTATAACATCACCATGGCAGGGCTCTGTGAAGTACGATGGCAAGGCAATGGTGAAACAACAGCTGGCAACCATTGCTACATCTGGAGTGGCCCCGAGAGTCGGACCGGCCTTTACGGTGTGGCTCTTGCCATTCCAAAAGCCCTCCGGAGGTCCCTCATCAGCTGGACACCAATAAGTGACAGACTACTGTCTGCTCGATTCCTCCACCATCACGGCAAGATGACAGTGATCGTCGCCTACGCCCCCACCGATGTCGCTGATGAGGATGCGAAGGACGCGTTCTTTGACCAACTCCACCAGGCTGTCAACCAAGCCCCACCACACGACGTCACCATCATCCTCACTGATGCCAACGCCACTCTATCCAGCATTGATCGGTCCCCCGGCTCACCTGTCGGCACCACCTTCGTTGACAGCACAACAAACGACAATGGCAACCGCCTCCTCCTCCTCTGCCACCAAAACAACCTTTGTGTTGCTGACACCTGGTTTCCCCGGAAATGCATCCATCACTGGACGTGGTACAGCCCAGATGGCAGAACCAGGAAGGGATTGGACCACATCCTGATATCACGACGCTGGAAGTCGTTTGTAACCAACTGCCGGGTGTTCAGAGGAGCACAGCTTGGCAACACAGACCATCGTCTGCTGGTGGCCCAGCTCAAGCTAAAGCTCCGAGCCAACCAGCACAAGACTCTGCCTCGCCCCGACTCCTCCCGACTCAGCGACCCCAACATCGCCAGAGACTTCAGTTGCTCCATCCGCCGCTCTCTTGATACCCTGGCTCCTGACAAGCTGACAGACTGGGCGGCCTTCAAGGAAAGTGTCCTCCAGTCTGCTCACAATGTCCTCGGACGCCCGCGATCCTCCCCGAGAAAGCCCTGGATATCAGAGAGGACACTAAACATCATAGACCAGCGGCGTGAGGCCCGACTCCGAGGCGACCTCACAGAGTATCGGAGACTGAATCGCCTGCGCAATGTGGCCATTGCTGAAGATAGGGAGAGGTTTTGGCAGGCAGAAGCCCAACAGCTTGAGTCCGCGGCCAACAACAACAACATGAGCCGCGTATTCAGTCTATTACGCCAAGCCCGTAGCGGCCCACACATAAAGACAGCCCTGGTAAAGGACTCAGACGGCAACCTCATCATGACAGAAGCCAACTGCCTCGAGCGCTGGAAGGAGCACTTTAGCCTCCTCTTGCAGCACAGCACCATCCCGGCTGATCCCACCCTCCTACGGGCTGCGAGCACAGCACCTCCTAACGACACCTGCTGCACAGACCCCGTAACACCCGAGGAAGTGAGAGCTGCTCTGAAGAAGTTGAACACCAAGAAAGCCCCCGGCATCTGTGCCATTACCGGCGAGATGCTCAAGGCCGGCGGTGATGGCATGGTGGAGTGGCTAACCCGCCTATTCAACCAGGTGTGGGAATCGGAGCAGCTGCCCACCGACTGGACCAGAGGAGTCATCTTGCCCTTCTGGAAATGCAAGGGCGACAGGCTTGTCTGTGGAAACCACAGAGGCATAACCTTACTCTCCATCCCGGGCAAGGTCTTTACCAGGATCTTGCTCAGCCGTGCCCTTCCAGCAATCAGAAGCTGCCGCCGTCCCCAGCAGGCTGGCTTTATGCCCAACCGCTCCACAACGGACCACATCTCTGCCGTCCGTTTGCTGATAGAAAAGACCCGTGAATTCCGTAAAGATCGCCATCTATATATCGGATTCATTGATCTGAAGGCCGCCTTTGACACCGTCTGCCACTCTTCACTGTGGAACATCCTCCAAGCTCTCAGAGCACCACCCAAGATCATAGCCCTGTTCAAGCTGCTCTACAGCAACACAGAGAGCTGTGTCCGTATCAACGGCATTGACTCCGACTGGTTTGCTATCTCCAGCGGCGTTCGCCAAGGCTGTGTGGCTGCTCCCGACCTTTTTAATTGCATCATCGACCATCTGATGTTCAGGGTTAGTGAGCGCATCCCCGGAGTGTCTTTCGGCAACTACCACCTGACTGACCTGGAGTATGCTGACGACACCATCATTCTCAGCACTTCCTACAGCCAGCTGAGAGACGCTCTGGGCATTTACAGCGAAGAGGCAGCGCGGCTTGGCCTGCAAGTGAGTTGGACGAAAACCAAGTTCATGTATGTCGGTGATGGACCAGATCCACCTCCCATCCAAATTGGTAGCGACATCGTAGAGCCTGTCAAGAGCTTTGTATATCTGGGGTCCATGGTGACAGACAATGGGGACCTAAAACCAGAGATTCTCCGCAGAAGAGCCCTGGCAGCATCTGCTCTGCAGTCTCTCTGGAAACCACTCTGGCGGCACCAGACCATCGCACGCAAGACGAAGCTCCGCATTTACAACCTCGCCGTACTCCCTATCCTGCTTTATGGCTCAGAAACATGGCCCCTGAACGACACCCTGGCCACAAGAATCGATGGTTTTGATAGCAGGGCTCTCAGAACCATCGAGAACATCAGGTGGCCCCAGCGAGTCTCCAATAAAGAGCTCAGAGCCCGCACGTGCCAGCCCCAAGCATCTTCCTTGGTCGCACAACGCCGCACCCGCTGGTTTGGCCATGTCCTTCGTCTACCACCAGACCATCCGACACGAGCCATTCTCCAGTTTGACCCAAAGGCCGCAGGCTGGAGACGACCACGAGGGAAACCCCGCACTCGATGGCTCGACGTCGTTGCGGGCGACCTCCAACAACACGGAGTTGCCGTAGAGGATGCAGAACAGCTGGCACAAGACCGCCAGCATTGGAAAAACCTGGTTCATCTGGTCGGCTCAACGCACAGGGACGGGACCCCCCGACCTTCGCTGGAGCAATAAGTAAGTAAGTAAGTAAGTATTGTATAATTTGACTTAACATTCTTTTAGTCATAATTTTTAGGCAAGAGCTCACCATCTCATCGATAACATGGCAATTGCATACCAGAGTTGTAACTAAATCAACTCCCTTTACAATACATTATATACAGTAACCCTTCGCTATAATGCAATTCACTTTTCACTGTATCGTTGCTTCACGGCTTTTCATAATGCATTTTTTAAGAGAATAGGTATTGGTTAAAAATAATTAATCTCTACATATAGAGCTGGGCAGCACGGCGGCGCAGTGGTTAGCGTGTGTGCGGCACAGTTCATCTTCATGTGGGTTCAAATCCAGCTACCGGACTTACTGTGTGGAGTTTGTATGTTCTCCCCGTGCTTACGTGGGTTTCCTCCGGGCACTCCGGTTTCCTCCCACATTCCAAAGACATGCATTTCAGGTGGATTGACTGGTCTAAATTGTCCCTAGGTGTGAATGAGCGAGCGAGTTGTCTGTCCCTGTGTGCCCTGCGATTGGCTGGCAACCAGTTCAGGGTGTCCCCTGCCCACTGCCCGATGATTGCTGGGATGGGCTCCAGCACCCCTGTGACCCTACTGGGGATAAGCAGTGCAGCTAATGAGATGAGATGAGATATAGAGCATTCAATACTTTTACTTGTAAACAAAGTTTTAGCCTGCAATAAGTTTTTGTACTTTGACTTCAACATGGTCTAGAGCACAGGTGTCAAACTCGCGGCCCGCGGGCCACACCCGGCCCAGCGTACAATTATATCCGGCCCGTGAAATCATTTTATATACATCTACTATAATGGCCCGGCTCTATGAAACGCTGATAACTTCCAAACTATAATCGGATGCTAAAAACCACAATGGCCGAGAAAATTATGTTAACTGACATTGTCGGTAAACCCGTGTGTCTTATTTGTGGAGCTTTTGTGGCCGTAATTAAGGAATTTAATGTAAAACGGCACTACAAGACAAAACTTCAGAATAAGCTGGAAAACTTGAATCCAGAGAAAAGATACAGAAAGTTGAAAGGTTAAAGAAGAATATGAAGATGTTTTTCACCAAAGCAAAGTCCCAAAGTTTAAAGCACAAATTTTATTTATATTTCCTTTTTTTCAGGACAGGAAATATTTTTATGAAGAGCAACGATTTTTAATTCATTTCATTTTTAAATTTGATTATTCTGGAATAATATTCCTGACTTTTAAATCCATATTTTTAAAAATTAATTTTTTAAAAAAAAAGGCAAGTTTTAGTGTATTCAATAGATATTTATCCTGTTCGGCCCGCGACTAAAGGTGTGGTTTGAGTTCTGGCCCTCTGTATAGTTGAGTTTGACACCCCTGGTCTAGAGTCTTAACCAGGGGTGGCGAACATGCGGCTCTTGGCCAATAAGAATGCGGCTTTTTGCCTCATCGTATTTTCTATATACTGTGGCTCTTTGCCTCGTTTCATGTTTAGTTTTTTTTTGTTGTGTAATGAGGGTGGACACTTTCCTTGAAATCAACACAAGAACGATACTTGTTATTAAAAGGAGAGGAGTGTGTTATGGGAAATAATGTTTTTAATTGTGTGTGTTTGTGTGTGTAGGTCAGTGCGTGGTGTGGCTCTTTGACTCTCACAGATAAAACATTTCGGCTCTTTGTGTCAAACCTGTTCCCCAACCCTGGTCTACACTCTAGTGTATTTCATTGGACAATCATTGGAGGAAAAAAAAGCTCTCTACAGGTTTCATCTATCTCGGGTAATGTTTGGTACGTAACCCCAGCGGTAATCAAGGGATTACTGTACCTGCCAACCATCCAAATGCGGAATTCATGTTTTTTTTTGTTCATGGAATATCAATTGAGCAGTGAAATTGACTTGTTTTGTTAATTCAGGCTGTGACCATTTTGCTTATGACTCTCCACTCAAAAACACACAAACGTTTCTCAGTCCTTGGCTGTGCTTCAAATTTTTTACAGTCCTGGTTTGAATAGCAAACGTTCACAAATATTTTTTATTAACAAGTAATGACTTGTCCAAGGAAAGGTTTGACAAAACACAAACTATTCTTATCTTGCTTTATGATTAGCTCAAAATGAAATAAATAAATAATTTAAACCAGGCTGAAAACAAAAACATTTGAAAATGTATGGATGTCTTATAACACTTTTTATTCCAAGTGTTTGGATTTTATCAGTTGAAATCGACCTTACTTTACACAATTATTGAATTGAATTACCAACTCAACCCACTTGATTACATAGTCATTGACATTAATAAAAAGTGATGGGAACTTTTAACCTGAGAACAACATTTAGTGTCGTGAAAAGAAATGAAAAGTTCCTGTAATAACCAGCCTTTTTGAGAACGACATGTAGCCATTAATAAAACTTAAAAGAACATTGTGTATTATTTAGCGCCTCCCAGTTGTAAAAACTTCATCCATAAAAAAAGAGATTTTTAAAAAGTAAGCAAAAATGTATTTTATCATATGTATGTACATTAAAAAAAATACCCATAGGTCTAGAATTTGAATGTATTTTACACAACACGAGGCTCACCTAGAGGAAGCTGACGTGATTGTCTGTCATCTTGCTGCTATGGGTAATGAGCAACTTTTTCACCCCGGGAGTTTGATACTCAAACCTGGCCCACTTATCAATGGAGGAGGAATTTAAATTGATGGAACAGCAACAAGCTATTATGAAAACAATCAGGTACTGTAAAAGTTGACAAGTTAACAGAAAACACGCAACCGTTTTAATTCAAAAGAAAAACTACATAAAGATTCCGATATAGATGAAAACATAAAACACAAGTCAGGGAAGTTAGCAGAGGGGGGCAGGGGTGTGCAGTGTCCACCCATACAGACACTTCCCAACCAATTAAAAATGAAACAAAAGGGAAAATGGTGAATAAAATAGAAAAAGAAGAAAAACGCGGAAACAAGTAAAAAGCTAGAAAAACGGAACAACAGAATCAGGGGGAAAAAAATAAAAAAGGGAAAAAAGATTGTAGGGGGTCGCTTGAAAAGTATATTACCGACAATGATGTAATTTTATGCACAACAAGAATTAATAATTATATTTGGCTTCTAGAAGGGAGCTGGCTGTATATTGCTTTAAATAATGTAAGCTGCTGCTGGATGTACCGTTGGTTATGTTTAACGTGCTTTAGTGCTGTGTAAAAAAAATGGGGGGGTTACAATAGTTGCGTCACCGTATACTTTTCATATTCGTAATTCAAGAACGTGAACAAAACATCATTTTGAAGATTAGACCGTTACCAAAGTCTAGCAAGATGCAGTCACAAAACAGAAAAAAAATCTAGGTATGTATTTTAAAAAGCATTTAATTTTCGAAAATAACGGAGCTCCGTTTTTTTAATAAAGATTTTTTTTAACCCCCCTGAAAAACTAACCTGTGTTTTGCGCATGCGCACCTGTTGAGTGTGCGTCGGCGTTGTACTGTCTCCCAAGCGCTTCTTCAAAACCTCTATAGTAACCTATCAAAACTTCACACAATCTTTGACGAAATTTGTCCATTACATGCGTCAACAGACTAATATATCCCCTAGCTAACCTTTGTGCTCGCTTGAATTCGTCTCTGTGCACTTTGCAGCCTTTTGGCCCAATTTAGCTCAGCTTAGCTCGCGAGCCGCTGACAAGGAGACGTGTTTGTGTGCAGCGCCTCTCAAAACAATGTCGTAATCGCCAAATCAAAATGTGTGCAAGAAGGACACTTTCGTGTAAAGAAGAACTTCATGGAGCGAAGGAGAAGAACGAGAGACATCAAAGCCTACTGGACGCTGCTTTTAAGGAGCCACAAGTGGAAGGTTTGTTTGCGATGGTTGTCATAAAGTGTTACGTTTCGAGAAGTTTGCTTTGTTCAGACACTTAAACTAAATGTAAGTTCCCATTTTAAGTTCATACCAAAATTGATAAAGTTCACAATTCCATAGGTAATGTTAGGAATTAAACTATTAAAAAATGTAGCGTTTACCAAATTGTTCGAATTGGTTATCTGACTCCATTAACCAAACATAACCTTCATTCACCCAACAACGCATGCTCTTTTCTTTTCGGGAAAATATGGGCAAGAGACCGGCATTTCCATGAGGGGGCAGTTTAAAAAAAAAAAAAAAGTATTTAACTAAGTGAATTCCATTGAATTGGCTGAATTATTGTCGAATCAGTCTTCGTCGAGCCTCCCTTTCGATTGTCCCTCGCGATTGATCTTCCATCTTCTGAAGTTCTTTTCACAAGCTGGGGTGTCGACTCCTCCCATGGGCGTGCTGACTCCTCCCATTGGGTGGGCCAGGTGCCAGCTTTACCACCTCCTTGCCGAAAGGCGTCGCAATGTCGAAAAAAAAACCCATATCTGTAGAGTTCATTTTGCCTCACGTACTTGTGCGTCTGGCTTTCTCCGTCAGAGTCCTGTTATCAACAGAACCAAACAAAACATTCGCATTCGGAGCGGCGCGACCTGTCATTGACCTTAAGCCTTCTCTGCGAAAAATCTTCATTGCATTCAATAAATGTAACTTGTATAAAATAGTATAAAATCCCTTATAGTCAAATAAATAAAATATAAAATCCTTCAGTATATTTAAAAATATGTATCATAGTGAAACGTCTGTTACTTCTGACGCTCTTCTTTGTGGTGCTTTTGGACCCTTTAAGCTAGGACGTGATGTGAGGGAGGCAACATATGCTTTGACGTTTTTGTCTGTGTGTGCACGTGAACGGTGTTTGTTGCGACCAACAGTAGCTCTTGTGTGAATGTTTTTACCGCTTGTTATTTTGTTATTAAATTTTCTACGAGACTTAATCAGCGACTGAGTGCATCATTGATCACAATGACAATATGTTTCACATGAAATCATTTATATACATTATGATTGTGACATTTTTAGCAGGTTATAATGACTAAATCAGAACAGCTTGTTCACTCCACCCTTTTGTGTGCCTTTTCACATACGTAAACATTTGGAGTTCTTAAGCTGGGCCCCTTTTTAGTTTTCAGGGTTCGTACATATTTTTCAGGGCCGTATTCAAGCCTTTCTTATGGACTTTCAAAGTCGATTTTCCAATTTTTTCAGTACCATGAAATTACAAAATCCGGTGTGAATCATGTGTTTTCCGGAGCCACAAATATATCCGTGATTTACATATGTGATTTTTAAAGATGCATGTGCATTTATCAAAAAATATGACCTCTAGATCTCGAGTAAATCGCGGGCAACTGTTTTGGAGACAAATCTCTCCCCAAAAGGTTTTGGATAAAACATTAATATGTAGCTTACAATTTCAGTTACAGGGAGTTCTTCCCGTAAAAATTCACCACTTTGAAACATTCCCAAAATATTTTGCATGGTCCATAAATAATACGTAATACTTGCGATTGGCTGGCAACCAGTTCAGGGTGTCCCCTGCCCACTGCCCGGAGATGGCTGGGATGGGCTCCAGCCCCCCCGCGACCCTGATGAGGATAAGCGGTACGGCTGATGAGATGAGATGAGACTTGCACTAATACACATTCCACAATGCCCTGTCTAGGCGCAGTTTAGGTGTCCTATTCGGCGCGACTCATAGGGGGCAATGATGCTTCATATTACATTGCCATACAAACTAATGCCAGCTGGTTAATCACAAAGGAGAAAATATAAGATGGCAAAGTGAAGCCACCTGGGAGCAGTGTTGGTATTATTTTTAAGAAGACTTGTTAAGAAACATGGCAACACTTTCAAGCATTTACAACCATTTCACCCAAAATTCAAACACTTTTGAATCCCTGAACATTGATATTTAAGCGTATCTAAGGATTTCAATTACCTTTATGAACCCTGTGTCCCGATATTATTTTAGCATATACACATCTGGGGTGTTTCGATAAAACGTCCACACACCAACAAAACAAATGCCCCCCAGCGCATTGGTCAGCGGCCACTGGGCCGTGAGTTGTTTGATACTGGGGCACACCAGAAAGAAATGAAAGTTCTTTATTTTTTCTTATACTGTATATAATGCTCTTTTTTTTACCAACCAAAGGACTCAAATTTTGCGTGCGCCTTGTATATGAGGGTTTACGGTAGAATATTAGTGTATTTGAGCAATGGTTCGTCAGTCGGAAAATATCACTGACCATATTTGCACAACATTGGTTTCAACAGGAATCAAACCCAGATTGCAGTGGCGGGAGTGCCAAATCCTAACCATTAGATCGCTAGGGATGTGGATGACATAAGAAAAGGCATTTGATTTCATCCCATCATCACGCTATTTTTACTCAGGGTGCCACGTTGTAGAAATAATATTTTGTATCGCAGCAGGTGACTATCGGGTATATTTTTGCTATCAGGCCGAACACTGACATCATATTAGAAAAAAATATATCCAATAATTACTCACCAGCTGTCATACTAAAATATTCAATCAGGCAAGTTAGAAAGATTCCAAACATTTAAGTTGAATGATTTGTGTTGCTTTCGTACATATATTAATTCCAATTTAATAAATATTGACACTAGTTGATTGAGATTTTGACGGCTGTGAACAAAGTCCGCAAAGGAGTGTCTTAATCGCGCCACAATGTGTTACTTTTCTTAGACATTTCCCCAGTGATTATTAGAAGACCGCAACCTTACTCCATA
The DNA here is from genome assembly GCF_059441175.1 of Urocampus carinirostris. NCBI lineage: Eukaryota > Metazoa > Chordata > Actinopteri > Syngnathiformes > Syngnathidae > Urocampus > Urocampus carinirostris. Next base: position 28,397,797 of record NC_142364.1, read on the forward strand.
GGAACAGTGTGAATAAGTTTATTAATTTGTGCGTGTCATTAATTACATGACAAGGCATTCAGCTTCCGAATGTGGGGCCCTATAGGGCATCGCTGGTGGGAAGGTCTTCCGAAATGGTCCGGCGTGCGTCCGAAGTCGCCGCTGACACCCTCACGTCCATCCAGCACGCGGACACCGTCCAACACCCCCCACCCCCCAAAAGCCGCACCGTATTTAAAGCCTTAGTTTTTGTAATATAGGAAAAAACGTAGCGGCATGTAGTCAGGGATTCATGGTAATTGTTACTTTAAGGTCTCTAAGGATATCAAATTAGCTCTGACATGAACACTCAAGTTCCATAATATCCCCCACTCTTAATTGTTGTGTTCTTGGGTTTCTGATCAGTGGAATTAATTAGCATTTGTTCACTAGTTTCTTGCATGTGATAATGAGGATATCGGGTCTGTATTGGAAGTGCTTCAATCTGGGTCTCCACACATTAATCAGGAAGAAAAGAATAAAGAGTTGGCCCACACCAAAGAATATGAGGTAGAATCTCAGTACATTAAAGAGGAGAAGAAAGAGGATATCAGAGTCTTACTGACGTGTGATGCTGATGAAGGTAAAAGTGATGCGGGCAGGGGGGCGGAATCTTCAATAAGCAGCAGCAGCAGAAAAGGAGAATATAGAAGATCAAAATCTGATGGACTCATTGCCCCCTTTCAAAAAGTGATAATGCAACGTTGCAGTTTCATACTGTTGACAGTGACGGTGATTGTAATGGCGACGATGATAATGACGACGAGTCCGGAGGTGAAATCAAATATTCTGGTGACGGCAAACGGTGGAAATGTTCTCAGTGTGGAAAAACCTTTGCATTTAAGAGCCGTTTAAAATATCATATGATGAGCCACACTGGGAAAAAAAACTTTTGTCTGCTCAATTTGTGGCCAGAGATTTTCTGAAAAGGGAAATCTAAGAAGACACACCAGAACATACATTGGTGAGAAACCTTTTGCCTGCTCACTTTGCAGCCTAAGATTCACCCAAAAGGGACCGTTAATATAACACACAAGAATGCACACTGGGGATAAGCCTTTTTCTTGCCTAACATGTGGCCAAGGATTTTCTCATAAGGGGTATCTTAAAAGTCACATTAGAACCCACACTGGAGAGAAACCTTTTGTCTGCTCTGTATGTGGTCTAAGTTTATCTGAAAATGGTAATTTAACAAACCACGCAAAGACACACACAGGAGAGAAATGTTTCGCTTGCTCAATTTGTGGTCAAACATTCTCTCATAAGGGAAACTTAATAATAATAATAATTTCCTTTGTATTGTCATTCTTTGTAACAATGTACATAGAACGAAATGTCGATACACCTGACCCGTTGTAAGTCACACTGCAACCCACACCGCAGAGAAACCTTTTGTTTGCTCTGTATGTGGTCAAACGTTCTCTCGAAGACATGCAATGATAACACATGCAAGGAAACACACTGGAGAGAAGCCTTTTACCTGCGTTTGCTGTCAACGATTCTCTTGTAGACATGTTTTAACATCACATGTAAGGACACACAGAGAAACCCTTTCCATGCCCGCTATGTGGGCAAAGATTCTCCAAGAAGTCCTCGTTAAGAAGCCATGCAAGAATACACACAGGTGATAAACCTTTTCCCTGCTCTCTTTGTGGCCTGAAATTCTCTCAAAAGGGATCCTTAACAAGTCACACAAGAATGCACACCGGTGAAAAGCATTTTCCATGCTCGGTTTGTGGTCAAAGGTTCTCACAGAAGGGAACCCTAACAAGTCATATTCGAATCCACACTGGGGACAAACCTTATGCCTGTCTGGTTTGTGGGGAGAGATTTTATGAAAAGGGTAAAGTTAAGCGACACAAATGTGTTGGTAATAGTAAAGATACCGACTATTTGAAACAGTACTAAATTTGATAATATAGGACAGATATTGGGAGCCCATGGCTTGCAAGCCATTTATCGCTCTTTTGATGAGTACGTATGACTCGAAAACAAAATTGCTTCCTATAGCATGAGCAAAGTCTATTGGTGTTCAGGCAGAGCTGGGCTAACACTGAGAACTGAAGCTGTACTTTCCGGTATATATAGGGCATATTTTTAACTATATTTTACTGTCAAGGTGTCACACCAAAAAAACACTTGTTTATGGCTATACATCGCTAAGGAATACTTTATATGGAATCTTATTAAACAATTTATGTTCATTATTGAGACACTTTATAAACCCTCAGAACAAACTTTAACTTAAAACAAACATTTTACCCAGTAGCTCTAGCAAAGAACCTATATCAATTTGATTGGCTGAGCGATAGGGATGGGTGGACCTATGCAAAGAGCGCAATCACACACTCCTGTCTTTCGCCCTACGACGTCTGCGCCAAAGGTGAATACGTCGGGATCTTGGTTTGCAGATTATTTTTGACATTTTTTTTTAAAATAACTTTGCTCGCACCTTGAAACCATTACTTGTTATAAAAAAATTCGGTCAAAATAAGCCTAAACACTCTTAAGTACCTGCGAGAGAGAGACAAATTTTAACTTGTGTAATTGTATGGGACACAGGCTCTGGCATCATTATTATTTCATAGATTTGATCAAATCATCAAGTGTCACACAGTCAAATAAAATGTCCTGAAGAATAACCTTTTACCAGGAGAGTGGGTTTTAGCAGTTCTGTTGAATTTTGTCTCAAAATACATTGAGTGGCTCTATCCCCTTAAAAAACAAAAAAAAAAATCTGCTTTTATGGCTCTTTGAGTACAAAAGGTTCCCAATCCTTGGTATAATATGTAAGATTTCTGAATTTTTGTCACTATACTCTTATGGTTCGGGCGGCACGGCGGTTGGGTGGTTAGCACGCAGCCCCATGGTGCTGAAGTTCAGGGTTCAGGTCCAGCTACCGCAGCCTCCCCGTGTGGAGTTTGTATGTCCTCCCCCTGTCTGCGTGGGTTTCTTACGACATTACAAAAACTTGCATGTAATTTTATTTGGCCGGTCCAAAATGTCCCTAAGTGTGAATGAGCGAATGAGTTGTCTGTCCCTATGTGCTCTGCGACTGGCTGGCAACAAATTTAGGGTGTCCCCTGCCCACTGCCCGAGGACAGCTGGGATGGGCTCCAGCACCCCTATGACCCTACTGGGGATAAGCATTTTAGATAATGGATGGATGGATACTCTTATGAAGATTTCTTCTTGCTTAATTCTGAGTAAATTTCATGAGTTCATACAAGTTTGACAAGTTTCCTTGGTTTACACATTCACTCGGTCATTTGCTGTCAATATCCTAAAATTTTGGACAAAGTCATTCAAGTCAAGTCATTTTTATTTGTATAGCCCTTAATCACAAAGAGTCTCAAAGAGCTGCACAGGTTATTACACAGACTATTTTTCAGACTATTATTTACCACCTTTTCTCTCCCATAAAATATGCAAACACCTGCCAAGGAAGCAAGATTCTCAATGTTAGTTTTCCTAACACGGTCTCATTTTTTATGTCAAATTGAGGTTGGTTACTCTTCAACTGTCCCGGGCCTTTGTTGCACCTTCCTGATTCTTGAGCGCTATTTCTTTCCTCTCTTTGTATACTCCAATTATTTTCCTGCAGCCAGGATGTATGTTTTTGCTGGTAATTATAGAGTCTGAGATAAATAAAATAAACTAAGAAACATATTGTACTTGAGTTTAAATCGTCTTCCAGTACATTGTTATATGTGCAATTGACTTTTCCAGCCTATAATTAAGACGTGTCCCAATTTTTGGGATATATGTTCACACTATGGAAATTATGTTTATTTCATTTTTCAGTCTCATTTTCTCAGTTTAAATTTTTAACCTGTCATTTTACTTTTCCTAATCATTGGCTTCTCTTTTTCCCCCTTACATTTGTATCGTGTCGTGCTTATTTTTGAAATTGACTATTAACTTCAGAGTAGCACTTTTTTCCATTGACGTATTATGTATTGGGCCATACCAACACAGGAGTTTGTGTTTTTAAAATTAAGTCGCAATCAAAGTTGATCAGGCCTTGATATCATCTTCACTCGAAAGCAGGTGTGAAAATGGCCATCCCCAGAAATAGATAAAAGCAGATGGGTTTTGTTTCCTATTTTATATTCTACAAACACTAATATTCAACATGCAGTGTTTAGAACAATGGCTGTCATTGGCCATTAAAACCATGTTGGAGACTACTGCACACATTGTGAAACAAATGCTCGTTACGCAGGATTTCCATGGTTATCGAAACTGCCTGGGGAGATATATACAGGGATCAGAATGGAGATTTTCATTTTCAGCTGAAATAGCCAGCGTCCAGGAATAAACCAGGCATTGATCGAAACCAACTTTTTAAATCTGACTGCTAAGATGGGCAAATGTACATTTTCTCAATAAGAATGTTTTCGCTGAATCAGGTTTCTCAATTTTTGTAGATCTCTCTGTGCAGTGTTGAGAAAAATGGCCCAGCGAGAACTTAAAATTTCTTTAAAAAGCAACAGAGATTAGGTGATATCCGTAACGAAATGTGTTTAATCACACCAACATACATTTTACGTTAACTGACAAAGATGCAAAACAAGTTTATAAGGATCCCTCCCCCCTTTTTCATAAAGTTAGTTATACGACTGATGAGAAATGAACAAAAGACTGATAACAGTGTTAAGTAATTTCCATTTAAAGAAATTCTTTGACCTTTTACATTAATACATTTTTTTTTCATTTAAACAAGCTAAAAAAACGACATTAAACAGTAAAATATTCCTACAATGCAGCCCTATTGTTGAACTAAATCCAGACGTTTTACAGTGACATACAGTTAGGAGAGGTAGGTGAGGTAGTGTCTCACCTGTGAGCATGGACATATAAAATTAAAGATATAGTAAATGGTTATATTTATTCAGTGTCAAAGTTCTCTCTCATTCATCTGCACATTTTCTGGCTTTCAAAATTGTTGACTTTTCACATTATGAATATTATTAATACAATTAGTGTTATTACTGTGCTGAGCGTCTGCAGATGCAGAGTGAGGCACATGATACTTTTACCTGATGGTGGATGTAAAGTGTAACCAAGATTTGGGATTTGGCGCACACTATGCACCAAAGAATAGCATTAGCGCATTCAATTTACGAGTTACACAATAAAAATGTTTTTTAATGCTCATTTATACATTGCTTTCCTGCTCTTCTAATCAAATGCTGAATAAGATGTAGGTTCATTTGTTTGTAATTCTGACTGTGCCTCATTAAACACAGTGCCTCAAAGCACCTCACTGCAGTTATGTCAAGAAAAAATAAATAAGAATATATATTATATATAACCTTTCTGAGTTGAGTGAACATCAATAAACTTGAATAAGCTCCTTCCACTGTGCAGGAGGCCAAATCCCGTTTTCTTGGACGTTGCTGGGTGAAGACTTCCAGTCCCATGTCCTCTGTGGGACGTTCCACGTAGCACCGTAATTTGCAGTTATGTAGTCAAGCGTCTCACACGGGACTCTCACCCGGATCTCTGCCAGCTCAGCCCAGCACAAAGCAAATTCAGGGAACATGTACCTGCACACCACACACGTAGGACAGATAGGACACAACAGTGCAAACTTTATCATTGGTTCTCTTACTTGAACTTCCTTCCACTCTTGGCCTGCGTGCCTCCATTCCACCTTAGGTTGCCCTCCTGGTAGAAAAAGAAGATGTCCAGCTTGACGCCTTCCCTCATAAAGGACAACTCCAGACTGTCTTCCACCTATCCATCAAAAATAATACCCCTACTGTCAGACAATCTAACTCATCTGTCAAATTAAAGATGACAATAATTACCTTCCCAAACTTATGTTTAAGGGAGAGTCCTGCATTTAGAAAGGCCTCAATGATATCAGGGCGGAAGTCACTGATGGAAATCCCAATGTCCACATCACCGGTATAAGTTATGATGCTACATTGCCGAAACCAGCCTGCACCGAAAGAAAATGCGGATGAGGGCTGTATCGCGTAAAATAAGAGTCCTATACTTCTTGACGACAGTGCCAGGGCAACCATACTGTACAGAATAGTGTGAGATTGTAACAGACACGAGAAATCATCTTTTAAAAAATTTTTTAATTGTCATTGGTGGTCGCCGCTAAGGGTCTAAATTGCATTTGATTCTCATATTTCCACAGCGATTAAAGGAAACAAACCCCCTGACAATGACTCCCAATATACAGAAAGAGAAGAAGTGTAGCGTTTTTGATAGATAACTTCTACTGCTGTTTAATTCAGATGTATAAATACTTTTAGGTGAAAAAGTTAAAATAACGTAGGTGTGTAGTAAATATTGAAGAAAGTACTGTCAAACCTCCGGTTTTACTTGTTACAAATGATTATAACAATGTTGGCAAAATCAACTTTTTTATCCACCCTGAAGGGCCTTTGAAATTATTTCAGACATTTTCCTGGGAAGCAAATATGTCTCTCTCCACTTCCAAAACGCTGTGGGCCCACCCAACAACCCGAAAAGTCAAGCAATGACCCGTTTTTGGATGGGCTCATATTTGCGGAAGCTAAAGCTTGTACCAGACAATCGTTTGATTCCAGTTTCGTTTAACTTGCCACCAACACATCTCTTTATCCGGGATTTTTTGAAGAAGTTTGATTTGGAAACACAAGAATGTCACACTTTACAAAACCACAGGGCCCTTATTGCTATTGTGCAAGAGCGAGCTACAGTAAGCCCTGTGCGGGGGCTTGCGTTTGGCGAATCCACAACGGTTTGGAGCAACGTCAATCATCCTGCCCTCCCAAACAGACTACGAGACTTGTCATGGATGGTGGCTCATGAAGTTCTCCCAGTCAGAGCTGTAATGCACCACCGAGGAATGTCAGCGACTTCGACGTGCCCTCGACCTGGCTGTGGCGCCCAGGAGTCGGTGAGGCACCTTTTTTGTGAGTGCAGCGCTGCCAAGGTCTTGTGGACAATGGCCGAACAACTAGGAAAGTTCCCGGACTTGCCAGCAGGAGAGGTCCCTGATGCACAGTACGTGCTTTACGGGGTGAGTCGGTCGAGGAGGCATCGGAACGACTTTGCCAGGGACTGGCTCACTCTCGCCGCCATCAAGGACGCCATCTGGACCTCCAGAAACCTGCTGGTATGGAGGTGCAGGCAGATCCCCCCCGTGGCTGTGCTCCAAATGGCTGCAGATACCATACAATCTGCGAGCGGCGGGCCTAGGACGCAGCCATAAAGAAGACTCGTCTGTACCCACCCGGAGGGGGGAGCCGGAGCTACACTGTGGGAGTCCCGGCAGCAACGGCCTGGGTTGTGGAACCCAGAAGGGAGAGGACCCACGCAGAAGGGAAAGGACCCACACAGAGGACTGGAAAAATGCTGCTTGGGAGGGTGGGATGGCAGAGCTATGCCCTTGCACAATAGTATTGCCTTTTACACGTTGGTTTACTACTGTTAAAAGAAAATAACTCTGAAATTGTTTAATTGATGTTGAAAATGTCAGGAAAAAATGTTAAAACGTCATATCGTCACGTCATATTGTCAAATATAAAAAAAATGTGAATATGCTTGATGGATGTGTTTTGCTGCTGTTGGTGTCGGTGGATTTGTTCAGACCGAGGACAATCGACTTTGGCCTGGACGGATCTATTGACACTAACAAAGATGTTATATAATGAAATTGTGAATATGTTTGATTTTCGAGAAGGTTTGTTCAAACCTCACTTTGTGTTTGCTGTTAAAAACGTAATATTGGAATATAATATTGTGAATGTGCTTAATTGCTGTTGAGATTGTCATGATTGTTTTCTGTTCTTAGTGTCAATAAATTTGTTCAAACCCAAAAAAAAAATCACCGTGGTGTTTTGAATTTGAAGCGCATGCGAGAAAGAGCAGCTCACCGTTTTCCTCCGTACCCTGCGCGCTGAGGAATACGGCGACTGAGCGCCAAACTCATCAAACATGTTCGATACTCAATTCTATTGGTGTTGCGCCATTTTCCTCTTAAGTGCCCCAGGCCCATATACTTGACGCAAAAAGCAAAATGAACATCGCCAATGGCGCTGCACGCGGTCGACGCGAGGTATGTGCGTGGCTTAAGGTTTTCTACGGAATTTAGAATTTTTATACTTGCGCCCGCCAACCCTGAATTGTGTCATTACTGCTGCCTTGACGTTGGAAAGTGAGAGCACAAACATGACGCCTTACAAGGAATTTGTATCGTAATAAATGCAACAGTGAGACTAAATTGCTCACCCAAACGTCGATTGATCCCGGTATATTAGCAAAGGGCTACCTGACGGAATTTTGGATAATTGTGGATACGTTCGGGCAAATATCCGTTGAACTTCGTAGGGCATTACTAACACATACTAAGTAGAGAAAACATTTAATAATCATGTAATGTTGCAGGTGGTACCTAGGCAAGTTCCGCTGCTGATCCAGAATGGGATGTGAAGACGTGCTAAGGTTTTGGCAGCTACTTGAAGCAAAGCCTTGGCTTTGCTACGGAAATCCAGTGCCTCAGGAAACGAGTCGTCAGGATAGAGCTGCGGACACACAAACATCAGTCGACTAGTGTTGGGACAAACACGTTACAAAGAAACACTTTCCTGGAACGCAATTATTTTTCCCTGTAACAAGCACTGTAATGCGTTAATAGTGAACTTTTGTACCTCTATTGTCAATACTACATGGTTTGGTGTTGTGCTTCTCTTTAAATGCAGATCATGTCAAGTCAAGCCATGTTTATTTGTATAGCCCTTGATCACAAAGATTATCAAAGGGCTGTACAGACCACAGATAATTGCAAACCACAGACTATTATTGCACCATAAATGATGTAGTCCTCTGAATGCTCAATACCTCCGCATCAGTCAAGTTATCACATACAGTACAAACCTCAATCTGCCAGCAACATTCTCTAAAGGGTGGGCATGTTTATATTTCCTTAAAAAAAACAGAAGACAGTTACGGCAGCGCCGTCTCAAGCACAGAGTACAAGGACCATGAATTTCTCCTCATGGAGATATTCTCCCTACCAAATATACTTGCATTCACCCCAAATTTACAACTATAAAATAAAATATTGAAATCAGGGGGTCAGCTTATATGCACATATTTGGTTGTGTGTCATCACAGCGAATAGCGATTAGTCGACGGAGCATGAGAAGGGCTTACACAGGAACAACAAACCAACTGGAAATCACCGGGGCATATGCAAGCACAGAATTCACAGTAAATGTGTTCTGATTTTTTTTATTTGTAAATCTATGTTTGCAATACAACATGCCTGGAGAACAAAAGGGGAATTTTTCGGACAATATCCAGAAATCGAGATCGTTGAGTGGTTCGAAGTAAGGCTGCAGCTAATGATTATTTTGATGATTGATGAATCGGGTGATCATTTTATTTTGATTCATCGATTAATCAGATTTACAAAAACAAAACCTTGTATAATGTCCCACTGTTAACTCAAACATTGACATTTTGGGAACAAAACAACATATAATATAAAACAATATAAAGTCCACGTGTTTTCCAAATAGATATTAAAAATACATTCAAATGTACAGTATGCTATTCACTTGCAAATATGTAAGACAAGTAAAATGGCCTGTGTATGATATTTTTTTAAAATAAAAATGCCATGGCGCACCTTCTGCTAGACAAAAGTTCTACAAGTTCGCGGTCAGATCAAGAAGACATCGCACAACAAAATATGGTCTTGAGCCATATTCAAAAGTCAAAGTGGTTACAAGCATGTCGCCTCAACGTCACAACGAAATTAAATGCAATCTTGAATTTGGTTACTATGTAGGGGTTGGGTTTCCATGTGATTAATTTGTAACCAGATAAACTTTTAGAGTGACCCTACTTTTCGGTGTCAGTAAAATTTGGGAGCAACATAATGCCTTTTTAAATGGTGTAAGAAGTACTGTAAATAATTACTGTTTTCCAGTAATGCCTCCAACACTGCTCTTGGCATCACGTGATACACCATAAAGTTCAGACCTGCAGGAAGCGTCGCGCCTCCTCGTAGCGGCACTCCAAGAACCGAGCACTCCGATGCTGAGCTAGAAAGCTGGATATGTTGTGAGGGACGGCGATGTCCAGGCCGTCCACCACAGTCAATATCAAGCGCAGCCTATGGTGGGTGCAGCAGATGTAAATGACTACACCAGCTTGATGCTCAAAATTCATCACCTTTCATATGCTCCAGCGTGGCGTCCGTAGTCCAACTGCGAGAAGGGTGCAAAACCACGATCTGCATTAGATTTGAGGCGCAGCGGTCCATGCCACAAGTATCCGCCGCTGCGCTCATATAGAAACACGACCTAAAAAGCAAGAAACCCATTGGTTACTAACTTACAGTAAGTAACTTTTGGAATGACTTGCAGTATTCTGAAAGCTGACAAAACGTAATCTTCGGTAGGGACCGTTCATGAACCCCAAATGTCCCAATTTTAGGTGATCGAACTTAAAAAAAAAACCCGCAACTTTATTGTACAATTTAAGTCAGGTGTCACTAGTTACAAATGATCAAACTGTAGATTCTGAAAAACTGAGCGAATTATGCCTAAAGGGAACACTTTGTAGTGCGTCGCGTGCGAAGTTTGCATGTACTCCCCGTGCCTGCGTGGGTTTCCTCCCACATTCCAAAAACATGCATGTCAGGTTAATTGGCCTGTTCAAATTGTCCCTTGCTGGCAACCAGTTTAGGGTGTCCCCTGCCCACTGCACAAAATCAGCTGGGATGGGCTCCAGCACCCCATAGCCATAGTGAGAATAAGGGGCGCAGAAAATGGATGGATGGGACACTGTAACACTAAATGATGCTGTAGTGTGCCTTGTCACAGAAAACGAGTGCTAAAAAGACAAGCACTATGATGGTACCAGAGACTGAACCAAACTATTTCCTCCTCATTTAATTGCCCAGCCATGAGGTTTTTAGTTTTCTGGTACATGTAGAAGGAAGATATTTCTAAAAAATACACATTTATATGATACTTCATGGGTAAGGGACACCCTGAAATGGTTGCCAGCCACTTGCGGGGCACACAGAGACAGACAACCATTCATACGATTACTCATACCTAGGAACAATTTGGAACGGCCAATGAACTTGACATGCATGTTTCTAGAATATGGGAGGAAACTGGAGTGCTTGGAGGAAACCCACACAAGCATGGGGAGAACATGAAAACTCTGCACAGGAAGGCTGGTAGCTGGGTTCTAACCCAGGAACTCGGAATTGTCCCACGGACCACTTAGCGCTGAACACTTAACTTCCGTGCCACCTAATATATATATTAGGGATGGGGAAAAATGTTACGTTAACAATTTGCGTTATAATCTTTAATTGAAATGTACTGATGCATCGATTAGAAATTCGGTCTGGGCAACGTGGTTTTAAGCTGCGCTGCTTTATCAAATGAAGAACAAAGCCCCATTGTTCTATCAAACGAAGAAAAGTCAATTCTGTTTCCTGAGGCTAATGAGGCTTTAGTATGAGCTAGAAATGGAAAAGAAAAAAGGCAAACTTTCAGGCGGACAGTTCTGCTTTAAAACATTGCCGGAAGGGAATATGGACAAGGTGAAAGTGACATGCACTGCACAAGGTACATTATGTTGCATTCACCGGAGATCACTGGACCCCTTTTGGAAACGACAGATAATGACTGGTGTCTGCGCTCTTTTGCTCCAATTGTTAGTAAATCCACAGAAAGACATTACGCAGATGCTCGGGCCCAGCACTTTCAGACAATTGCAAAAGAATGGAACAGACAAAAAGGTCACAACTCTTGGCTTAGACAGCGCTCGAAATATGACTGCCGCTGTGGGACAACTGCCGTATGAGCATATTCCTTTTAATGCTTATGCTAAACAGATATGATAAAAAGATAAAACCCCTCAGAACAATTAATAAGCCAGAAACTCCAGCCAAGCACTCAGAGCAATTTGACTGAGAGAGCGGTAGGGGTGGGCAGCGCTATGCACACAGCACACTTCTGGCTTCCCAGCACCATCTGCACCGAAGGTAAATAAGTCAGTATTCTTGTTTGCAGCATTTTGTGACATTTGACTTTTCTTTTTACAAAATGACTCTGCTTGTACCTTGCTTTGAAACCATTATTTATGGAAAAAAAAGTCAAAATGAGCCTCCCACTTGTCTCCCACCCAAGTAATTGTGGGTGGGAGACAGTTTTAAAGTGGTGTATTTGTTAAATATGGGACACAAGCTCTGGCATTATTCTTATTTCATAAATGTCATCAAATCCTCCAACATCAAACAGTGAAATAAAATGCGCTAAAAAAATGAAATTTTGTGGGGAGAGCCATTTGGCAGTTGTGCTGAAATTGATGGTATGGCTCTCAGTCAAAATATTTTGCTATTATGACTCTTTAGGTCAGAAACGATTCCTGACCCATGACATATAGGGTATATATCTCGGATAGACAGCTTATTGCATGGTCTGCCCTAAATCATCTGATGAATGAATGGCTGCAAGATAACTTCGAAAACTAAAAACTTTTTGGAAGGCCTTGTTTCCTTTTACTTCTAACAAGAAAGAAAATTGGCAGTGCAAAACGGAAAAAAAAGACATTGATTAACCATCACGTGTCTAGATGTCGCTCAATTCAAACCAGTCTTACATCATCGAAAATATCTTATCAAGGGATGGTGTATTTGTAACCTGTGCAGTCCTTTGAGACATCTTGTGATTAAGGGCTATACTAATAAATGTGACTGGACTTAATCTTATCCCACCCACCTGAATGACATAGCCATGAAGGCGGAGAAGAAGATGCAGGGGGATATCTTCTCCCGACCGGAGATCCAAGCTGGCCAATCGAGGATCTTTTCCTCGCACTTGCAGAAGCTGAAACCCTTTCTCCTCAGCGGCCATTAAAAAGGAAGCCTGCTAAGGAAACAAACTTTGAGAAATCGAGCGGTCCAGTTGGGGGGAGCGGGCGCAACCACTTACATCATTGGTCCCCGTGTTGGTCAACAGGCCGAAGGACGCTAGCGCTCGACCGCCGCACAGGAAGCTGCAGTGCGCCTTATGCAGCGATCTATCGCGTTCCAGCAGCGCATCCTGCGTCAGGCGCTTGAGCACGAAGGGGTCGGCCAGGAACAACGGCAGGCGGAAACGCCGCGACAAGTGAAGGAACGTCTTCACAGTTTGCTAGGAAACACAACAAATTATGGATTCAAAATTGAAAAGTCATTGATAAAGGTATCATGCATTATGTTTTGAGCAGACGGCAGAATGTAAATGCTGTCAGGCGGGGAAGGTTAGGGAGGGTTTTGAGTTTTGGGTGGCCGTGACTGTGTGGGCAACTGTGATAAGCTGGTGTATGCTGGCAGTCAAACAGCGGGACAGGCACAAAAGGGCGACAGCTAGCTTTTAGCGGCTCGTTACATTGAAGAAAAAACAAACCCATCAGTTGAATCGTACTCAGAGGAAAATCAGAAGACCACAAAGAAATGGTGATCGATTATTAGTTACAGTTACTGGTTTTCTCATTTAGTGCTCCGTTGATTAGTATCGGGTTCAGGAAGCGACAGAGGTGGCGTCAAGAGAGAAGGTAATAGCATGGTCCGGCCTGCTGCTATGGAAAAGCTACGTAACAACCCTCACAAGCTACCCCATGCCAGATCACCAAGCCAGATCCATTACCCATGAAATGGATGACCTGGAGCGCCAGCTTGTAGGAAACTGCTACATTTGGAAGAGTTGTATTTTAAATCATCATAGAGACTTGGCTTAGCCAGCCACTCTCTAAATTACTTTCTTACTCTGAAAGGAGAAGCCCACCAATTTTGTTGTGTTTTTGCATAGTCAACATCAATAACATTCATTTAACTGCTTTTCTGTGTTCTATTTGTATTTTTTTCTTGTGCTTCTCGGGGCATTGTTTCGCGGGCCTGATCCAGCTCTCCCGACCTTATATTTGACATAACTTAAATAGAGAGTTTCCCCGCGATGCCATGCATTTTACTTTTTGTAATGAACATTTCAAAGATGGGGTATGGTTAACATCTGTGTAAATATTCTTGACATGGTGAACTATTTTGAGCTATGTTGAACAGACTGCCCTTTTAACCAAACTCATATCAAGAAGAAATCAGTCGGGAATCATGTATTTTGTAGATCCACAAATATCTGAAACTTTTATTCTTAAGTGTGCATTTATAAAGACATAAGATTTTTAGATCTTGAGCGAATCACAAAACATATTTGTGGATCTGAACAATATGTGTGTCTGTACACACATATTGTTCAGATCCCCTACTTACGACCATTCAAGTTACGAAAAACGGTAGATATGACAATTTTTTTCGACATGTCGAAAAATATCCGACATTGCTGTGAGTTAGATTTTGTATTGTGTGTACCTTTTTCCGAATACAGGACATTACTGTAGTGCTTCTTTCCGCCGCTACTGGCGTGTGGCGCTGTGAGAGCTCACACAGCATCCACCCCGGAAAAAAAAAAATCTGCTTTCTCTTCCTAGTTCTTGTGTTAACATTTTATACTGTCTATATTATGTCTATTCCATCTCCAGCACGCTAAGAACTTTTATTGTTTAATATCTCGTGAATCCATTCAATATGGTTGGTGTAAAGTGTAAAGAAGAGGTGAGCAGTTTCTTTTGAAATGAAAGTGGAATAAGAAAGCTTAATGCGGTTGAGGAAGAAGTTGGATTGCTTTTTTCGGCCACTTCCTACCATGGAGGAGGAAGTCGCCTAACTCTTGAAGCTCATCTTTATCGAGCATATTATTTTATCAAATGTTTATTTTGTGGTATGAAACAATACAGGTTACCTATACAACCCTAATTATTCATTTCATATAAAATATAGCACTGAAGCAACATCGAACAAATTCAACTTACGAACGATCGTCAGTAAATAGGGCAGTGTCTGTAAATATTTTTGAGACAAAGCTCTCCCCATACAGATACAAGGTAAAATTTACAAAAATGTGTAGCATGCATTCTCAATTGCAGTAAAATTGTTGCATTCAAATTTACTACTGGGAAACGCAAACTTAAATTTGTCCCATAATGTCCATAATTGATGCATAATCCTTACACTAATACATATTTCATAGTGCCCTGTTTAAGTGAAGCCTGCACGTGTCCTCTTGGGTGTGACCTGTAGGGGGCAAAAATGCTTCACAGGACAATGCCATTCATACTAATGCCAGCTGCCGTTAATCACAAGTGTAGAGGACATGCAATGGCAAAGAAAAGCCACCAAAAAGCAGTGACTGGATAATTTCTAAGCAGACTTGAGAAACATGGCAACAAATCTAAACATTTACAAGCACTTCACCCAGAATACAAGCACTTTTCAATCTTTAAAGACAGAACATTAAAATTCAAGCATTTTTAAGAATTTCAACTGCCCGTACAAACCCTGGATCTTGAGTAAATACATTTGGGAATCTGAATAATTTGTGTGTAAATATGTGTTCCCATATTGGTAACATGTAACCCGAAATTTTAGTTGTGGGAAGTTTTTCCCATTACAAATTACCACTGGGAAATAATTAATAATAATAATAATAATAATTTCCTTTGTATTGTCATTCTTTGTAACAATGTACACACAGGGATGTGATTTGACCAAAGTGAAATTATCTGAAAATTAGCGGGGGGGGGGGGGGGGGGGTGGGGGTGATTGTAAGCTGGGGGGGGGGGAAACCAGGTAGGACCAGGGCAGTAAAAAGTACAATAAGTATAGGCCCTACAGTAAAGTGTTGGTGTAATGTACACATGAAAATCTATTATTGTAATTGTTAAATATTTATGGCCATTTTTATTACGTTATAATATTTTCGAAAAAAATGGGAAAACTGTCAAATAAATTTGAAAAGTTTACCACCTACCTCAAAATTCACGACTCTATCAGCAACTGGTACAGGTTGTTGGGGTGGATCACGTCTCTTTATTACCGCTTCCGATTGTGATGTCAATAAGGGATGGAGGCCGTAAAGTTTTGGAGTTTTCGTTTGGGCACCGAAACTTCCAGCGATGGAATAATTTGTCGTTCTTGACTGGAGTTCTTTCACGTGTTTTTTGCTCTTTGCGTGACTTTCAAGAGCTTTGAAACCTCTCCCACCATAGTCGATGGTATCATGACACCAAATGCAAAGTGCTTTCCCGGCACGATCGATCTTCCGAATAAAGTCATTGAACAAATTCGTCACAGTCTTCTTTCCAACATTCGTAGATAATTCCTTCTCCAACCAGTCCCATCGAAACTTGTTTTTTACAATCTTATCAATTTCTTTAGCTCGCGGAGCATCTTTGCGTTCGATCACGGACATCTTTCTTTAAACACCCGGCAAAAACGTGTGAGAAATGAACAATGGCACACTCCTATAACAAGCGCGTTTATTGGTCAACACGAGACTTCAACCAATCGCAAGTACGTTTCATTTCAGTTACGGAAACACTCAAATGGCATGCTGTCGAGACGAAATCGTTTTTTTTTACCAATTAAAACACCGGAAATTTTAAAATTTTATTTTTGGAGATAAAAAAAGCGGAATTCCGCGAATTAGCGGAAAAATCACATCCCTGGTACACAGAACGAAATGTCGATACACCTGACCCGTTGTAGCGAGTCGATGCAGCCGCAGCCAGAGGGCGCCGCCATTATACCAATTAGGTATGTCTCGGTCGAGGCGCGAACCAGCGACCTCCCAGTCTCAAAGCGGGCACACTACCATCTAGGCTACTGAGCTGGTAATTCTACCTTAATTTGTTTTTTTTACATGACCTATAATAAATGTCCATTATTGATACGTTATCCTTGCACTAATACACATTTCGTTATTTCATATTAAGTTCTAATTAGGTTTAGTGTAGCATATAGCAAACGGTCAGCAGAAAAAGAAAACAATCTTTGTTAAGCTAGTTATCTCCATGAATTATCTTTCATATGACTGGAGAGAGATGACTTGCCCATTGTTAAGAGTTTGATTCTTTTCTCTTTTAATACCGTAATCTATGTTTTTTCAAGTCAGACTGCTGAGAAACATAGGAACAATTTCAAGCACTTACACAATACTTCACCCAAAATTAAAAGTCCTTTTCAAACCTTAAAAACAAAAAACATTAAAATTCAAGAATTTAAGGATTTTAAGCACTTGTACAACCCCTGTCAATCTTGACTCACCCATCGGAGGTCGCTGGCAGTCATGCGGCCTGCGGTGCGAGTCAGAAAGTGCGGGCCCGCCTGGGGGGACATAACATTATCAAAACAAGCCTGCAGAATTTCCATAATTGAGTCATTTTTTCGTTGTTTTTTTTCTTTTAAACTTGATTTTTTTTTTAACATCCCCGTTGTTGATAAGTACACAGTCTCGAAAACATATCCCTATATTAGCTGCTGAAAACTCAGTTATTTATTCTTTCTTTAGACTGAACCCATTGAACAGAGAGATGGCAACCAGACTTCACTTTGGAGAAAGGTAATTTATTCTAAAATGAAACTGAAAGAACGCAAACAAAGTCGAAGTGAAAAGACAAGGAAGTTTAACAAAAGCCCACAAAAAAAGTTTTCATTGCGTCCATTAGAGAAGTTTAAAGCTAATGGAATTGTTCTTTAATCCCTTTAGAAACCACGTACATTGAAAGGTCCCATAAAAGAAGAAATATTACTGGAGACGTTTACACAAATCCTAAAAAAGCCTTTACGGCAAGCTAGTTGTGAGGTAGGCACTTCTAAATTGTTTGTCCATCGCGATATGAAAACTTCTCCATTGACAAGTTACAGATGAGCCCATGCTTTTAATGATGATGATCCAGACCGAAGAGTACAGCATACATGTCAACTCATATGGATGCGTAAAACGGCACTACAAGACAAAACATCAGAGTAAGCTCAAAAACCTGGATGCAGCGCAGAAGATACAAAAGGTTGAAGAGTTGAAGAAGAATTTGAGGAGCCACATGTTTTTATATTAGTGGAGATTTTACTGTCTTGTTGCATGCTAAATGTTTTATACAGCACGTTGAGTGGCAATTTTTTTGCCAGAAAATTGCTTTACAAATAAATTTGATTTGAAAATCCCAAAGTGAAAAACATAAATTGTATTTATATTTGCGTTTTCCATATTTTGAATTTGTATAGTTTGAAAGGAGATGTAATTATGGGGAGCGAGGTTTTTTAAGTTTTTATTTATCAACAGTGTCTGAAATGATGTCTGCCTGGGGCGTGCATCTTTTACGTCAGGCGTACAACTTACAAAACGTCTCCGTCCGGGTGGCCGACAACTTTCCCGGGGAAAAAAAAAAAAAAAAAATCTGTTTTTTTTTTTAATCTTTTTTTTTTTACAAATCAAATGTTTGCTTTATTCCGTTTTAGTTTCGTTTCCGTTTGGAAAATTCGGAACTTCGGTTCGTTTGGCAATTGGCATACTCAGCAGCCAATCAGAAGCCTGCATCGAATAACTTCTTGCTTCCAGACTTTCCCGAGCGTTATAAGGTCGTGCATTTGCACATCATTTTCCAAAGTTTGAACAAATTTATTGACACTAATAACAGCAAACAAACAATGTGAAGTTTTAACAACCCTTCTCGACAATCTTAACAGCAATCAAGCATATTCACAATTTCGTTATGTAGCATCTTTGATAGTGTCAATAGATCCGTCCAGTTTGAACAAATTCATTGACACCAATAACATCAAACAAACAATGTGAGATTTGAACAACCCAAGTACACGGGCAAAGAACACAAGAAAATTGATACGTGGTTAGGAATCAAGCCAAAACCTCAGCCCCAGAAGAAATCTTCAAAAGAAGCTAACAAAGTTGATGACGCTACAAAATGTAAACGTATACTAAAAGCATCGTGGAAAAAGGAGTTCACGTGGCTTGTAGCAGACGACGCAATGCAAACATTGCATGAATGAAGATGAGTAAATACAGGTACATACTGATGGCAGATGGAAAACAGCGATGTCATATACAAGCAATGAATGTTAAAAGTAGATTTATAGTAAACTTAATTTTAAAGTGTTGTTCTGTTATATATTCTGATTATCAATGCTAAATAGTTTGCAACAATGTTGTTCCTTTTGCGATTAGTTGTCTTATTAAGTTTCAAGTTGCGAAAAAACAGGGCAGGTAACTTTATGGCTGGGCAGGCAACTTTTCAGAGTTGAATGCCCTGGTGCCCGGTAACTTTTTGTCATGAGTTTCAGACACTGTTATTAAGTATGTTTATTCTGGATTAATATTCATGTTTGTTTTGAATTCATTTGTACTTTTTTTAAAAGACAAGTTTTAGTGTATTCAAAACTTATTCATCCAGTTCAGCCGCAACCAAAGGTGTTGTTTGAATTTAAAAGTTCTGTCGAAAGCGCAGCGCTGAGAAGCATAGTGTACGCAAAAAGGAATCAGATGTTGCAGGCGAGTCGGATTTAGCGGATTGTCCGAATTTAAGAAATATGTCTGGCATTGAATGCGTTAAAAAGAGGAGGTAATAGCAATCGTCTGAGGTTGACAGGGTCTGTGCTGTGTTGCGAGCGGTACTTAGAACGATGCAACAAAGATGCACACACTCCAACAAAGATAATCCACAATGTCATAGTCGACCATTTTCTTAATTTACAAGGAATTAATTTAGTTTTTGGCAGCTTAGTGAGTGCATGGTTATCTTGCAGCCGCACGGTGCGGAGGTTCAAGGTTCAAGTCCAGCTACCGCAGCCTCCCCGTGTGGAGTTTGCATTTTCTCCCCGTACCTGCGTGGGTTTCCTCCGGGCACTCCAGTTACCTTCAACATTCCCCAAAACATGCATGTCAGGTTAATTTGCCCGCTTCAAATTGCCCCCAAGTGTGAATGAGCGAGTGAGTTGTCTGTCCCCTGCCCACTGGTCGAAGATGACTGGGGTGGGCTCCAGCATCCATGCGACTCTGAGGACAAGCGGTGCAGATGGATGGATAATTGCATTTTCATACTCCCAGTGCCACTTTAGAATATTTTTTCCTTCCAAATCAGGGCTGGGTACACTCACTCAAACCAATAGGATCAGTCTATTTTTAAATATAATATAATTGAGTAATTAGCTGCTAAAATTACATGTTTTGGGACACCAGTATCAATTGGATATTGGGAGAACCCGTTACAAGATTTAATAGAGACCATGAAACATAA
Source organism: Urocampus carinirostris (assembly GCF_059441175.1). Classification (NCBI taxonomy): domain Eukaryota; kingdom Metazoa; phylum Chordata; class Actinopteri; order Syngnathiformes; family Syngnathidae; genus Urocampus; species Urocampus carinirostris. Next base: position 28,417,978 of record NC_142364.1, read on the forward strand.
TGCACAAAAGATATTGAAACAATCTCAACAACAACATGCTGAATTACCTCGCTAGCGTAATTCCGGTAGTAACGGAGTTGAAAGAGTAGGAAGACGAAACTGCTGGCGACCAGCAGCCAAAGCAGCGCCGTCCGGTTTACGCGAGGCATCCGCGTTTCATATCCGTCAAGCAGACACCATCTCCGGCCCGGGCTGGTAGCGAGCACCGCAACAAAGTCAACTCTTCGGACGCGATCTATGACGATACATGTTTTGATTAACGCATGCGCATAAATACCACCATTTTGGGCCAGTAACTACGGGTGCCACGCACAATCAAAATACGTTTATTTGAGAATTCGCAAGAGCCTTTTCCGTAAAAAACAACAACTTTTTTTCCTCCCCGTACCTCAATCTCTCTTACAGCTGGACAGCACACGTAATAGTGATGTCATAATACATTACTTTTAATATTTTCTGTTAAAAAAAAAACACACCCACCTTATAATTATGAATCATGTTTATCCATCTAAATAAATATTAAGATCATGTTTTCAAAAATAAAATAACATCTGCTCATTCTGCAGCTCTGATATCGAAACCACTGACCATATGTTCTTCTCATGTCCTACTATAAAAAGTTCTGAAAAGATTTTCAGCAACGCATCACTCCTATCATCTCTACTGTTTTTACCACCTTAAATCTGGAATTTTCATACAAAACAATGACGATGATGGATAAATACATCTCCCTATCAGTTTAGTTGTGTTTCTTTACTGGTGGGTCGATACCTAATAGTGGGTCACACACCCATTTTCAGTGGGTGATGAACCTTTGAAAAAAAATGGAGGGTCAATTACACTCCTTTACATTAGCTGGTGATACTCTCTTCTTACTGTTCAGTCAATAGACGCCGTCCTGATTGTGTTTGAGAAGGACCACATCTCATTTTACAGAGATTTTGTTGATTTTATTTCATTTTCCTTTTTGTAGGTGGCTATTTTAAAGCAGTTTCAGGTCTTGGCTTATATAGGAAGTAAGCTTAAATGACAGTAAATTCAATATGTTTTGTTCGTCATTTGGTTGTTGTTTTGTAAAATGGCTAATATGTTGTACCATATTTTTAAACTACACAATCTTTTCATTCATTTGAGTAGTGGAATTGTTCTTATTTTGGTCATGGCTCGTAATCGGGGTGCAAGTCCGTCCCGAAGTCTGACAAGTTGAGAAACACTTATGTATAGCACAATTCTTGAGCCACAAAAATATAAAAATGTAGACCTACTCTTCAAAATCTTGGCAAATATTTTTGTTTTTTTTAATCTTTGAACATGATAAACATTCCCATTGTGCATGTGCTATATAATATGCTTAACAATCTGCCCCTTGTGTTAAGTTAAACATGTGATCAATGCTGGAGTGACTAATCAGGAAGAACAGATTTCCCAAAGGCTCATGTCAAAGTCGGGTTTGGGCTGTCTGGATGAGAAAAATAATTTTAACATGTATCTGCCACTTGAACTATCTAACATTACAGGTGCATTCATTCTCTAGTCAGCTATTTGGCCACATTCAGCGCAACCCCAACATCGTAGCAAATTAGGTTTGATGAAGCGCAGAAATGTGCTAGGTGAAGCCAAAAAAGCCTTGGAAAGAAAAAGAAACGAGTTAAGAAGACAGAGCCGAATGCGTGAAATTAACAGACATGTTAGAGAGAGGCTATGGAGCAGGAAGACAGCGGCAGTGTAGCATATCCCTAAACTTCCCACAATAACTAAGTATTCTACAAGAAGAAAGGCATCAATCGCAAGTGGCTGACATACAGTGAAAATAAACAATCACTGTATTATTCTGTCTGTTTAGTATTTGCTGTTTACCTGGTCCTCTCACAATTGAATCTCCTCACAGATGTCTACCATGTCATTGGGCTGGAGTAAAAAATTCCTGGTGACCCTTTCCTGTAGTCAGTTTGCATGTGAGCTGAGCTTCTCTGCTTTAAAATGTGTAAAAACTAGGACGAGAAGCTCACCGTCTCAGGAACTTAGGAGGCCTTCATGCTGATGTACTCTGAAAAGGAGATTCTCATGTCTACACAATGACATTGTCATCGACAAAGTTGCAGAGACCAGTGCTTTGCTCAGGAAGATTTTTTATGTTTTAAGTAGCCTACCGGTGCTTGAAATGTGTGTAGTGAAGCTACTCCATAATAGTTATAAGAGTTTAGTGTAAAGCCCAACAATATGTTGGGAAGGCAAATGCTATTTTGATTTTATATTACTGATACTGTACATACTGTAGGTAAATGTTTTCATCTATATCAGAATCTTTACATATTTTTTCTTTGAATAAATATGATAGTGTTTTCTGCTAACTTAAAAACTAATACCTGAATGTATTCCCCTCCAAAAGCAAAATAAGAGCTTGCTGCTGTTTCATTCACATTTCTGGGCCGTCTTTGGGTATACTGTACATCTCCCAGGTTAAAGAATTGGCCCACTCAGGCCCAGCATGTGATTAACATTATTTTTCTATTTACTTTATTTTGTGTTTTTTCCCCTCTATATATGCAGCACTTTCTGTTCCTTTGAAAATGGTTAACCTTTTATTGCAGTTTGTTTCAGGTCAATTTTGTTTATAATAATGCCATGTTCTATAAGAAAAGTTTAAAACGAAAAAGATTAAAATACACACTTCAAGAAAATCAAACAAGGTTCCCAGGTGATTGAATTAAGAGGCATCCCCTAACTTTGCCTGTTTCCAAAGAAAATCATTTTAAGATATTATATATGGGGTACTCCACCATGATAAATGTGTTCAAATTCTGATTATTTATTAAGCTATTTATAAAGCTCTGCAGCTGGTTCAAATTGATCCCGCTTACTCCACACCTTTCTGGTTCATTGAGTAAAATGATATCCTTTTACAAACATGAAAGCAGCACACATGGGTGGCGCTCTCTGTAATGAAATATAGTAGTAAAAAAAAATCATATATTATACATTAACATCCACTAGGTCAATTCCACTAGAACTGTGTTTCTTATCATTAAAAATCTCGTGGTGCACTGTCCTCGAACATTTTTAAAGATTTATTCCTAGCATCAGTTTTCATGTTTTAAGGCTTGAATTAGTCTCATCTCTATAGCGATAGTGTTGCGTTTTTACAACACAAATGAACATGACTTGACTTGACCTCTGCTCTTAGAAACGCTTGTGGCAACGGGTAACAGACTAGTGACCAATCCCGCGTCCATCAATACTCAGGAACCAGCTCAAGCAGGTATAGACATCAGCCAGGACCGCTTGCTCTGTGTATTTTGTCCTCCTTCAGTGACGTCAGTGGTCAGATCATCACAAAATCTCGTGAGAGGTCCTGGGTTCAATTCCCAGACAAGCCCTCCTGAGAGTAACTCTTGTGGTGTATTGACTTATGTGTTAAGGCGTGATGGATCCCAAAGTTCTTTACCCTGATTTTGGAGCCTTGTTTCATAGAGTTTTTTTCCAGAACTTATTTTTTATTTAAACATGGTTTGTTGGTCTAGTGGAATGATTCTCGCTTTGGGTGTGAGAGGTCTTGGGTTCAATTCCCAGACAAGCCCTCCTGAGAGTAACTCTTGTGATGTAGACTTATGTGTTAAGGCGTGATGAATCCCTAAAGTTCTTTTACTTGATTTTGGAGCCTTGTTTCTTAGACAGATTTTTTACAGAACTCATTTTTTTAGACAAGGCTTGTTGGTCTAGTGGCATGATTCTCGCTTTGGGTGTGAGAGGTCCTGGGTTCAAATACCAGACAAGCCCTTCTTAGAGTGGCCCTTGTGGTGTATGGTCAAGGTGTGATGGATCCCAACATTTATTTAACACACATATATAATATATAATATATAATATATAATATATAATATATAATATATAATATATAATATATAATATATAATATATAATATATAATATATAATATATGATATATGTGTGTGGGTGTGTGTGTGTGTATGAATGCGTTTATTACTTCTCAGTTAAATTACTGAAATGTATTGCTATGTGTCTATGTCTTTTGAGCCCCAAGGTTTGCAGCTGGTTCAAAATGCAGCAAGGAGCCTTTTGACTAGGACCATTTTTTTGGTATCACTCGAATTTTAGCTAACTTGCACTGGCTTCTGTTTGTTGTAGATGTGACTTTAAGGTTCTGTTACTACCATGAATAGTTTGCATAGACTTGCCCACTCTTATTTCTCTGATTTGATTTCCCCCTATTTTCCTGCTCGGATCCTCTGCTCGGAAAATGCTGGTCTGCTTGTGACTCGAGCCAAAAAGAGATCTTTAGGCTCCAGAGCGTTCTCTATTTGGGCCCTGGTGCCGTGGAATGCTCTGCCTCCTGAGATAAGATTTGCAACCTCAGAGGAAGTGTTTAAATCGAGACTAAGACAACCATATATTCTATATGATGCCGACCTCATACTTTTCTTTTCAGGTCCACTTCGGCTCCCTGGCCAGTGGCCGAGTGAGAAAGAAGGAAGAACCGAGATGAGTCAGCAGACCAGCACCTGGACCAGAGGCATGTCACCATTTGCATTTTCCAGCAGCTTAGAGGGAACACTGGTTGTGAGGCCCCCTTTCAAGGTTTGTTGTTTTCCCCATGCTGAGGTTTTTGAGTTTTTCTGGTTTCAGATCAAGGGATGGTTTAATTGTGGTTCATGCAGTTCTTTGAAACATGTGATTAAGGTCCATACAAATAAATATGACTTGACTTGATGTTTTTTATTTTGAACTTTGCCTTTTCTTGCCTCCTACACACTATGAACGTTAGACGTTTGCCGCCGCCACCTCCGACACAATGGCATCCGACACAGCCACGTTAAACACTCCCATAGGTGTTTGTCCTGCACACACACACACACACACACACACACACACACACACACACACACACACACACACACACACACACACACACACACACACACACGCACATGGTCATGATTTTTTTTAAGCATTGATTTTGTTTTGCCAGTGATAGCGTGCTTCGGCATACATTAGCGGGTGCATGCGCCACACGTTGTCCTGTCTTTGCCTTCCTCCGGTGCAGGCTGACGTTGTACAAGAAAAGGATTCGTGTCTTCTCTCTCTAAAAGATAAAAATACAAAAAGTTTCAGACAGACAAAGTTTTCCGAGTGTCTGCTTTAGATTTTTTTGCCAACAGCGTCGTAGTTGGGACCTGCCAAGCCTGTTTTTATTGTACTTGGGAGGAAACCCAAGCAGGGAGGTGAGAGAAAATTTAAACTCCACACGGGGTTTGGTGGTTGTTGTTGTTGTGGTTTAGTCACTCAAGACGCCTGAGGATATTCGTTACAAGCGCCAGACTCGCATGTGGGTTGCTCCGTAGTTCTACAATGGATTGTCCCGGTTGGCAGTGGCAGCGGGTAGACTGGAGTGCTGGGCACTTAAGCCAGTGATGCTCGGCCGATTCTTCATCCTCACCGCAGAGACGGCACAGATCATCTCCGCTCTTCCCCGTCAAATGTTGCCATCTTTGGAGGGAGAGATGGTGGCCAGACGAGAATTTTAAAAGTTCGACAAGGTCTTTCTTTGATAACTGGGAGTATTCCTCCAGATTGGGGCAAGAAGAGGTAAGAGAGATGATTTGGGGATGGGATGATGGTGAGGGTTTACAGCTCCTGCGAAGGATGGCAAGCCGAGTTTGTGGTTCAAGTGGGGCAGTTGGCGGAGGAAGGGCAGAGCCTAGTTTAGCCTGCTCATCTGCTAAGTCATTGCCTGGGAGGTTACATTGTGCCTGTATCCATATCTGCTGTATAGTTTTTGTAGGATTGAAGGGCGCAATCTTAGAGTTAATGGAGACGATCGATGGGTCAGAGATATTAGGGTTGGCAAAGACTTGGAGGAAGGACTTGCAGTTTGTGATGATGGCGGCCGAGGACCAGTCGTCGTTCTGCTCAAGCCAGGTAATGGCCGCATTCAGGGCAGTCTTCTCGGCTTGAATAGACCTGGTAGCATGCCAGGAGTAGATCAATAAAGAGTCCCGGAAGACCACTACTCCGGCTACTCCGTTCTGTTGAGGGTGGAGACATCAGTGAAGATGTACAGGTCTGACGGGCCCTGCACTCTGATTGTCTACTCTGTGGCAACGAGTAGTAGGGTGGGGGTTGCAGATTAAGGGATTGGTGTAAAATGAATTGGTGGTGGGGATGCCAATGACCATGGGATATTAGGGTTATTTTCAGGTTCCGCGGCTGTTGGTAATAAGTTTAAGTTAGATAGGATGGGGGTGGTGGTATTCCTCCAGTGATCCCTTTTGAGTCGTTTTGGACAGTGCACTTGGAATAGCATTCGCCTGTCGTCCAAGGGAAGAGGTGGGCCTATTCATCAGCCCTTCCTGCAAGCTGCAGACGAGATTAAATCGGTAGGAGCTGGGCTTTGTGGAAGACAGCATTGATAGGAGTTGAGCGGAGTTGGCCCGTAATCGCTTGAGCCGCGGCTGATTGTGCCTTCTCTAATTTTGCTTATTAGTGGAGGAAGCCCAGGGTGCCCATGCAGGTTTTGGTAGCAGAATTGAAGACAGCACTTTTGAACTGTGAGACAGAGGTGCTAACAAGTCATCCAATGTTGAAAAATTGTGAGAACGGGGTAAATATTGAATAAAGTACCGCAAAACCTCCCTTTTGCTCCTGTCATGTCATATAGAAATAATGTTGGCAAAAAGGAAAACAATCTCCCCTAAAAAGGCCTCGTAAATGTTTTCAGACGTTACCACAATGTTCTGGAAGGGGAAGCTCACCCTTTTCCTCTGTGGCCATCACACTAGAGGAATTTTGCAACTGAGTGCCATAAGTATCAAACTTATTTAAAACTCCACGACGTCGGTGACACGCCCTTCCCCCCCAAATGCAAAATATTGATTGGCAGTAACGTCGCGCACAGTCGGCACCAGGGGTATGCGGGGCTTTAAAGTGTTCACAAAGACCAATTAGGCAGAGAACGTGTGGTGTTCCTTGTGTCAGTTATGCAGATATGTTGCAAAATATTCTCCAAAGGGTTCAAGAACTGCATTCCGTTTACTTTGGGTACATCTAGGATTGGGATTTCAGACGAATTGTACAGGAACGTTAGAGGTCAAGTGACCCATCTAGCTTGTTTCCTCTAGAGCTGTGACGTTAGTGAAGGAACACATCCTTTTGAAAATGGACATTCCTGTGAAAAACAAGATGTGAGGCAGTTCCGACACAAACAGTGGTTGTAGTCAACAGTGACTGCATACAGCTTCTGCTTAGAGAAATTAGAACTTTGCTTACCCAGTTGCTTGGGGCTTTGTGACAGTTTTGTCCGACTTGCATTATTCAACTTCGGTGGGTTTATTCCTAGCCTGGTTTGCGTTTGTTGCTGTAGCCGCTTTTTTTGTTGTTTGTTCACAAATCGTTTTGTTTTTTTGCACGGCCAGCCTCGCATTTTTCCGCCAAGGCTGCGCCTGACATTGGTGATTGGACCTGGTTAGCACCCATTAACTCTCTGAATGTTAAATTTGCCAATTGGCCTCTTTTTGGCTGCTTGCCCTTTGCTGTACCCTCACTGCATCCACCTGCAGTACAACGTCTAGACATTTTCCACAAAAACTCCCAAACTTTGCTTGAAACACTGGAAACCTCTGACTCATTAACACGTAAAGCAATATGTTGACTGGCTTGCTATGGGGCTGGTGTTCTTCACATAAGGTCACAGTTCAGGAAGTAAAAGCCGGGACTAACGGTCTTCAAAATGCATGATCACGGAAAATATTTGTAATATACCGATGACATATATATCGATCGTATGAAAAACTATTTCCTCACATTTTGGACGTTTTAGAATTTGGGAATACATTCAAAGCACAACACCAGAAAGCACGAGGATGATGGGAGAGCATTACCCGCGGGTGGTAGAAGGCAGCGATAACCCTGCGCAGGCGGTTGGCGTAAGCCTGAAGGCAGCCGAAGAGCGCTGCCACCAGCAGGTAACAGCTCACTTTTATGTATGTCGAGGCCGCCAGCGCCGTGGGTAAAATCATGCACTCTGCAGGGGTAGGGGACATTGAGAGAAGGGGCAGGATACTTGACTCGCCTCACCATTCAAGCCACATACATCTACCACTCACCCTTGTTGTTGGATGTCTTGCGAACCCGTGTTGGCGCCGTTTTGAATGCAGAAAACGTCTCTCTCAAAAGTTTGGCCATCATGGATTTTCCTTCTACATCAACGTCCACCTTCGTGTTGCCTGCAAAGGGGGGTGCCCGGCTTCAGGCTGCTCCTTCAGTTCGAGGCTTTTGTGTGGCGAACGCACGTACTGCTATAGTTGAAGGTGGTCACCGTGTGCTTGCTGACCACGTCCAGAACCCGAAAGACGGACCTGTCTAGTGTCAGCAGGGCCACAGCCAAGAGGACAACAGCTGCTACCTGAAAGATGCTGGACAGCTGTGCACATACATGTGTAATAATGATGGATTTCATCCCTCACTGTTGGACTTTTTTGACCATTATGTTCTGTCTACATTATTGTCACTATTGCTCAATAATGATGCTGATTTCAAAACACTTTAGGACAGATCTGATATTTCTAACCTAGTAGATGAAACAATAATTTATGGGAGGTCTTTTAGAACAGATTTGGCATTGCAATGTTCTTTTTTACAGTCCTCTCCTGTTCTCACTGCCCACTAATAACATTAATGTCCGACTTGTGCTCCATTTTGTGCTATATTTCACAATGTTTTTTTGCATTTGCTGTTGTTTGTCGCCTCCCATGTGTGAAGGTCCATTAAACATTTGACTTGTCTGTATGTCTATTTGTCCTGTGGTTTTAAAAAGGGAGTGGACAACATTTCAAAAACAATGTGTGGTTGGATTTAAGTGAATTTGTTAATTTGAGTGCATTTGTCCAGATTGTAATCCATACCTAACTAAAAAGCGTGCCAGTAGCATCTATATCAAACTAACAAGTATCAGAAGTTTTTAACCAACAAAGTTATAACATTACACACTAGTGAGGACATTTTGGCCGGTCCTCACACTACTGGATCTGTTTTGAAAGTCAAGTCTTGGATTTAGAGTTTAGATTTGAAAGACACTGTGCTTGAGGTTAATTGAAGCGTCTAGGACATTCATTGTGTCAGTCATTGACAGCTCGGTTAGCCTAAATGGTAGGGTGCCTGCTCCGAGACTGGGAGGTGGCTGGTTCAAGCCTCGGCCGAGTTATACCTTAGATTTACAACATTGGTACTCATTGCCTCCCTGCTTGGCGCTCGGCATTAAGGGTTGGAATTGGGGGGTTTGATCACCTAATGACTTAAATGGCTGCGCCCTATTTGGCTGCGGATGCATCCACTCGCTACAGTTTAACTGTACGGGTCAGGTGTATCGACATTTCGTTCTATGTGCATGGTTACAAAGAATGACAATAAAAGTAAATTCCATTCTATTCATTGTCCACACAAGAATATTTGTAAATGGATGTATTTGTGTATGTATGTACTTGTTATGGATACCTTCTTAGGCCCCATTTTAGAAATGTTACTGTTATTGTGCTGACCAAGATTCCGTATTGGGACATTTTGGTGGTTTTCATGAGTCTACACCAAGGGTTTTGGTTGGAATTAATTCTATTTGAGTAGAGAAACTCCAACAACATGAAAGGAATACGACTTTTTAGGACTGGGTTTGCCCACTCCTGGTCTAAACACATTGTAAGGATTAAGTTTGTGTGAGGCAGCAGTGGTTGGCGGTGTGTGGCATAGTTCTGAGGTAATGAGATCGAACCTTCCTTTGTGGAGTTTGCATGTTCTCCCCGTGCTTGCATGGATTTTCTTCCGGACACTCTGGTTTCCTTCCACATTCCAAAAACATGCAGAACAGGTTAATTGGCCTGTCCAAATTGTCCCTAGGTGTGAATGAGCGAGTGAATTGTCTGTCTCTGTGTGTCCTGCGACTGGCTGGCAACCAGTTCAGGGTGTCCACTGCCTAATGCGCAAAGATAGTTTGGATGGGCTCCAGCCCCCTGAAACCCTACAAAGGATAAGCGGCGCAAATAATGGATGGATGGTTGGAGGTTTCTGTTGTGTAAGGTTAGCGTTCCAATTAGTCCATAGGTATTAACTGTTAAGGTTAGCGGGCTAGGAAAAACATTATGATAATGGGATATCTCAAATGAAAAAGAAAAACAAGTCACATATCCCACCACTAGCATGACTTCTTGAAGACGAATCTTGGGGCTCCAGGGGTTTACAAACTTCTTTTTCTCTGAAGAAGTGAGGGGCAATAAATGTCGTTTGCCCTGATCACACGTGACAATGCAAATTTAAGATAAGGAAGCTGATGAGAATGCACGTGTTTGAGGGTGTTACCTGCAACTCCCTTCGGCGGTCGATGATGCAAAAGTACTTTGTAAGGTAATTGTTGTCAAAGTAAATGTCACTTCGGAACCGTTGCACGTAACCCAGACACCTGAAGATGCACAAGGGTTGTGACGAAGGTGGCAGCAATGGCGGCCGGCGGTGCAAGCTAGCTTACTGCGCAAAGACGGACAGGAAGGCCAAAGATGGGAGCACCCGCAACACATGCAGAACCCGGTCTGCAATGGTGTCCAGTTGGCGGAAGGACTCTAGCACGTTGCGTGTGAAGTTGACCGTTTCCTTGTCTGCAGTCAGAATTGCCTGTTTTCCTTCCTGTAGAAGCAGGTATCAGCAGAAGTACAAGGGGCAGGGCCAACCGCATAGGGGCGTTCGTGACCTTGAAGTCCAATTCTGTGGTGAACTCGTTTTTGAGAAGGTTCATTGAAGTAGTGAGCCCGTCAAACAGCTGGCCAAAGTTTTTCTCCAGTGGGACATGTCTCTTGCACCAGCCTGTCAGTACTGACCCAACCCCCAAAAAGATAATATTAGGACAGTTTTGGCTTTACTTTACTAGATCATTTGCTTACTTGGGGCCTTCTATGGGGCGAAAAACGTTATTTGGATTTCTACAATAATCAATATTGGTACTGATAATATATTATAACCTGGTACAACTGAATAGAGTTTTAAGCACAGAGTACGAAGATGGTAAATCGCTACTCATGAAAATTTTCTTCCTGCGGTATACACTTGCATCTAAGAAAAATTTAGGACTTTAAAATACAATACTGAAATCAGGGGTCAGCTTATATGCACCTATTTGGTGTCACTAGTAGCAAATGGTAGGCAGTGTGTAGGCAGATGGTGCGTGGCTTATACAGAACCAGTAAACCTAAGGGAAATCAATGGGGGAAACGTGAGCACAGAATTTACAGTAAACGTGTGCTGAACTTTGGTCTTTTATTAGTGAAATAAATTTTGCAATACACCATGCATAAAGCCCAGAGAACAAAATTGATATAGAGGGTTCGTTTGCAAGCTCTCTAGAATGCATGCGCTCGGAAATATGAATGCTTCACTGGTTCCATTGGTGTACACCTTTATTTGTATTTATTTCTATTACGTGGCTCTTTTAAAGCAATTTTAGGGGGTCGGCTGCTATTCAGGTACATACAGTAATTTGAAACTAGTTACTTTTAGAGTAACACGCTTCTTTTTGTTGTCAATCATCTCGGAGGTTACGAAATTACTTTTTAAAGAAGTAACTAGTAATTCTAACTACTGTTTTTCAATAAGAAGTTCAAAACTGCAAACAATGCATGCCAATCCAAGCTCCTTCAACAATGGAACCCAGAGACAGAAGTTCATCTGATGCAAATTTTAGATTGATGATTAAACTACTGTATTTTATTCTGCATCTGCTCTCTTTAGGCAGCATATTGAATAATGAATTTAGGAATATATATTTTACAATTCAAAATGCTTATTTAACATACAGTAAATATGTAATTTTACAACAAAGATTCATGCTTTTCTTTCCAATTGTATATTGAATGCTTTCGTACTGCACTTTGAGTTGCATTCCGTTGTCTTAAAAGTAGTATACAAGAATTGATTTGATTAAATGTAATCTCTACTTTGACATGTGGACATGGGCCTTGAGACATACCAGTGTAAAACTATCAATGTCAAATTTAAGCAAGTTTTTATGCACATACAAATAAGGTGTTGAATTGAAAATGTTATTTTATATCCTGTAGGTTTGACGTTCTTATTAGTTTTAACATATTTAGAATGGGCTTACATGCCAGAAGACATCCCTAAGAATAAGTTAAATTAATCAGTAAGAATTGAACCTGGATAAAAACAGCAGGACCAACATCTCAAATGACTAGCATCATATTTTATCTCAATGTGGTGTTGCTGACCTTGCATGACGTTACACAGGAAATCGAACTTGAGGGGCACGCACATGATGTGATTGAGGAAGGGCACTGGCACTTTCTTGGTACAGTCCTTCCACTTTTGGAGGAACCAATCCTTACAGCCTTTGATGCCGAGCTTGACCATCTCTATGTAGTGTGATAAACTGTGAGGAGGGTTGTGGGGGCTCATTATAGAGGGAGGGCTCACCTTCGCACTGCGCCATGGCGCCGAATCTGAAACGCTCCTGCGTGGTAGCGTTTCCCTTAGGTTCGCGACCGTATTCGTCCAGCAATTTCTTTTTCATGGCTTCGAAATCCTTGCTGACCTCGCCGGCTTTCAACTTCAACCCCGACTCCCCATCCTGGACAGCCGCAGTCATGCAAACTGAGCATCAGTGTTGGGACTAACAATTTACAAAGTAACACAATTATTATTTTCTGTCATGAGTACTGCATTGCATTATTAATATCATTTTGTAACTTTACTGTCGTTACTAAATTTTGCATTATTCCGTGACTCATTAAACGCAGAAAATGTATCACAATGACTTAGAACTGCTTCACACTTTTGCATTGAGTATGCTGTAACATAGAACCTTTGATGCCCTAGCAACATTATTTGGAAGATGACCATGTTTATACTTGCATACAAAGTAAAATGTAATACTTTTATGGTTTTTATCTCAAACACAGAGTAAAAGGATGCTGAATTTATCGTCATGGAGATATTCTACCTGCCGTATCAACTCGCATCCAAGAAGACTTTACGATAATGAAATGAAATACTCAAATCAGGGTGTCAGCTTATACGCACATATTTGGTTGAGTGTCACCAAGAGCAGATGGTAAGCAGCGCGTAGGGAATGGGTGTGGCTTAAACAGGAATAAAAAAAAAAAATCAACCGTAAACCAAAGGGGCAAACGTAAGCACACACTTTACATCAACGTGTACTAGATTTTGGTATTTTATTTGTAAAATTATTTTTGCAAAATACCGCGCCTGGAGAAAAATAAAAACATGTTGAAGTCCAGAGACAAAATTGATATGGAATGTCTCGGTTAAGTGGTCATTTGCAAGCCCTCTAGATTGTATAAAACAAGAAATATGACAATTTTAGGCTGTCGGCTTCATGCAATTATATTTGTAACTAGTTAAGTTCAGGGTAACTCCTCACTTTGGAGTGTAAAATCTAGGTAACTAATTACCATATTTCAGTAAAAGGCCCAACACAGGAATTACTGCTTTTTTTAGAGAACTGGCTCATTAGACTCGGCTCTCTAAAAAGAGCCAGGTCTTTCAGATCCTAAACAGCTCTTCGGATGTGGGTTTACAGCTGTCAGGTGCCTTAGCGGGCTGTTGATTGAACCAGCTCTTTCATAAAATATATTCTGTTTGGAGCCATCACTTTAAAAATAGTCCAAATTTGGCTCCTTTTCCTGGTTTCACTCATTTTTATTTTATTTTTTTACGTTTTTGTTTTTGCTCCCCCTTACTGTTTCTCTTATCTTGAATGTTCCTGTGCTAACTGAGTGTGTATGTTGTCTTATTAGTTGGGAGCCGGAGGCCATGATTCATTTCAAAGAGCCGTCTCATAAGCCGTTTTGTTCGCAACCAACACGTTACTGCTGAGGATGGCGAGTAGGTCGGAGGCAGCAAGCCAGTGTCGGGCATCACCTTGACTTGTTTGGCCACAGTGTGGAAAGGCTTGACCACATCACTCCACAATTGCTTGCTGTTGCGCACTTGAAGGTCCAGGTTGCAGCCCAGCGTGCTCGTGGCCGCTTGCACGTTCCGGCGTATGTTCAAAATTGGGCCTGAGGAAGAAAGGGGTCTGTCAGCAGGACTGCCAATTACAGCAGGCACGGTGTGAGGCGTCCATCAGCTTTCAGGAAGTTTGAAGCTTAAACTTTCAACTTTAAAGGTATTACCAAACATATATTTTTTTCAGTTTGGCACGGAACGTGTAGTGTTCCTCCCAAAGTTATGCAAGTATGTAACAAAATATCCCACGCGCTGGGGACTGGAGAAATTTTATCTCAAAATTGACCCACCTGGCTGCTCCTTCTAGAGCTGTGACATCATCAAAGGAACACAACACTATCAAATTGTCAAATCCCATTACACAACAGGTAAGGCAGCTCCGAATCATACGAGGATTGGAGTGAACAGTGATTGCTTACAGCTCATTTCTGCTTGAAGAACTTTGCTTACCCTGTCGCTCCAAAAGATAAGTTTACCTGCCCCCGTTGCTGCAGGCATTGTTTGTCATCGCCTCCTTTTAGGTAGGCAATTGTAATTGTGTTTGTCTTTTTCACCGCTTGGGTCGTGGTTACTACGATTTTGTCTAGTTAGTTCCCTATTAGCGTCAGCAATGCCGAGGGCTTTCCAGTTTTGTTTGCCCCCAGTTGGCGGTCGTTGGTATAGCTCGCTGGCCGGTCTTGCCATGTTCTCTTGGTTTAATCTACAGGTGAAAATGCCCCCAAAAACTGACTTAGCACTTTTGATTTCAAGGAAGACCTTCCCCTCTTCCGGGCCAGAACAACATTCAATTCCAACGCAATGTATTGCAGACAGTTAGAAGGGTTGGCATATATGCGTAAAAAATGCCCACACAAATACACTGAAACATTTAAAAGTTTGCTGACTTAACTTTTTTTTCCCAGAAAGACATTCCACTTTCCCAGTCCAGAATACCATTGAATATCAGCACTATCTTTTAGAGGTTACCCCTGATGTAAAAAGCATACATTTGCATTTTTTTGTTTTCCTGACTCAGCAGCTTTCCCATGGACATTCTCTCTCAGGCAAGAACAAATAGGGTAGGACCGCTATCTTTTACAAGCGATCAGATACGTCACTTTAGAGGTAAATGACACTGCTAAAAAGTGAAATGCCACCCAAAAATGATTTCAGGTCTCAAAGTAGGTGATGCTCTAAAGGGGCACCGCCATTCTAGTTTCAATACTGGATTTTATAGTTCAACATAAAGAGTACTGTATATGCGAGTATGTAATATAATTTTTAAGAACAGTGAAATGTTTTCATCAGCGCTTTCCTTGTGGAAAAAATGCAGCCCAAACTCACCCAGACCCTTGCTCCGGCGGCCGTAAGTAAATTCAGTTTGAAAACCCTGCCCCAGGGGGACAGTGCCCTAAAATACAACCAGATTTGGTTGGCCCACCTGAGTAGAGCTCGGAGAGAACGAGCAGCACCAGGAACGCGCGTCCGCGGGAGCCCAGCATATTAGGGAACATCAGCAGGACGGCACACCTGAAGGCCGACGAGACGGCACCGCCCAACAGGCAAACTCCTGTGGACATCCACAAGCGCACGTACACCTACTTTGTCGTCGCTGTGGGGAGTCTTGCTCACCTGTTAAGACACATCCTGCGACCAGCTTGAAGTCAAAGTTGGGCGGCAGACCCGGCACGTCCGGCAGGCCTGACGCGATGCTCGCAAAAACTGCTACTCACATGACAAACACATTACAGGGCGGGGTCACGAAAAACTCCACTTGGACAAAGTCTCAAGGCTGTTTTGCTTTGAAACAGAAACCCAAATACCATTTAGTAGGTTAGTACTGTAATCAAATTCAAAAATTGAAATATATACTAGTAAAAACAAACGGACCATAAATTCCGGACTACTTAAATAAGAGCCGCATGGTCAAATTTAAGAACGAAACAAAAAACTGCTGGATAAAGGAGCCAATATAATCAATTATTTTATGTATCTCTCAATCTCTCTCTTTCCATCTGCTGTTTAATACAGATGAACAATTTGAGGTCTTGATTTGTGAGACAAAAAGTTAAAATATCTTAAGTGTGTTATAATTAATGAATAAACGACAGTGCGAAAGTAAATAGGCAGTATTTAAGGCTGCAGTTGTCACAATCACCCGGATTGGGAACACCTGTGTTCAGGATTTGGCGCCAACAGCCAGGACAGCTGATTGGCGCACCCTGTATATTTAAATCCCCAGCTTCCGGTAACACTTTGTTCGATTGTACTATGCGATCTGTTGCCATCTGCCCAGAAAGCCCGTACCTCCGACTTTTTGCCTGCCTCCTGTTTTTCTACCTGATCTCCGTTGCCGACCCGTTTCCGAATCTGCCTACGACCTGCCCTGCCCGCCTGACTCCTGATCTCTCTTCCGAACACAATGACGCCCTTCTTCTCCTGCCCCAACCAACAACACGACGACTACGCCTCTCCGCGACCATTCCCGCCAAGCCTTCACCCGCCTGTCAAGTCTCGACAATCTGCCAAACAACGGATCGAAGATTCACGTCTTGTCATTCCTTCCTTCCAATAAAAACCAAGAAACGAGTGCAAGTGATCTTAGTTTACCTTACATCCTGCCTGACAGCAGTGTTAATAAAATGTAGCAAAAACATAGCGTCTAGTGTCCGCAATTTATTAATGTGACGTAATCATGTGATTATTGAATTCACAGTTTTAAATCAATATATGTATTACATACCTATTTTAGTAGCGAAATTATTATTATTTTTTTCAATATCTGCTATGGGCCGCTGAAATAATGAGCCACAAATGGCCCCTGGGCTATATTTTGGCACCTCTTTCCTGATGCAACCAAATACGCATCAGATCAAACTCTTTGGAACTTCTGCTTGCCAGCTCCTAAAATGCTCCACTACCAAGAGTGGGCATATCGATCCAATTATCTAAATCATGGATACTGAGAAAGTACTTGGATCAGAGTGATAATATTGTCTTGGGATCGATATTGTCTTCCCATCTTAACTATCAATATATAATGTTTTTGGTTGTTTGCAATATGAGACGTATGTGATAACTTTAAAATTTGATTTGCCTACATTGCTGCTTTTTTCTGTTATGATTACCAATGTGAATCACCTGTGCCCGCTCATTTGGCGCCAACCACTGCGGATTCTTATTGGCTCCCTGTCACTATTTAAACCCTGTCCTGTCAGTCCCCTGTTGTCAGTCCGTCTGCGAACCTCTGTGTATATAAGGCAAGCCTTTTTTGACCCTGACTCCTGCCTGTCCCGTTTTTGCTCCCGTTTGTCTCCAGCTACGACCTGTTTTGATCCTGACCACGTCTGCTCATCCGTCCCGGCTTACGACCCATTTTTTATCCGGACTACGTCTACCCTCCCGTCCTGGCTTACGACTCGTTTGAACGCCAGTATGCTAGGGTGCGATGCTGAGCGGCGTACGGGTGTTTTAGCCCCTAATTATGCCTCCGAAGAACGTCGGTGCAAGCAGGACAGGTGAAAAAAGAAAGAAAAAAGTTGTTCGTAAAACTATTGTCTTTAAGAAAGACATAATACCTAAATATGAAAGAGGTGTACGAATTTCCGATCTTGCTAGTGAATACAGCATGGCTAAATCTACTATCAGGACGATAGTAAAGAATAAGGAGGCTGTGAAATCGAGTGATGCGGCTGAGGAAGTTAGCGCTATAAGCGAGCAACTGCCGCAAGTTTTGGAAGAGGTTGAAAAACTTTTGATGATTTTTCTCTCCCCACCGTCCACCACAAAGGCAAGAAATCCTATTCATAATCCTTTTTTTTATTTTTACACGTTCATGTTAGCGTAATCTTTCGTACGGAAGACTACGCTAATGCGAACTTACGATTAGCCTGGGTTAGCTTCATGTTTACGTCCATGGTAAACATTCAGGGTGTTGGAACGGATTAAAACGATTTTACATTACTTTTAATAAGAAAAACGATTTTCGGTGATCGAACAAATCGGTTTTCGAACAGGATTCTGGAACGGATTATGGTCGAGAACCGAGGATCCACTGTATTTATATAATAAAAAATAAAATATATTTCCTTAAATCTTTAAACTGTGTGTATACTAATTATAATAAACTAACAAAGGGGAGGGCATAATCAATTATTCAAGGATCATAACGTTTCCAAGCAGAAAGTATCAGTATCGTAACTATATCACCCGATACTACCATGACCCTGTTTTTACTTTGTATAGGATCGATACCAAAATTCCCAGGATCACCCACCACTCCCACACTTACCTGCGCCGCCTAACGCTCCAAACAGAGCCCGGATGATGACGTCAGCAAGCTTGAGCTCTTTGGATTGGCCGATGAAGAAGCGACGGCAACAAAGTGGGAAGAAGCGCAAAGCCAGCTGCTCCACCGCTGCAGGTGGCGCCACAAACAACACATTGGATGGACACTTGCCATGAAAACAAATCACTACATTTTTTCTGCAATTGTTATTTGAATATTAATTTTGTTACTGGCCCCTGTTGAAATTGTTATGAAAAAGGGCCAGTGTTGGAACTATCTCGTTACAAAGGAACGTGCCCCTGGATCACAATTACTTTTCCCTGTAGCATGTTATCTAGTAACTCACTTGTCGCTACTAAATGGAGCGTTAGTGGGTTACTCATTAAATGCTGATACTGATTTACGACTTCCTCCGGATGCTTAACAATTTTTAATCACTCTTTTTGCCCTTCCTGATCGACCAGCAACAATCTTCAAAGGGTAGGCAGGCTAATATTGAGCTACAAAGTACAAAACAGTTATGGTGGCGCGTTCTCAAGCACAGATTGCGAGGTTACTGAATTTCTCCTCATGTAGATATTTTCCTTCCCATGTGTAAGTATTGCTTTTTGACTTTTCCGTGCCAATTTTTGTTTGTATTTGCAATGTTCAATAAAAATTGTTGAAAAAATACAATACTGAAATCAGGGGTAAGCTTATATGCACATATTTGGTTATTTGTCACCAGTAGCAAATGGTAGGCAGCACCTGGAAGGAAGACGAGGCTTACAGGGGAACAACAACTCGATCAATATGGCGCTAAATTTAGGAGTAAACGTGTGCTGAATTTTGCCATTTGTATTTGAAAAAATATTTTTGCAATACACTATTCCTGGAGAGAAACAAAGAAAATGCCTTGGACAGAAGATCTTCGAGTGCTTTGAAGCCAAGAGACACAATTGATATGGAGTGTCTCGCCTAAGGTTTCGTTTGCAAACTCAAGAAATATGAAGTGTTCGCTGCATCCACGAATTGATGCACACATTTTGTTCCCATTTATTTTATTTTGTGGCTTTTTAAAAGCAGTTTTAGGGGATCAGCTTCTATGAGAGTGTATATGAATAGACAGTTATTTTCAAAGTAATGTGCAATTTTTGGGTGTCAGTCATCTCAGATTACTAATCTGAAGGGTTCACTGTTTCCACAGGTTCATATGCAGGTTTTCTTCATTATGTTTTATTATTTGGTTATGTTAAATAACATTCTATTTGTTAGTTATCTGGGGTGTAATTGAGACACATTTTAAATGAAATAATTAGTGATTTTAACTAATCACTGCTTCCAGTAACACGCCCAACACTGACAAAAGCTATAATGGATGTATGTTTGACAAGATTTAAAAACAAAAAATACAACTCACTGCTCCGAGGGTACGAGTTGCGAGTCATAATGATGTCTCAGGTTGTATGTGGCGCTGGTTTTGGAAATTCATCATTCTATACTTCATTGCACCCCCTGATGCGATTCTGCGTTCGAACGAGATACCCGTGGGTGACGTCACATGTAACAGGCGCCTGATGCCACGTAACGCCACTAAGGTTGCGCTGTGACGTAAAGGACGTGCGCGTGACTCTTTGCTTGCTGATGTCATTGATCTTAGCATTCGTGATGGTAAAATTCTGTCTCTTTTTGGAGGACAGGCTCTTTTGACTAGTCACACTGAAAAAGGCTGGCTCTTTCGGCTTCTAAGATTTATCTTTGAAATTACAGATTACCACAAGAGGGGTTATTCAGACCTCAAACTGTTTGTTTTCTGTTATTAGTGTCAATAAATTTGTTCAAACAAAAAAAAAAAACACTTATAATGAAACATTTTGCACCAAATTCATTTCTAATTAATTGGCACTATTCTTCTATGTTATGATATACATTATTCATGCCTGTCAACCTGTAAGTTTTTGCTGAACAAAGTACGTTTATTATGCATTTTAAGACGTGTACGACGTACAAGAAGATCTGCAGGGAAAAACGCAAATTTGCCAATTATGGGTACCATACACGACTATCACGAAACAGCAAACCAATCAAGTCAAACGAGATCGTCGCGGAAGCCTCTACATCGGTATCGTTTGTTTTCGTTGCAAACGTTTGATGTTGTGATACGAAGTCCGTCTCTTTTTAGAGAACCGGCTTTTTCAGCTCAACTCATTAAAGAGAGCCGGCTCTCAAACGGCTCACTTGCTTTGATGCATTATATTACGACTTATTATGTTGTATAAAGAAGTTAAGAAAAGGGAAGTATAGAAGGAGAAAATGAAAAAAGACAGGTTTGTGGTTATCCCTTTAATCAGTGTATTACCAACAATAATTTAATGCAGAAAATGAATTTATAATTTGAATAAGAAAATGAATTATTCTACTTAATTATATTTACATGTATTTTTTCCTTCTACAGTGAACGTCCAAGCTACTTAATTTTTGAACTTTATTTTATAATAAACCTCATTAATGTCGAGAAACTCAGGATCTCAAAACAAAATGTTAATTAACAATATATACGATGTAACGAAACACATGTACAATATAACATCATAAACTACATAAATAAACCCGTTTGAAAAAAAAAGAATATGATGTAAGATTATTTTGTATTTTGTAGGGGAGGGGGGTATTTTGTAAGGTTTATTGTTCTATATTCTTTTTTAATTATCCATTATTCGTTATCGGTCAAATCATAATACGCTACAAAGCTAAGGGGCCGAGACACTTGCTCTCAGCCAAGAGGGGGAGTCAAGGTCCTAACCACAGAGCCAAGCAGCGATCAGTATCTTTTTTTACTATTTTGGCTATCTATCTCCAAATAGTTTATTTTTTACCTGAGTATGAACTTCATATTAAGTCAAGTCAAGTCATGTTTATTTGTATAAGCCCTTAATCACAAGTCTCAAGACTCCGATTTTTTGACCGAAGAGCGAAGCAAGAATTTCTCGAAATTTTTGGTCGAACACTGATTTTTCCAAACTGAGAGGCGTTCGAAAACTGAGGTTCCACTGTATTTTATTTTGTATTAAATAACTACAATGCAAACTTTAACAGCACAACAAAAATAAATGTTTCGAGTGCAACTGTCAAGAGAGTCAAACCAACAAAGTAGCGGTGTAACAGCATGACAACTATTATACCTTCTATTTTACAATAATTTGAAAATAAAGTCACATAGTGTAAACAATACAATTTAAAATAATCTTTAAACACTATGAAATATATAACATTTTTACCAAACATCTGATTTTTAACAAAAAGGAAGTGATGAATAAACAGAAGATGTCAGGACCAAAATGGAAACTGGACCCAATTGCGTAATGTTTACTACAATTTTTATTGAAGGAAAGAGGAAGGGCTGCGCCCACGATCCGGTGTTCGCTGGACGCGGGAAGCAAGTCGCTCTCGTACTCGGATTGTCATCAGAACACGGAAGTGGATCTTCCGTAGCGAGCGATGGCGGAGTTAGGGCTGGAAAAACTGGCCGGTAGCTGGGAATGGGAGAGCAAAAAAGAGTCTCAAAGGGCTGCACAGATCAAAGACTATTGCAAACTACAGACTATTATGACACCATCCCCACATCTAAAACCTACATGAGGGCAAATAATACACATTATCAACATGAAATATAGGTTATTCATATGCTATAGAGTAAAAGTGTCTTTTAAGCTTAAATTTAAACATTCCACTGAGGTTGCAGATCAAATCTTAGGGGGAAGAGCATTCCACATCACCGAAGAACGCTCTCGAACCTGCGGATCTCTTCTTGGCTCGTGGGATTATTATTATTTATATCATCATATTTGGCATTTTGATTCTATGTAAGCCAAGTTAAACATTTCATTTTTCCATATTTTGCTTAACATATTTCTGTTCCTCAAAAAATATTTTATACAGCTGATGTTATGTTTTACTAGTATTGTTGGCGTTGTGTTTGTGCTCTGTACAGCCCTTTGAGACTTTTTGTGGTAAAGGGGTATTCAAATAAATATGACTTGACTTGCCTCTGAGTAATCGGGCCAAATTCGTCACGATGACATTTTGACTCAGCATTACGTCAGAAATGCCACTAACAAACAATTAGAAAAAAAGCATGTTTATTAGTAAGAGTTCCCTTGAAGTAGTAGGTACATTATGTTGCTTTTTTGTGTTAGAGGGAGGCCTTCTCTTTTCTATTTTACTTCATGTACCCGGGGAGGACGGGCTCAACCTCGAATTTTACCGGACTTTTTGGGATATTTTAGCACCAGATCAGATTACTGTTTTTAACAAATTTTCCAGTCGAGACAACATGCCAGACAGTTTCAGAATAGGGATAGTTACTCTATTGCACAAAAAAGGAGACAAAATTGACTTAAAAAACTGGCGACCAATACCGCTTTTAAACGTGGACTGTAAAATTTTCAGCAAGCTTCTAGCAACACGAATGTCTGTAGTCTTGGGAGACTTGGTTGATACGGACCAAACCTGTGCCATCGTGGGAAGGAAGATCAGCGACAGTCTCATGCTGATCCGTGACACCATTTGTTATGCGAGAGACAGAAACATGCGACTAGTGGTCCTAAACCTAGACTTTGAAAAAGCCTTTGATTGATCTCGCACCAATACCTCTTCAGGGTATTAGAACAATGTGGTTTTCCCCAAAAATACATCAAGTGGGTGGGACTGCTATACCGAGACATCTACAGCAAATTCATGATTAACGGGAATTTATCAGAAGCAATCGAGATCAACTGCGGTGTGCGTCAAGGTTGCCCTATGTCTCCACTTCTCTATGTTCTTTGCTTTGAACCTTTGGCACAAATGTTAAGAAAAGATAGATTTGTCGAAGGGATCAATATCCCAGGAAGTGGGGGACAAATTACCAAGTGTGTTTTGTACATGAATGATTTCAATATTTTATGTACTGACCGCGCATCTGTTGGAAGAGCCCTTGACTTGACTGACTTGTTTGGGAGGGCGTCTGGGTCAAGGCTAAATAGAGAAAAATCACAAGTGAAGTTTTATGGAACGTGGAAAGAGACAGAAAAGGCAGGACACCCACTGACGGTGTTAAAGACAGACCAGAAAATCCTAGGGATAAAATTCAATGCGGATGGAGGAGGCGAGACCAACTGGGATGACGTGACAAGGAAAGTTAAGCAAAGTCTTGTTTTTTGGTCACTAAGAAAACTGACAATAGAGAGGAAGGTCCTAATCATCAAAGCGATCATTCTCCCACTGCTTTCATCAATCAGTTTAGTTTTTATGCCCAAAAGAAACGTGCTGTTACAACTGGACCGAGCCATCTTTCGCTTTGTCTGGGGCTCAAAGTGGGAAAGGATAAAAAGAGATACAATGAAAAAGAAAAAGGAAAAAGAAAAAGGAAAAAGGGGGGAAAGGAGTGCCTGACCTACAGCTTTTCCTGGGAAGCAAATATGTCTCTCTCCACTTCCAAAACGCTGTGGGCCCACCCAACAACCCGAAAAGTCAAGCGATGACCCGGTTCTGGATGGGCTCATATTTGCGGAAGCTAAAGCTTGTACCAAACAATCGTTTGATTCCAGTTTCATTTAACTTGCCACCAACACATCTCTTTATTCGGATTTTTTTAAAGAATTTTGATTTAGAAACACAAGAAAGTGTTTGTGCAAGAGCGAGCAACAGTAAGTCCTGTGCGGGGGCTTGCGTTTGGCGATACTACAACGGTTTGGAGCAACGTGAATCATCCTGCCCTCCCAAACAGACTACGAGACTTGTCATGGATGGTGTCTCATGAGGTTCTCCCAGTCAGAGCCATAATGCACCACCGAGGAATTTCAGCGACTTCGACATGCCCTCGACCTGGCTGTGGCGCCCAGGAGTCGGTGAGGCACCTTTTTTGTGAGTGCAGCGCTGCCGAGGACTTGTGGACAATGGCCGACCAACTAGGAAAATTCCCGGACTTGCCAGCTGGGGAGGTCCCTGATGCACAGTACGTGCTTTACGGGGTGAGTCGGTTGAGGAGGTCTCGGAACGACTTTGCCAGGGATTGGCTCACTCTCGCCGCCATCAAGGACGCCATCTGGACCTCTAGAAACCTGCTGGTATGGAGGTGCAGGCAGATCCCCCCAGTGGCTGTGCTCCAAATGGCTGTAGATACCATACAATCTATGAGCAGCGGGCCTCGGACGCAGCCATAAAGAAGAATCGTCTGTACCCACCAGGAGTGGGGAACCGGGGCTACACTGTGGGGGTCCCGGCAGCAACGGTCTGGGTTGTGGAAAGTAGAAGTAAGAAGGGAGAGGACCCACAAAGAGGACTGGAGGATGCTGCTTGGGAGGGTGGGATGGCAGAGCTATGCCTTTGCACAATAGTTTTGCCCTTTACACTTTGGTTAACTACTATTAAAAGATAATAACTCTGAAATTGTTTAATTGATGTTGAAAATGTCAGGAAAAAGTGTTAAAATGTCACATCGTCACGTCATATTAGATAGATAGATAGATAGATAGATACTTTGTTCATCCCCGAAGGGAAATTCACATTTCCAGCAGCATCCCTGAGCTGAGAACAATCGAGAACAATCGAAAATAACACGGGAGCTGCTGGAGTGGCTGCCATTCGTGACGGCGCCGGAAGAAAAGATTCAATTTGAATCATGTACAAACAAACAAAATATTCATGTTTCAATAAGTGGAGTGTTAATAAAATGGGGGGAAAATAATTTCTGATACTGATATAACCAGGTAAAACTCATTTTAAGTTACCTGTCCAAATGAATGTTGTGCCATCTCACCTTTCCCACTCTCTCTCCTCTCACCTTTCCCACTCTCTCCTGCAGTTGACTTGCTGCTGCTCGCTCCTGAAACTAATACTTACCTCTTGGACGATTACTCAATGTACGTAGCACTTGCAGTAATTATTTGCGTTTGGGGGAAAAAAAATAGACTGTTACCTTTCAAACAAAAATAGACTGTTACCTTTCAAACAAGAGCAAAACTGTCCATATTCTCCCAACGGTTTAAGAAAAGCATTCAATTATCCACATTCCACAACAAAAACAGCTATGATAAATATGCTAATAAAAGACAAAAGCAACTAAATATGAATAAAATGACTACATTTTGTGCAGGCTTGTGAAGTAACAGAATACATGGAACGGCAAAAATGATGTTGGCAAGCGGTTTGGATTTATTTTCATTTTGTTTCTGCCGCATTTTATGTTAGTTTTGCCAGAGATCAAAGAGATCGAAGACAGGAGAGAAAGCTTACCACGTGTTGAGAGTCATCATTTTATTCATATTTAGTTTATATTGTCCTATATTGTCAGATATAACAAAATTGTGATTATGCTTGATGGTTGTTGATATTGTCGTGTTTGTTTTGCTGCTGTTGGTGTCGGTGGATTTGTTCAGAACAAAAAAAAATCGACTTTGGCCTGGACGGATCTATTGACACTAACAAAGATGTTATACAACGAAATTGTAAATATGTTTGATTGCTGTTAAGATTGTCGAGAAGGGTTGTTAAAACTTCACATTGTTTGTTTGCTGTTATTAGTGTCAATAAATTTGTTTAAACAAAAAAAAAATCATGTACGAGCAACTCTTTGCTGCCCCTAACTGGGCAGAAAAACACTTAGCACGGTTTCGCCCATGTGCCAGCGCCACATTTGGATTGGCTTTCGTCATATATATATGTACTGGCAGGTCTGCAAATGTAGATGTACATAGTGGGTATAGGTTGTATTTAATCGCTTATTGTTCCACATCCATTTGTCAGAATTAGTAATGTTAAATTGTCACCACGTCATTGAATTATTCATCCACGAAAAAAAAAAACAGTTTTAATGAACTATTATGCAAAATCAAGCAGATGTTAGTGATAGTCCAATTAAGCTTTTGAGAGGTGCCGAAACTCAAACTGGGTACCAAATTGTTAAGCTATTTGAGCATTGGAGATGGTGCTCTTTCCCACTTAATACTGCACTAGATTCTGTAGATTCAGATTACAAAGATACACATACACATAAGTGTCATTTGAAATGCGACAAATGCACGTTAACTGCTTGTTCTTGGCGACTACTATTTTCTTTGATGCCTTTTCTAAATCATATGCTAATTATTGACAGTCAATATGTGTTGCTGACAGATATAATTGCACCATTTGTATTTGCACTATTGTTCTGCAACGTAAATATAATTGCGTTTGCCCCAAAAGGCACGCAAGAATGTCAATGACCCATTCTTATAGGAGGAAGATTTGCAAAAATGGAACGTGAAGCTGTTAACAGACACTTCATTACAATGACTCAATCTTCAATAGAATAAACTAAGCTGCACTCAATTGAATATTCATGGTTGTATCATAAGAACGTTGATGGGAAAATACTGATATGAAAGAATACATTTATACAGCGACTAAATACTTGACTATAATATGTGGCTGGATATAATGTGCATTTATATCAACTAAATCAATCTTGTGATTATCAAATGATGAATATATAATAAAAACTGATACATTTTAATAATCAAACATTATGATTTATTGCTGTGCGGCGGGGGTAAGGTTCTAAGCTGGATTTAGAATGTTATTCCTTTTGATGAAAACAGGCTGGCGATGTTTATCTGCAAACCCTCTGAGGCACAACGCTGGCAGACCTGAAGTATTCCAGGATTTGCAGCAAATTTATTTTACAAGGTACTGTTAAATAAGAGCAATTTTAGGTCTAGTGTGAGTCATGTCAAAGACACACAATATGATAAGTTACCTTGTCCCCAACTAGCT
Source organism: Urocampus carinirostris (assembly GCF_059441175.1). NCBI lineage: Eukaryota > Metazoa > Chordata > Actinopteri > Syngnathiformes > Syngnathidae > Urocampus > Urocampus carinirostris. The sequence continues at coordinate 28,445,054 of NC_142364.1, forward strand.
ACCATGTCGTTGCCTTACTTACTACGTAAACAAGCTGCTTTTATTGTAATTACCCTGTGATTCTAAAGTAATCATCTGAGTATCACATGTATTGAAAACTTATGTGCTTTACCACAAATCTTATTACGTCAAAATGAATTGTAAAATTATCAAAGGTAAAACGGAAAACGAATGTTCTGAAAAAAACATGATTTCGCCAAAGTCAATATTTTTGACATGCTCAAAAGTGATTTCTGTACATGGTACAAATGCCCCTTGCTTTACTGTTCTATTCCATTTGCCCAAAAATATAGATACAAAGTTGTTACAGTAACGTTTGTGCAAGGGGGACATTTCACCATTGGTCACCTTTTTCGGCATCAAGAAGCATAGCAAAGCCTACCAGTTTTGAAGAACTGGTAAGCATTCAGACTTTTATAAGCTTCTAGATCAGCATTGGTGTATGCGGATACTCCATTTACAATATAGTGGTACACATAGTGTGGATTGAAGTCAGTCAGACTGAAGGATTCTGTTAAATCTGTGAAAATGTCAGGAGGAAGACGGTTTGGGTTGATAGCTAGCCCTGCTAATGCTATCCTCGGTTTCTCAATGCTTTCCGACAAGGTGAGCCACCTGATCTGACAGCTGTACAATATTGGTTTGGCTAGTCATTGCCAATGGTGTTGAATAGTATAGCTTTTTGTTGTTGTCTACCGTTTGCTGGCCATACCCACTGTTTACTATGGTTTACTGCTGTCCGCCATGGTGTGGTCAAGTGTGTGCAAAGGGTCAATAGCAGAGCATAAGCATCAAGTTTGAAGTTAATTTGAGTGGCTTGTAAAATGACGTTGACTTTCAAATTGTAGTTTTTAATCTGCAGTACAGACCATTTCAAGATATTCTGTAATGGAAAGGATAGTCTTATAGACATTGTTATATAGAATCTTTTAATTGTTACATTGCTGCTTTTTGGCTTTGGACTATTTTTGGGGGGCATTTGACTTAATTTTAAACATTGTGCAATAGCAGGTATTGTATTGGTTATAGTGAGACACACACACACACACACATTATATATATATATATATATATATATATATATATACACACACAATTTTTGCTAACTTGCTTTTTTGGAACTGGTGTATATTTTATACTTCACGTTATTCAAATAGTTTTAAGCGAAACACTTTACCAATAATCCGAATTCCATGCATAAAGGATCGTTACCAATGAGACACTGTTCAAAAATCCAAATAGCGCCCACCCTTATTGCATAGGTCAGTTCCGTTTTAAACTAGGTAGGTATGAAGTGTGTAAAATAAATTACGTCAGAGTAGTTAAACTAGATAACTGGTTTTAAAGCGCTGTTTGGTGCAAACCAGTGTCACAGCAAGCAAAAAGACTACCCACGTGGTAATTCCATAACGAAAAACATTTCTCAACCAGTCTTGATCTAACAGTAGTTCTAGAACAGTTACTAATATTTTGGCCTAGTATTCGTAAGAGGTGTTAGTTAATAGTTATCTACAATACTAAGAGTCACTAGTCTCAGATACTCTAGTGAGTAACCAAGTGAGTTAAAATTCGTAAAACGAAGGAATTCTCGTAGATCATCGTAGGTGGTCCTTAAAAGGACCGTTTGATTTGATGAGGGGCCTTTAGTATTAACCGCCGAATCCGTAGAGGGTACGGCCTTGTCTTTTCAAGGCATAGACCACATCCATGGCCGTGACGGTCTTCCTCTTAGCGTGCTCAGTGTACGTGACGGCATCCCGGATCACGTTCTCCAAGAACACCTTCAAGACACCACGGGTCTCTTCATAGATCAGACCGGAGATACGCTTCACTCCACCACGGCGAGCCAGACGACGAATAGCGGGCTTAGTAATACCCTGGATGTTATCGCGAAGGACTTTGCGGTGACGCTTAGCTCCTCCTTTGCCAAGACCCTTACCACCTTTACCACGACCAGACATTTTCAATTTCTCTTTGTGGGTAATTACAAGAGTGTATGGCAACTTCTCAACTGGTTGTAGTCATATCAAGTTTGCGGACCTATGCGAAGACACGCCAGGCAATTTAGGTGGGGAGGTGCAACATCCGGGCGACTTCTCCGATCCAGATCTATGTTTAGCGTTTTTGAGGGGGTAAGAGTAGAATCTTGTTTATTTTATTCCTTGTTTAAAAAAGTGGTTCTCAACTGGTACGGCAAACCGCTGTATTATACAGTACAGTGTGTTGAAGACACGCTACTGAAATTAAGCGTTTTGGTTTTCATTAAAATGTATTTGTGTATTATTTCACCACCAGATATCGCTGTAACCCGAAACGAGTGCTATAAAGCAAAAGTAAGGATAAAAAACGAGGCACTGTATTCACCAACCCTCTCATTGTTATTGTTTTTAACCTACCGCTTTTGAAAAATCAAGCTACAACAAAAACTTGACTCAAGTATTTTACTCTACGGTGTTTTTGTTTTTTTACTTAAGTGAGAGTAAGTGTTTGTGAGGGAATAAACTGCTAAAATGTCCGCATTGGATTCACGTTTTGGTAAAATGTTGCCACTCATGTTTTAAACAAGCACAGAAAGTTTGTTTTTTGATACTGATAACATCTACCACTTTTAATATCATACCGTTTTGCATGTACTGTATCATACATACTACTGAGACTCAGAGTTACCAAAGACCAAAATTTTTCTTCCAATATTTTTTCTAAGCCTTTTTGACATGACAAAATAAACATAGTACTGTAGCGAGCAGAGACGGGAGTCGTAGGCGGAGTGTCAAACAAAGGTGCCAACGAAAGCTGCTTTAATGACATTTAAACTTGCAATGACAAAACAAAACAAGAGAGCGGCTCGAGCCGGCCGAATTAAGAGTCCCCCTAGGAACTCGCTAACTAAACAATGGTTCTGTGGGTGAATTATGTAAAACCCACTACACAAGCCCCCCCAGAATTCACCCATAGTCAAAGTCTCTGTGCCTGGTTGGGACGCTGACCCGGCCACTGCGGGTACAAGGAGCTAGAACAGCGGGGGGGTGAGAGCTTGTGGACTCAGTTGGAGAGCCCACAGGTGCTGGGGGCGGAGGGTCAGAGTGGGTACCCACGGGGCCAGAGGGTCGTGTCGCAGGAGGACGGCTGCGCCGTGGGGCTTGGGCCAGTTCCAATGGCTTGGACATATCCATGTGGGCAGGCTTAACCCTGTCCACGGAGATAGTCTCTGGCCTACCACCAATGTCCACGACCATGGTCTTGTCACCATGCTGCAGGACCTTAAACGGTCCATCATAAGGAGGGCGCAATGGTCCGCGGTGGGCATCGTGGCGAATGAAAACAAAACCAGCCGAGCGCAGGTTGGAGGGAACCCGTGAAACTGGCCTGCCGTGTCGCGATGTGGGGATAGGCACAAACGCTCCTGCAGTGCCCTGCAAGATGGACTTCTCCCTGGATGCAGCCCAGGGTGTCATTGGGTCTGGGATGAAATCACCTGGCACCCGCAGCACTTGACCGTAAACCAACTCAGCTGAAGAGCACTGAAGGTCCTCTTTGGGAGCGGTCCTCAGTCCCAGCATGACCCAGGGTAGCTTATCGACCCAGTCTCCATCGGTCAGGCTGGCGCACAGGGCCGCTTTCATCGAGCGGTGGAACCGCTCGCACAACCCGTTAGCCTGGGGGTGGTAGGCAGTGGTGCGGTGAAGTTTGACTCCCATGCTCTCGGCAACCGTGTTCCACACCTCGGAGGTGAACTGTGCGCCCCTGTCAGATGAGAGATCTGCAGGGGGTCCAAAACGGGCGACCCATGTGCCGATGAATGCCCGGGCCACATCGACAGCTGAGGTGGAAGTCAGCGGAACTGCTTCAGGCCAACGGGTCGTCCTGTCCACCATCGTCAGGAGGTAAGTGAAACCATGTGAAGGGGGCAGTGGGCCCACCAGGTCAATGTTAACGTGGTCAAACTTCCGTTCGGGGATGGCGAATGGTACCAATGGAGCCTTGATGTGACGGTGCACTTTGGCGCGTTGACAGGCCACGCATGAGTCGACCCAGTCCCGGACGTCCTTTCTCATCCCTTTCCACACAAACTTCTGGGCCACTAGCTTAATGGATGCTTTCCTGCCAGGATGAGACAGGCCGTGTATTGCCTCAAAAACAGCCCGACGCCAGCCAGCAGGGACAAGCGGCCTAGGCCAACCCATGGAGAGGTCACAACAAAGCTTGGCCCCTGAGTCTCCGACCGCAACCTCCTCCAGCCGCAAACCAGTGTCTGAGCTCTTGAGCGTTTGGATGCCGTTATCAGAAGCCTGGTCCACACTCATACTGGAGTAATCAAGCCCCAATTGCACAGCGCTGATGGTTGCTCTGGACAGGCAATCCGCAACCACGTTGGACTTCCCAGCAATGTGCCTGATGTCAGTCGTGTATTCCGATATGAATGACAGCTGGCGCTGCTGGCGGGCGGACCACGGTTCAGACGTCTTGGACATGGAGAACGTAAGAGGCTTATGATCAACAAAGACGATGAACTCACGGCCCTCCAAGATGAAACGGAAGTGGCGAATCGCCAACCAGATGGCATGTAGTTCTCTGTCGAATGCACTGTATTTACGTTCTCTGGGGACCAGCTGGCGACTAAAAAAGGCGAGTGGCTGCCAAGCATTGTCAACCCACTGCTCGAACACGGCACCCACTGCTAGGTCTGATGCGTCTGTAGTCAGTGCGACTGGGGCTCCGGGGGCTGGGTGAGCCAGCATGGCTGCCTGGCACAGCGCGGTTTTTGTGTCCTCGAATGCCTTGGTCCTCTCAGCGGTCCATTCAACAGCTTGATTGGGTGACCTACCCTTGAGGGCCTCGCAGAGTGGGCGCATGTCATCAGCGGCTCGGCGAATAAACCTATGGTAGAATGTCACCATGCCGAGAAACTCCCTGAGGCCCCGTGCTGTTGGCGGCTGAGGAAAGGTGGAGACGGCCTCTACCTTAGACGGTAGGGGGGAAGCCCCATCCTTGGTGATGAGATGCCCGAGGAAGTGGATGGAGGGTACGCCAAAAACACATTTCGCGAGATTTATAATCAGGCCATGCTGACTGAGCTTGGTGAAGAGGTCTCTGAGGTGCTCCAAATGTTCCTCTTCTGAGGAGCTGGCAACAAGGACGTCGTCCAGGTAGACGAACACAAAAGGCATGTCCCTGAGCACTGAATCCATCAGCCTTTGGAAGGACTGAGCGGCATTTTTCAGTCCGAACGGCATCCTGAGAAATTCGAACAACCCAAATGGAGTTATCACGGCCGTCTTCGGTATATCTGAGGGATGCACTGGCAGTTGGTGGTATCCCCGCACTAGGTCCACCTTGGAAAAGAGAAGTTTGCCCGCCAGGTGTGCAGAGAAGTCTTGAATGTGCGGGACTGGGTAACGGTCGGGCGTGGTAGCCTCGTTAAGGCGGCGATGGTCCCCGCATGGGCGCCAGCCACCGCCTGGTTTCGGGACCATGTGTAGTGGAGAGGCCCAGGGGCTGTCTGATCTGCGAATGATGCCGAGACGTTCCATGTTAGCAAATTCGGATTTAGCAGCTGCCAGTCTTTCTGGATTGAGTCGTCGGGCCCTGGCATGAACAGGGGGGCCCTTGGTTTCAATGTGGTGCTCAACCCCATGTCTGGTCGTGGAGGCTGAGAAGGTGGGCTTCGCCAGACTGGGGAACTCAGCGAGGAGCCGGTGGTAAATATCACCGTCCAAGAGAGAGCTGGACAGACCCTCAAAAATCCCTTTTTCGCGGACACACGCGAGAGAGGAGAAATTCAATGCGTCAACGAGGCGGCCATTTTTCACATCGACGAGTAATCCATTGGCACACAGAAAATCTGCACCAAGAAGAGGAAAAGCAATATCCGCAGTGACAAAGTCCCATGTAAACTGCTGACCCCCAAAACACACGTCCACTGTCCGTGTCCCGTATGTGCGGATGGGGGTGTCATTGGCAGAAGTTAATGGAGGTCCATGTGTTCCCCCCCCCACATCGTCCACAGTGGCAGGGAGGACGCTCCTCTGGGCGCCGGTGTCAGACAAGAACTTTTGGCCGGAGATGGCGTCCCGGATGAACAGTAGCCGGTTTCTTGCGCCTGCACTCACGGCCGCTACAGAGTGCAGGCCTTGAAGTTTCCCGTCGCGTTGGAGGTGCAAGGGGGACGGCACTTCTTGGCCCTGGGCCCAAAACGTGCATGGTAGTAACACAGACCTGACACATTCTGATCGTCAGTGGCCGTGCGTGCCTTGCTGGCTGGGGGCGTCGCACTTGATGGTGTGTAGGTGCGTGTAGGAGCCAGCACCTCATGTGTGTATCTATGTGTGGCCAGGAAAAAACGGTCCGCTTCCTCTGCCAGTGCACGCGGATCTGTAATGGTTGTATTCGCAAGCGCCGTCTGGACATGCGGCGGCATGTGACGCAGAAAAAGTTCAGTGAAAAGAAAATTTGGCTCTTCGGTGCCAAGCAAGTTTAACATCATTTCCATGTGATCCGATGGCTTACTGTCTCCTAAGCCCTGAATAGCAAGGAGGCGTCGAGCACGCTCAGAACGCGACAGTTCAAAGATTCTGAGGAGATATGCCTTCAGTCCCTTATATTTATCCAGTTCAGGAGGGGATGTGATGAAACTCACCGCTCTGGCTGCAGTTGAGCTCCCCAGAGCAGACACCACGTGGTAATAGCGAGAGTCATCATCAGTGATTCCGCGCAGGGCGAATTGAGCCTCTGCTTGTGCGAACCATGTTAATGCCGATGACTCCCAGAACTCGGGGAGCTTGAGAACGGGCGCGTATGCCATGTCGGTATGCTCAGTATTATGCACGGCCTCGGAAACTTCCACGAGACTAATGTCGGGGTCACCAATGTAGCGAGCAGAGACGGGAGTCGTAGGCGGAGTGTCAAACAAAGGTGCCAACGAAAGCTGCTTTAATGACATTTAAACTTGCAATGACAAAACAAAACAAGAGAGCGGCTCGAGCCGGCCGAATTAAGAGTCCCCCTAGGAACTCGCTAACTAAACAATGGTTCCGTGGGTGAATTATGTAAAACCCACTACAGTACAGTCTTTAGGGACATTGTACTGCCCCCACATGAATTTTGCCCCTTTAGGTCCTATCAAGGTTTTAAAAGCACAAGGAAGAATACAAATTATGGAGACCTAATGTGACCAAGACGCTTTTTCTTATGGTTTCTGCTGGACCTGTAGTAGCAAGATGGCTGATATTGATGTTAGCTCCTTCTGGGTGAGTCTCATGTTATGTCATATAAATGCAAATGTATTAATCCTACAAGTATATTTAAAAGTGCATGTTCATATTTATCACATTGCTTATTATTCAATACATTTTTTTAAAGACTAGAAGGCTACATAGTACCCGGCGTCCGTTTAACGGAATATTGAAATTGTTTTTGCTTTTACTGGTAATTCCATCCATCCATTATCTGCACCGCTTATCCTCAGTAGGGTCGCAGGGGTGCTGGAGCCCATCCCAGCTATCCTCAGGCAGTGGGCAGGGGACACCCTGAACTGGTTGCTAGCCACATAGGGACGGACAACTCACTCACTCTTTCACACCTAAGGACAATTTGGACAGGCCAATTAACCTGAGATGCATGTTTTTGGAATGTGGGAGGAAACCGGAGTGCCTGGAGGAAACCCACGCAAGCACGAAGAGAATGTGCAAACTCCGCACAGGAGAATTTGTTTTTAAAAATAAATTTGAATATGTCTCATGTGTTAATTCGATAAAATATCCCCTTTCCCTGGATAAATCCATTGCAAACTGGTTATCCTGTAATGGGGATTAACTCATGTTGTCTTAAGGTTTCTTCATTTTCCTCATAATGACGTTTTGAGTTTTTCCTTGCCCTCATGTAGGTTTTAGATCAGGGGCTTGGTGTGATAATCGTCTGTAGTTTGCATTAGTCAGTGCAGCCCTTTGAGACTACTTGCCATTAAGGGCTATACAAATAAACATGACTTGATTTGGGTCATAGCTTGTAACTTACAAGTTATAAGTAGAGTGGAATGTGGATTCAGAACAATTGAGAACCACTGGTCTGGAACAGTGAACTGAATAAATCCATTCTGCAATTATCAGATAAATTATGTATGCGTCCATGAGTTGGGAACTGCATTAATGTTAAACATTGATGTGTCAATCCTGCAGGCAGCAAGTGGTGCCCTCAAATATTTTCTGGAAGTCTGCTCATAGATGGATTACGTTAACGAACCACACATAACTAATACAAATATATTTGTACAGGAGTTTTCAGACGTCGTGACTCTAAAATGCATCATTGACCAGTTGTTCGTGGGCCACAGGCCTTGGGCAAAACAATGCTAAAAAAAGAAAATAGTATCCTTCCATTTTTAACATACATTCTGCCACCCCACAAACCGTAATAGTTGAAAGGGGGCATCTCATTTTGAAGAGAAAATAACACATAAAATGAGCCGCTACACATAACATTTGCGGTCCCGACAACTTCTCTCCGCAAACGTTGACAGGTAAGAGATCAGACATGAAACAGTGGAATTAATTCTAGACTGACTACAGTATCACGCTTAGGAGACCCCAATCGAAAAAAGGGCTTCTGGTGTAACGGGACACAGGTGGATGGTCTCACTCCAGCTAAATATTTTTTTGTTTTTTGGTTGTTGTTTTACCTGCAAAATAGATGGTAAATGTCAGTCTCACACAACACCATTTACTTGTTGACATTTAGAGTGATTTCTTTAACAAGTCTCATTAAATCACGTGATATCCCTTTTAACATAAAAGTACATAATAACATTGCCATCAATTGGTACTTTTCAAGAATCATTTAAGAAAAACACCATAACTGTACCTTCCAAAACAACTCACTTTGTGTTATATGGTAACCAAATATACATATTAACATCACAGTACACTCTTAACCCAGTCCCGCATAACGTAGCATACCTCACTCTGTTGCTTATGCTAACGGACGACTCACTCGTACTATTTCACTTTTTGTAGACTTTACAGACATCACAAACAACCTTTACAAACATATTTTCACATATTATCTTCCTCACAGTAAGTGTGTTACCAGTATAAACATCTCTCATTAAATCACGTGAGGTCCCAGAGACTTGGCCCAAGCACCCTTCTGTGACCCGTGAGACTGCCATCTAGTGGTGATATACTGGTACTTCACTTTTTCTGCTTTACAAAACATAAAAATCCCCAAATATAACATTTTAACTAGTCAGCAACCCTTGTTGCGCCACACTGGCACCATATCTCAGGAAAGCTCAACCGGTCATAATATTGCCTTTAGCCGAGCCCCGCTTCCAGCAATATAGAGATACAAAATCACAGGTGTAACGGGACCCAGGTGGACGGGCTAGCTCCAGCTGGTGTTACACATTTGTTTTGTATATATATATAATTTGTTTTACCTCATCTGCAAAATAGACGATAAATGTCAGTCTCACACGACGATTTGATCATTGGCATTAAGGTTCATTTGTTGAGAACGTCTCACTAAATCAAGTGAGATTCCTTTAACGTTTAAACACAAAATAACATTGCCATCAATTGGTACTTTTCAAGAATCAATCAACAAGTCACTATAACTGTACATTCCCGAAAAACTCACCTTGTGTTATTTACAAATTAACATCACAGTACACGCTTAACCCAGCCCAGCATAACATACCTCACCCAAGGCACTATTGTTTGCTTATGCTAATGGTGACTCACTCTTACAATTTCACTTTTTGTTAAGTTTTCAGACATCACAACCTTTACATACATTTTTTACATATGATTCCCACAGTAAGTGTGTTCCCAGTATATACAGCTCACCCGCAAAATAGATGATAAATGTCAGTCTCACATGACTCAATTTATTGTTGGCATTAAGGTTCATTTATTGAGCACGTCTCACTAGATCACGTGAAGTCCCGTGAGACTTGGCCCAAGCACTCTTCTCCGACCTGTGAGATTTTGCCATCTAACGGTGATATAGCGGTACTTTTCTTACCCTTTGTGCTATACAAAATAAAACTAAATAAATAAAACTCCAACGATCATATACGGATTACAGAACATGAATCTTAAAATATAACATTTTAATTAATCAGCAACCCCTTTTGCGCCACATGACTGCACTTGTGCGCCTAAGTTTTTGGAGGAAACTAGAAATGAAACGCTAGGCTTGACAAAAATGCTGCGTCACTTTATTCCAATTATGTGCATACAGAGTCCGAAACAACTAAAGGCATTTTTAAATGTGGCTCATTAAGCTTTAGAGGTCACACAGAAGCGTTTTTACTTGTCACAAAAAATAAAAATTAAAGATACCTTTTTTTTGTTAGAAAAACAGATTTTATTTTCGGTCGTAGTTTCTAATCTGGGTGAGATTGCAAGTTCAAGTAAAATCAGTTAAAAACTAGTCGTACACATTCAGTGCTCAAATTGTTAACCAATAAAATATATACGATTGTAACATTCCGCTACACATTTTAATAAGCCAATAAAAACATTGATGTACAATTAGGAAAAAAAAAATAAATTTTGAAAAAAATAAAAAAAATAAAAGGAGCACATACTTTTTAATTTAACATCTCGTAAAGCAAAACTGTACGGAAATCATAGTCTAATACATAAGTGAACATTCAAATTATAATGTGTGTATATATATATATATATATATATATATATATATATATATATATATATACCTACGCAGGCAGTGGGGTATAATGTTACAGCGGGTGTCGGAAAATTTAATATGAGTTTCATTTGAGGATGCTCGCAAGATCTAGACGCAATGATACTAAACTTCCACGATTTGATAAGGAGAACTCTTGGAAAATTTGAGTGGCTCTTAAAAGAGCCTTTTTGGGGTAATCTTTGACAATTTACTTCTTGGCTGCCTTTTCGGTCTTCTTGGGCAGGAGCACTGCCTGAATGTTGGGCAACACACCGCCCTGAGCGATGGTCACTCCACCCAAAAGCTTGTTCAACTCCTCGTCGTTGCGGACAGCCAGCTGCAAGTGGCGGGGGATGATCCTGGTCTTCTTGTTGTCACGGGCGGCGTTTCCAGCCAACTCCAGGATTTCAGCGGTCAGGTACTCGAGCACGGCCGCCAGGTAGACGGGAGCTCCGGCACCAACGCGCTGAGCATAGTTGCCTTTGCGGAGCAGCCTGTGGACACGGCCAACAGGGAACTGAAGCCCGGCACGGGAAGATCGGGTCTTGGCCTTAGCTCTGGCCTTTCCACCGGTTTTGCCTCTTCCACTCATGGTGATATCTCTATGAGTTAGATAATCTGTAAGTATGCTTTCTAGCGCTCAAGTCCTGCTTTAATAGGCGCAGGGTGCGCGGGCTGCTTTGAATAGGACCAACCAGAAAACAGCTTTTCAGAGGGAAAGGAGGTTTTGCATTTTGGCGGTTCGTTTGAATTGAAGCTCCCCACCCCCAATAGTGTCCATATAGCCGGAGATCTTTCTTCTCATCATGGCGGCTCTCCGCAAGAGCGGCACGCCAATCAGAGTTCGCTATTCTAAGTAAACGTCATTCAAGCACCGACGAATCAAGCAATTCGGGTACTTGGTGTGAGCAAGGTAGCAATCCTTCGTGATTCGCGGAAGTTGCGTTCCAAAAGAAACTGCAATTTTCAGGAACCGCAGAGTAGAAACATTTACAGTATTCATCAAATAATTTAGTATGCATTAAAACCAAAGAACAACACCTATTTACAGGCTCAACCATTAAATGTAATGCACTTAAGATTTTTTTTATTTTTTTTACAAATAATTTATGTGCCGTCATATATATTTTTAAATAATCTTGCTGCTATACGAATTTGCACTATCGCAGTGCTCCCCAGACTACGTTCCACAGGCAGGATAGATAGATGGATAGATAGATAGATACTTTATTCATCCCCGAAGGGAAATTCACAGGATAAGATCTTGGATCTGTTAAGACAATGCATGGCAAAACACAAGTTTTTGTTCCATGGACTATTTTTCTGTAAGGAACCCACAAAGTGTTATTTGCATATTATTTATTTCATAAATAGTAGTACTATTTATTTCCAGTTTCTTTATGTGGATAATCCAAAATGTTATCCCAGTTGTTGGCGATAGAAAGTCTCTTCCTTTGCCTTTTGGTGCTTTGTTGATCGAGTTTTGTTAATATGGTGGCTATTAAAATTGAAAAACATCGATACATATGGGTTTGTTAAGCTGTTTATGTCCAACTAAGACCAGGGATAACCCAAATAAAATCTGAAAATAGTGTAAACAATACAAGTATGAACAAATAAGCAGTGCCTTAAAGGAATAAATGGAAGAACAAAGTTCTGGTGCTAGGACAATAAAATCGATCTGATCCAAGTACAGTACTTGCTTAGTATCAACAATATCGATATTTGGATCAATGTAACCACCCTTATCGCATGTTCTGTCTATATTGAGCTTGCCCTCTAGGAAGCCTGAAAAAGCGAGAAAAGATAAAAAAAATAAAGCAGATCATCCTTAAATCCACCACTGTCAAACCAGTCAATTTATTTTTTTTAATCTGCAGGCGTGTCTAACGGGATAAAAGCAGAAGTCTAGCGCATAAAACGGTAATGTCTCTGAGTATAGAATTAATGAGATTTATGATGTGAATAACGCCTAGTAACAAAAAACAACCAAGCATGAAAACAATGAGGCCCATTGAGCTCGAGACCTGAAGGACTGCAATTTGTATTTTTGGAATTATGTCCGCATTCAGTATAAATTTCAATTGGTTTCACATTTCCAAACTCAAGCATTTGTAGTGGATTCAAATGCAAATACAGAATTGAGACAAGGTGTTTTCCATTTAACACACACAGTCATTACAAACTAAAACGTTTTACATGAACAAATGGAAAAACAAATCCTAATTTTTTAGCCAGTCATTGTCTGTTTCTCTATTGGGATTACAGATGGAATGAAAATGATAAGTGGAGTCCATGAATCTACAGTAATCGTTTAAAGATTGTATTTTTTGTATTACATGGTAATCCTTTAAATATTACCATTTCCCAAACAGTCAAATCTCACAAAGCCAGGTCTCTTTCACACATTAGTTTTTATTGTGAAAAATTATCTTCTTCAATAAAATTGACAGTTTATGTTGTAATAGTTTCTAGTTTTAGTTATTTTCTTCAACAATAAATTAACCTGAGCACATAAATCCTTGTCGTCTTTTCTCATATTGAAATCATTCGTCAAATCAAACTAGCATCACTATGACAGTACTGTATACCACTTTTGTCCTGCACTCCCAAAAGTGAAAAAACTTCTTTTTTTAAATTTAGGATCACATATTAATACAATTTATCCAATTCAACCAATCATTGACTTTGAGAACATATCAACTTATTTTTTAGCAAATTTCAAGCGCATGGAAAAAGGCATATAAATTCATTCATTGGATTGAGTAAAGGGACATTAAATATTATTTAGCGCCTCCTCTTGGTAAACAAAACCTTCACTCTTGTTATTTAATTACAAGCAAAAAAAAGATCATCTACACGTGATTAATAAAAAAATATATATTTATATTTATTCTACAAATCGTAAAGCTCCACGAGAGGGACCTGGCATAACTATCCGACATCTTGATGCTCGTGGTTGAAAAATAAAATTAAAAAACATGTGAAACGCTAGGCAAAATAAAATTTAAAAAAAGGCACGGTTTAGAAAATTCGAGTCCTCAAAGTTTTGAATCTTTGTTGCGCTTTTTAGTATTTGTTTTTGGTTGCATAACAAAATAGTGTCTTATGATGGTCAACTATAACACACTAATCTTTTTGTATTTGCAAATGTTTGATCATTTTAAAGAGACATCACAGGAATTTAAAATTAAATTTACAGTCACTGTTACAATCCCAGTTGAAAACTAAAATAGAATACATTATGTTCAAGCTGTCCAATGTAAAAAAACAAACAAAAAAAACCCTCGAAAGTATATTTTAAATAGCCATGACAATTCATGACTATCACCCTTTAGTTTGGTTTATATCTCAAACATGGGCATTACATGCTTTTGGCAAATATCTTAATCTTATCTACCAGTATAAATTGTATACGTGTGTTGTTATACAGACGTTGCCTTACTCACGGACGAGACGATTATTCTCATGTTGAATGTGTTCGTTAGTTGCTTCAGTGCTATGTTTTGAATGTTTAAGGTTTATATAAGTATGATTAAGGCTTGTATAAGTAACCTGTATTATTTTGTACAAACAAAAATAAACATTTCATAAAATAATATACTCTATAAAGATAAGTAAAGTTGAGTTTAACTTACTTTTGGAAGATGCACTTCAAGAGGTCCTCCTCCGTGTTAACAAGTGGCCGAAAAAAAGCGTTCAGAACGTTTCCTCAACTGCATCAAGCTTTCTTATTCCACTTTCATTTCAAAAGAAAAGGTTCACCTCTTCATTATACTTTACACCGACCATAGAGAATGGATGCACGAGATATTAAACAATAAAAACGTCAAAGTTCTTAGCACACTAGAGATACAGTACATGTAGTGCTACTGTATGTTTACAAACGTACTAGGAAGAGGAAGCGGATTACTTCTTCAGTGTGGATGCTGGGTCACCCCTCACAGCGCCACCACACGCCAGTAGCGGATGAAATAAATACTCCAGTAATGTCCTGTACTCCGAAAAAGGTACACACAATACCAAATGTAACTTACAGCAGCGTCCGGTTATTTTTCAACAGGGGGAGCGTCAGTACTCTGCAGCCAAAAATGGCGATACAAAATCCAAGACAGGGAGCTTTAATGGAAATGAACATTCAGCATGCTACTTTCAATCAATGCCTGTAATAAATTAGTGTATCATATTAGAATCAATAAAGAAAAGTCAAGATAAAATGCACACTACAATGGCACATGTTCATTCATTGCCATGCACCCAACAGAGATTGTGTGCTTAAGAAACACATGAAGAAAATGCAATCAATCAAAGATTCATTGATCAAATATATTCTCACCAGCACACTTATGCATCTCAGCTTCAGTCTTACTCCCGAATCTCTCACTACATACTGAGCAGGAAAATGGGTTCTCTCGAGTGTGGGCTCTGGTATGCCGTTTTGAGTTTGGAACCTGGATGACGTTTTGGCCAAAATCTGTACTGTCAAAAGGTTTGTCACGAGTGTGGGTTCGTGCATGTATTTTTAAGGTTGAATTTAGAGCAAATGTTTGACCACAAACTGAGCAGGGGAAGGTTTTCTCACCAGTGTGGGTTCTTGTGTGTACGTTCAAATTTCCTTTTCGAGCAAATCGTTGATCACAAACAGAGCAGGGAAATGGTTTCTCACCAGTGTGGGCTCTTACGTGAATATTTAGGTGACCTTTGCGTGCAAAGCTTTGACCACAAAATGAGCAAATAAAAGGTTTCTCCCCGGTGTGGGTTCTTGTGTGGATTTTTAAGGTTGCATTCTGAGCAAACCTTTGACCGCAAACCTTGCACGCAAAAGGTTTTTCTCCGGTGTGGGTTCTTGCATGTACTTTTAAGTTTGCTTTTTGAGAGAATGTTCTACCACAAACTAAACAGCCAAAAGGTTTTTCACCAGTGTGAACTCTTGCATGTACTTTAAGGTAATCACTTGTAGAAAAATTCTGGCCACACACTGAGCAGACATAAGGTTTCTCGTGAGTATGGGTTCTTATGTGTTTTTTTAAATCACTCATACAAGACATGTTTTGACCACAGACCGTACACACAAAGGGTTTCTCTCCTGTGTGGGTTCTTACGTGTAGTTTTAAATACGGCTTCTGAGCAAATGTCCGACCGCAAATTGAGCAAGCAAAAGGTTTTTCACCAGTGTGTGTTCTTGTGTGCATTTCTAAGGCTGCATTCTGAGTAAATCTTTTACCACAAACCATGCAGGCAAAAGGTTTCTCTCCGGTGTGTGTTCTTAAGTGCATTTTTAAATTCCCCTTACTCGACAAATTCTGACCACAAATAGAACAGGCGAACGGTTTTTCTCCACTGTGGATCACAATATGGTTTTTCCATGTACACTTGTAGCCAAATGTTTTTCCACAGTGTGAACATTTCCATCGTTTGCCGTCCATTTGACAGTTCTTATCACCTCCAGAATTTACAATGTCATACGTGTGAGGGGAGTACGACTTGTCTTCATCTGACAGTGGAGCTAAAGAGAGTTCTGCTTCTGAACCTTCAGAGTGCTTTTCATTCATTTCTGTTGTCACTGGTTGATTTGAGTAGCTGCTTCGGGTTTCCCGCAATTTCTTGAGTACATCAATATATTGATCGTAAGGGAAGTCTTCCTCCTCTTTGATAAAGAGCGGGGACCCCTCCTCCTGTTCTTTAACTTGAAGGGACTCCTCCTTAACTTGAAGAGACTTTTCTTCTTTAATTTGAAGAGACACTTCCTTCACTTCCTCTTTAGGTCCTGACAAGTATGGCTCTTGCCACGGAGGGCAGTCATATTTTTCACTGATATCTGCAGGCATACGGACACATGGTTTAGTCAAGTGATGTAATATGCAATAATATATATATATATATAAGATTAATTTAATAAATTATTTAAATTATAATGTGGTACTCAAGTGCTTGCTTCCCTGAAGCAAAAAAAAAAATCAAAGTATAGAAATGAATTTATAAGGTGTCCAAATCTGAAACTATCTTTCTAGATCAGAGAACATTAACGCAAAAGTTTTAAAAAAAGGCAGATGTCATATTTGCATGTGTGCTATGATGCATCACATTTGCTACATTTCTTCTTACCAGGCATATAGTGGTAAAAACACATTATTGCATGCAAGGTGTTCATCTCCTAGCCAGGTGTAATCATAAAAAGAGTCCTCAAACCAATTGTTCCTGCATGTGACCCGCAGGCCTTACTTTTTCTACCAATGGACTAAACCACTATTGTTGACTTTGCTCATAGCACATGAAGCTCACTGTGTATTAATTTCCATTTTTTTAATACAAGCATTTCTCGTTTCTAGGCAAAGTAGAAAAATACTGAGTCAAATGCATCATTTCAAATGCATCATTTTGAATGTTTTATGGAGATATATGCAAAATGCATTCACTTCAATTCATTGATGATGGAACATTTTTTCCTCTGAAGAGAGGACCCAATATCCAGTAATTGAAGTAATTATTGCTGTGAATTGGGCTATTTGTAATACTTCAGTTAATAGTAACGTTTATTGAATAGATGTTGAATTTGTTTGGTCTATTGGTGCCCATGCAACATCCATTGCAGCTTGATCATTCACAAGGTTTCTTATTTTTCTTCAGGCTGCGTTTATTGAGTTTTTCCCCTTGCACTCGAAATAGTTTCTGATGAGGGGGTGTGCAGCCCTTAGACTCTTTGTGATTAATCACTACTGTACTGTATACAAAACAATGCGACATGACATAAATACAATCACAAAAGATGGTACAACATACTCATTAGTTTGTTTGCGCATATATTGTGTTAACGTAAAACTGCTATTATTCGAATCCTTCACACATTGTGATACCTTTAACCTTCTTTTGTGACGCGTGCAATGCTTTGAGCATTTTGTTGTTTTGGGCTGTAATAAAGCGACTTGACTAGTTAGCGGATACACACATGATGAAAAAAAAGATTCATTTGGAAATAACCGCTGCGATACAACGTATTCTTATACTGTTTTAAGGGAGTGACAAACCTGCTGTGTTTGACACGAGTGGAGGCGATTCTGATACCGCACCAGGCAGGTGATCGTTTCGTTTGTCCTTCACTCTTCTTCCAGAGAAGCCCTCTTCGTACTTGACTTTCGTTTTAGTGTCCATTTCCATGCAACCCACTGGACACTTTGCGCTTATCTTTTACAAAAGCGGTTTATTCGATAGCTTCTAGCAAGCTTAGCTGAACAAGAACGAGCTATTTCAACGGCCACCGACATATGCATAACCGAATAAAACAAATCAATTTGACTTCAAAACATTAGTAATGGAGTCTTTGGTAGGTTTGAAACGAATTATGTGACGTGCGCGTGGTTGTTGCTGTTTACCAATCTGTTTAGCAACAACAGTGTGTCGTATAATTAAAACGTCACTTCCGGTTACGCATGATTTAAACGTCACTCCTGGTTATCGCTCTCATTTGGCTTGCTGGTTGAGTCGCCACTTTTGCTTAAGTCAAGAGATTTGTTATATCAATGTATTCAAATTTTATACAATACAAACAATGTATCGTACGTGGGACATTAAAAATAGCACAGAAAAGACGAATTAAAAAAACGCAACATAACATATTGACACGTCGCCGAAACTGGCTCCTGCAAATCAGCTATGTCAAGTTTATCCTTCTACCTGCAAACAAATAATAAACGAAGAAGGGATTGTTTTATTGACTGCCCAGCAGTGATGGGTGCGTTACTTTAAAAAAGTAAGTAGTTATAGTTACTACTTTTCCCCCAAAGTAACTGAGTTAGTAACTAGGTTACTCTGTGGTAAAAGTACCCAGTTACCAGGGAAAGTAACTATTCCTATATAACTATTTGTATGTCAAATCATTTTAAATTTTCTGTGCAGTATTTAAGTCGGTTGAATGTAGACAGGTAGTTGAGTTACATTTCAACAGCAACTGCTTTATCCCACACTTGGAGTGCAACAAAGAGAAACAATAAAATATAATAACAATCAGCAAACAAAATAAATGCTCACAAAAAAATGAGTTTAATTTATTAAATCTAACTAGAATGGTCTGTTATCACGCTGGAAATTCAGACTCATTTTAGAGAAACTGCGTTTCCAGCTTGCCTCACTAAAAAGAGACGGCTCTTTTGGCTCTCAAATGGCTCTTTTGGTTGTTTTTGTTGTATAATCCAGATAATACCATTTATTATGTATTATTATAAATAACTTAAAAGTGAAAACATGAATCAAAGTTAACACTTAATGTTAACAATGAAAAACACAAAACATATATCAAAATATGCCTACATTTACAAATACCTTTGTACTGCCTTTGACACTGTGGACCATGATGTCCTACTACAACGGTTCGAAAAATGGATTGGTCTCTCAGGAACCGTCCTCTTATGGTTCAGACCATACCTCTCAGATAGGATGAACTGTGTTAAATATGGTGAAATGACATATGAGCCCTTTATTGTTGCCTGCTTCCATTAGTTGATAATATTCGCAAGTATAATATCAGTTTCCATTGCTACGCAGATGACATTCCACTATGTTCTGATGGAGGAATCTGTCAAATTTAACTTTGGAAATTTGGAGGCCTGCCTCACTGAGATAAAATAATTGAAATGTTAGTTATTGGTCCATCTAAATGCTGTGACTTGTTCTCAAAAACTGCTCTGATTATTAACAAATGTAATATCAACCAGAGTGACTCGAAATTATTTAAGTTCGTAACCGAGAATGTCTTTTCACACAAATACATCGACACAAACAAGCTTATCATTTTCTCACCAAATGCTCTAATTTCTGGAAACCTGTCCTTATTCAGCTGTCTGAAAAAGTTGGCAAGAGTAAGCTGCAGACACACAGACATCTGAAGTGTACATAGATTATGGCGAGAGAGAGATACAAAAAGAGATTTATGACAGTAAAATAAATGATACTGATGTCAAAATGCAAAATGTATTAGGTCAAGAGGTACAGAGTGTTACTTCAGGGTTCTCACCTGAAAAGAGTGAGAGTTCACAAGCAGGTGTGGACACAGTGAGTGTGAAAAGAAAGAACCCACAGAGGAGCAGAAAGAAACTAGCTTATCTGCAGGACTTTGAAACTGACTTTGAAAGTGAGGATGCAGGGGACAGACTCTTGTTATAGAGCAATATGTGACATTCCCCAAGACGCTATATCATCTACCAAGTCAAGGCAGTGGAAAAAGGCTATGGACGAGGAGATACAATCTTTGGAAGAAAATGATACCTTCAGCCTCACCAAATTACCACCAGGCAAACAGACAGTGGGGGGCAGATGGGTTTATGCACTAAAAGGTGGCACTAATGGATCAGATAAATATAAAGCAAGATTTGTTGACAAAGGTTACAGTCAAAAACTTTGAAGTGACTACGAGGAAACATTTTCACCCACAGCTGACATGACAAGTGCTAGGGTGATAATGCAAAAGGCGGCACAGGAAAACTTAATCCTGCACCAGATGGATGTGAAAACAACATATTTACATGCACCAATTGACTGTGAACTGTATATAGAGCAGCCACATTGTTATGCGAAAAGATCAGAAAATGGTGAGAAACTTGTGTGTAAACTGAACAAATCTCTTTACGGTTTAAAACAATCAGGTCGAAACATACATACATGTGTCACTGAAAGTGGTTTTGTACAGGATCCAGCAGACCACTGTGTGTATACAAGGGAGAAAGAAAACGAAAAAGTGAACTTATTGGTATGGGTTGATGATCTCATCATTGCAGCCAGTAATGTGAATGTTGACAGAAAAATTCAAATGAAAGATCTGGGAAAATTAAAACATTTCCTGGGAATTGATTTCAGCCAAACGTATGGTCAGGTCAAAATGTCTCAAAAGAAATAAGTTATCAAAATATTGGAACGATTTGAAATGCAAAATTGTAAGTCCAGAGAGACCCCGTGCAAGCCAAAACTAGTGTACAGAGAAGACGCTGAGAGAATCAAAGATCCAAGGAAGTACAGAGAAAGTGAAAACAATGGGAAAATAACGTTGCAATATTGTCCTGCTGAGCAAATGATAGCTGATGTAATGGCATGTTGGATTGGATGAAGCCGTGTTCTTGTTTGCTTGCTGTTAAGAATAAATATTCTTAGACTGAACCACAATGTCCTGCTTATCTTCTCACGCATGAGGAAACGGCACACTCTGTCATATCCTTAACAATGTCAAATCACGTTTTTTAACAATGTTTCACTACGTTAATATTGACCATTAAAAATTCCAACTACACAACTTATAATGTCCAATACAAAGAAAAAAACACGACCCCCCCCAAAAAAAACCTAAAAAACGATGGACAAATATTTACAGATTGTATGTAAAAAAAATCTACAGTTTATTATTAAGAGATAACTCACTCATCAGAAAAAAACGATTTAAGAAATGCAGAAATAAAATAATTAAGAACAAAAACAATATTGGACTGATTAAAATCCTACATTTAATGTTGCATTTCATATTATGTGCTCATGATTTGTACCAATTAAATAATGATCTGACTTGATTTATTTTGCATATTAAATTTTATATTCACAGGCTAGATGATTTGATAATTGAGAAGTGTAAGATGAGCTCCAGCTTTTTTTCCAGTCAGCACTTTTTTACCTCCCCGTTGTTGTTTTGAATTCCTTGTAACTTTGCATTTGAAGAATCGAGGAAAAAATAAACATGTCGATTAATCCATTAAGACAATTCAATAAAACGCTCTTACATGTTCACAAAACAAATTGTTTTGTTGTGGAATTTTATACTTTGTTTTTGTATTTTTTTTTTAAATATCCCTGATGCATAGATGTTGCCTATTAAGCAAATTAAAATGGGTGGATGTTGAGGTTACAGCCTCTACTGCAGCGTCCACGAGAACAAAATTGCTCTATTTAGACTTTACACTTTTTATATGCTTGACTTTGCTCGATGGGAGGGGCAAGCAATTTTATAAATGCAGTATGTTATGCATATACCCTATCAAACGTTACTATAGTTGAATTTACCGTACATCTGCCACTGAAATATTAATGAAATAAAATAAAAATGTAAATATATATATATATATATTTAATTATTTCGCACATTGTACCTTTTACATTGGTTTTATTTGCACTGAAAGAAGCCCATTGAATTCCTTATAAGGAATGAGGCTCTTTAACTCCACTCGGGGGAGTAAAAAAACCCAACCCCACATTTACATATTACCCTATTTTTATTACAGTGTGTAGTTTTCGTAACACTATTCAAATGCTCTTTATTATCATGTTATATTTGGTATTTTTGTATTCTATCTTATTTTTAACACAAGGATACTGCTGGAAGTGTGAAATTTCCTACGGGGATGAATAAAGTATATATCTATGTTTTTGCTACATTACAATAAAAGCCATTCATTCATTTCATGAAATAGAATCGCGTCATGTGAAATTTGAGATACGCACTGCATGCCAAGTCTGACACTTTTGCATACCAAATTTGAACAAAGAACAACATGCTTCGGTCATTTCATAGAAAACTCAAGCGCCGAACTCGTCATAATGTAAAATGCGACTAGCGACTTGAGTCATCAAAGACTGATTGAATATTCTTTTGTCTGAGCTTCACTGGTCGGTTAGTACCACCATGGTATGAGCCAATCAAAAAGCGGCGCCAGCGCACGATTCCTTCTGCGAAGCTTCTATAAATAAACTGCCCCCTTACTGCGCACACACGTAGAAGAAATTTTACATCAGCCACCATGCCTGAACCAGCAAAGACCGCGCCTAAGAAGGGATCCAAGAAAGCCGTCGCTAAGAGCGTTAGCAAGTCTGGCAAAAAGAAGAGACGCACCAGGAAGGAGAGCTATGCCATCTATGTCTACAAGGTCCTCAAGCAGGTCCACCCCGACACCGGTATCTCCTCCAAGGCCATGAGCATCATGAACTCATTCGTTAACGACATCTTCGAACGTATCGGATCAGAAGCTTCTCGACTGGCCCTTTATAACAAGCGCTCTACCATCACTTCAAGAGAGATCCAGACCGCCGTGCGCCTTCTGCTCCCCGGTGAGCTGGCCAAGCACGCAGTGTCTGAGGGTACAAAAGCTGTCACCAAATATACCAGCTCCAAGTAATCTCCAACTTCCCAAATCCAACGGTTCTTTTAAGAGCCACCCACTTATCTCAAGGAGTGATCTGGAGACTCGTGTACTATCGTGACTATAGTTTGGTATATGTGTGTGGGCGCAGAACGTGAAACAATGACGTCAGCTTATCGCAGACTGCCGCGATTACTTCTGCTGTGTGGATTTGTCTAACATATCGCGGCCCCTTCACTTTCCTTTAAGGTATCACCGGGTCCTTTTTGGCACATGGCTAAAATTGAGGCTTACATATCGGAACTGAGATGGGAGGCAGTTTAAAATCCGGTGTATTAGGTTTAAGACTTGTAGTTTCCATTGTATGGCTCTTGCCACTGTAGACTGGGAGCTGGCACAACTCGTTTCTATTCCATTATTCCTCACGAATCTGAATGTAATTCTATGGGAAGTTTGTACAGGGCTTCGATTTTGTGCATTCGCCCTTAAAAGGTTATTTGCCTCTGTTATACAACTGTATAATTTATTCAATAAGAAATGATGCTACTATACCAGGGGTGGCAAACAAGTTTGAAACAGAGCCAAATTTTTAACTGGGATCAAAGTGCCATACCACAGTTATGTGTCCGGAAAAAAAAAAATCTGCCAAATTTCAAAATATTATTTATCAACTCTGATGGATTCAAGTGTATTTCGAGAGGGGGAAAACGTGAAACGAGGCAAAGAGCCACAGTATATAGAAAATATGATGAGGCAAAGAGCCGCATTCTTATTGGCCAAGAGCCTCATGCGGCTCTAGAGCTGCATGTTCGCCACCCCTATACTACACTATCAAGAATAGCGCATAAAGGGTAGCTCTATTTGCTTGCTAGGATACCGTAACTGCGGTGCCCTGTCGTGTCTAATTATTGTGAGTTGGAGTTCAGGGTGTTTAATAAATTGATGTCGACAGTTAATATTTATTAACAGCAAGCAAACTAGAAATCTGCTTCATTCAATCCAACATGGCAATCAATCAACAAAACGAAATATAGTGCGTGCGTAATGACTGAAATCGCCTTACCGTAATATCGCGAGTAAGAGCGCCATGAAATTGACAAATCTTAACAGACATGGCACTCCAAGGTAAACACGTAAAAATACTTTAAAGACGAAATTAGAGAAGTCAAAATGCATTCAAAACAGTTGTTATAGCAATAGTGCAATAAGTAGTACTCAAGTAGCAACAAAGAAATGCAAAATAGGTTGCATTTTACAGTATGTATAATTCGCGCTTGTTTAGGGTGGTGATGGCCTCGGCTGTTAGCAGTGTCGGAAACACATGACAAAATGTTACCGTACACCAGGGCAGACAACTCTTGAAGGATTTTATCTGATTGAATACAAGTTACATTTATTGAGTTTAATGCTATAGTTATTTACTGACGTGGAAGAGGTTTACAGGAACGGGACTTAGTGCTGATAAGATAATCAGCACACCCAGACAGTGTCAATGTTGTTTTGAGGAAGCCAGACATCATGATGCTCATCTATGAGATTGTGAACCCCACGTTGGGCTTCCTTGGCACGCCCATGGGAGGAGCAGGCACACCATTATGCGGGGAGAAGATGGCCAATAGGAGGAAGCTAAAATACTTCAAAAAATGCCTTCCCAGAGACTCCAACGTCGCTTCTTCAGCCGTCTCCGATGTAGTACGCTTAGTTAAATTGTTTGGGAAAATAAACCTGCCCCCGTGTGGAAATGTTGGCTTTCCTGTTCATTTTACCCTCAAGACACGAGCGCGCAAATTGTCGGGTGACTGCAGGCTCTGTTTGGTTAATGGAGTCAGATAACTAATTCGAACAATTTGGTAAACGGTACTTTTTGATAATTTCCAGCACTCTGAAAAGTTCCCTGCCCAGCTATAAAGTTGCCTGCCCCTTGAAACACAGACAACTTGAAACACAGACAACTAGTCGCAAAAAAAACGTTGTATTAAGGATTGATCATCACAATATATAAAAATACAACATTTTATAATAAACTTCATTATAAATTTACTTATTCATTCCTGTTTTCCATCTGCCATTAGTATGTACCTGTATTTACTCGAATTTATTCATGCAATGTTTGCGTTGCGTCATCTGCTACAAGCCACGTGACTTCCTCTTTCCATGATGCTCTTAATGTATGTTTGTTTTGTAGCGTCATAAATTGTGTTAGCTTCTTTTGAACATTTCGTCTGGGGCTTAGGTTTTGGCTTGATTCCTGGTAAGGATATGCAAGGGTGTGCAGTTTCCTCATGCGTGTGAAGATAAGCAGGACACTGTGGTTCAGCCTTTAAGCATATTTTTTCCTCAACAGCAAGCAAACAAGAACACGGCTCCATTCAATACGTCATGGTCATTATCAAAACGAAATATGGTGCGTGCGTAGTGACGTCACATAAAGGAAAAGGTCTTACCGCAATACCACAAGTAAGAGCGCTATCAAATTGACAAATGTTAACAATTCCTAACCACTTGACTGACCTGTTTGGAAGGGCGTCTGGGTCAAGGCTAAATAGAGAAAAATCACAAGTAAAGTTTTATGGAATGTGGAAAGAGACAGAAAAGGCAGGACTCCCGCTGACGGTATTAAAGACAGACCAGAAAATCCTAGGGATAAAATTCAATGCGGATGGAGGAGGCGAGACCAACTGGGATGACATGACAAGGAAAGTTAAGCAAAGACTTGTTTTTTGGTCACTGAGAAAAATGACAATAGAGGGGAAGGTCCTTATCATCAAAGCGATCATCCTACCAATGCTTTTGTCAATCAGTTTAGTTTTTATGCCCAAAAGAAACGTGCTATTACAACTGGACCGAGCCATCTTTCGCTTTGTCTGGGGATCAAAGTGGGAAAGGATAAAAAGAGATACAATGAAAAAGAAAAAGGAAAAAGGGGGAAAAGGAGTACCTGACCTCCAGCTTTTCCTGGGAAGCAAATATGTCTCTCTCCACTTCCAAAACGCTGTGGGCCCACCCAACAACCCGAAAAGTCAAGCAATGACCCGGTTTTGGATGGGCTCATATTTGCGGAAGCTAAAGCTTGTACCAAACAATCGTTTGATTCCAGTTTCATTTAACTTGCCACCAACACATCTCTTTATTAGGGATTTTTTAAAGAAGTTTGATTTGGAAAAACAAGAATGTCACAATTTACAAAACCACAGGGCCCTTATTGCTATTGTGCAAGAGCGAGCAACAGTAAGCCCTGTGCGGGGGCTTGCGTTTGGCGAACCTACAACGGTTTGGAGAAACGTGAATCATCCTGCCCTCCCAAACAGACTAAGAGACTTGTCATGGATGGTGGCTCATGAAGTTCTCCCAGTCAGAGCCGTAATGCACCACCGAGGTATGTCGGCGACTTCGACGTGCCCTCGACCTGGCTGTGGCGCCCAGGAATCGGTGAGACACCTTTTTTGTGAGTGCAGCGCTGCCGAGGTCTTGTGGACAATGGCCGACCAACTAGGAAAGTTCCCGGACTTGCCAGCAGGGGAGGTCCCTGATGCACAGTACGTGCTTTACGGGGTGAGTCGGTCGATGAGGTCTCAGAACGACTTTGCCAGGGACTGGCTCACTCTCGCAGCCATCAAGGACGCCATCTGGACCTCCAGAAACCTGTTGGTATGGAGGTGCAGGCAGATCCCCCCTGTGGCTGTGCTACAAATGGCTGCGGATACCATACAATCTGCGAGCGGCGGGGCTAGGACGCAGCCATAAAGAAGACTCGTCTGCACCCACCCAGAGATGGGAACCGGAACTACACTGTGGGAGTCCCGGCAGCAACGGGAGATATACTGTGGAAGTCCCGGCAGCAACGGCCTGAGAGGACCCACTGTGGGAGTCCCGACAGCAGCGGAAGCTACACTGTGGGAGTCCCGGCAGCAACGGCCTGGAGAAGACCCAAAAAGAGGACTGTAAGAGTGCTGTTTGGGAGGGTGGGATGGCAGAGCTACGCCCTTGCACAATAGTATTGCCTTTTACACGCTGGTTAACTACTGTTGAAAGAAAATATCTCTGAAATTGTTTAATTGATGTCGGTTTTGTTTTTGCTGCTGTTGGAGTCGGTGGATTTTTTCAGACCGAGGACAATCAACTTTGGCCTGGACGGATCTATTGACACTAACAAAGATGTTATATAATGAAATTGTGAATATGCTTGAATGCTATTGAGTTTTTCGAGAAAGGTTGTTCAAACCTCACATTGTGTTTGTTGTTAAAATCGTCATATTGGAATATAATATTGTGAATATGCATGATTGCTGTTGTGTTAGTCATAATTGTTTTCTGTTGTTGGTGATCTATTGACACTAACAAAGATGTCATTTAATGAAATTGTGAATATGTTTGATTGCTAATAGGATTTTCGAGAAGGGTTTTTCAAATCCTCACTATGTGTTTGCTGGTAATAACATCATATTGGAACATAATATTATGAATGTGCTTGATTGCTGTTGTGATTGTCATGATTGTTTTATTTTAATATTAGTGTCAATAAATTTGTTCAAACCAAACTTGACAATAACAAAGATGTTATATAATGAAATTGTGAATATGTTTGATTTTCGAGAAGGTTTGTTCAAACCTCACTTTGTGTTTGCTGTTAAAAACGTAATATTGGAATATAATATTGTGAATGTGCTTAATTGCTGTTGAGATTGTCATGATTGTTTTCTGTTTTTAGTGTCAATAAATTTGTTCAAACCAAAAAATATGCTTGATGGCTGTTGAGATTGTCGTGTTTGTTTTGCTGCTGTTGGTGTCGGTGGATTTGTTCAGACCAAAAACAATCGACTTTGGCCTGGACGGATCTACTGACACTAACAAAGATGTTATATAATGAAATTGTGAATATGCTTGATTGCTATTAAGATTTTCGAGAAGGGTTGTTCAAACCTCACATTGTGTTTGCTGTTAAACGTCATATTGAAATATAATATTGTGAATGTGCTTAATTGCTGTCGAGATTGTCAAGATTGTTTTCTGTTATTAGTGTCAATAAATTTGTTCAAACAAACAAAAAAAAATCCATTTTCTTGTGGTCTCCGTGCGTCTACTTTGGAAAATTATATGCAAATGCGCGACCTTATAACGCTCAGGAAAGTCCAGAAGCACAAGGTTATCCGATGCAGGCTTCTGATTGGCT
Organism: Urocampus carinirostris; assembly: GCF_059441175.1. Taxonomy (NCBI): domain Eukaryota; kingdom Metazoa; phylum Chordata; class Actinopteri; order Syngnathiformes; family Syngnathidae; genus Urocampus; species Urocampus carinirostris. The sequence goes on from NC_142364.1 coordinate 28,473,023, forward strand.
GCCGAGTCTGCAAAAATGCCAAATGAACCGAAATTCCGTAGTTTCCAAACGAACGATCCATCCATTATCAGCACCGCTTATCCTCAGTAGGGTCGTGGGGGTGCTGGAGCCCATCCCTGCCATCTTCGGGCAGTGGACACAATGAACTGGTTGCCAGCCAGTCGCAGGGCACACAGGGACAGACGATCCGCTCACTCATTCACACCTAGGGACTATTTGGACCGGCCAATTAACCTGATAATGCATGTTTTTTTAATGTGAAACTGCATGCTCGGAGGAAACCCACATAAGCACGGGAAGAACATGCAAACTCCACACAGGAAGGCCAGTAGCTGGATTTGAACCCATGACCTCAGAATTGTAAGGCACACCGTGCTGCCCAACCAAACGAACAAGGATTTCGAAATCTGAATAAAACGCTTTATTTGTAAACAGATTTTTTTTTTTTTTTTTTTTTAATCTTGAAAAAGTTGTCGGCCACCCGGGCGTAGACGTTTTGCAGGTTGTACGCCCGACGTAAGATGCATGCGCCCCGGGCTTCCGGCAGACATTTCTAACACTGCTGTTAGTCCTTGTTTTAAATGACTTTATTCCAGTTTGTACTGCATACTAGAATGATTGCTTGCCATAATATAACCATTGATAGTAAGACTACAATCGGAATGTTAAAAAGGAATAGTAAGCGTACTTCAATAGAGTAAACCTACTTTTACCATGTTGAATATACGGAAAAAAAATAAAAATAAAAACAAATGCTGCACGTAATTTTGACCTGTAAATGTATTAATTTAATAGAGGCCCTCGGATTATTATTGATGTACACGTCTGTTGCTCTTACCCTCCATCTTCCACTCTAAGTATTTTTGTGCATTGTAACAGGATTTGTAAGTGTATAGATTAGTGGGGCCGAAAAAGCTTTGACATTCAAGTAGATTTCCAGTTAAATATTATTAGCCAAATTAATTCTCCCTGGATTGTTAATACTTCGCTCATTCATAACTTAATAAAACTATGTCCTTAACAGGACATACACTCTTTATGATAGAATTGGGTGGTCCTTAAAAGGACCGTTTGGATTTTTCAGAGATAACGAGTCTACCCGCCGAATCCATAAAGAGTACGGCCTTGCCTCTTCAGGGCATATACCACATCCATGGCAGTGACGGTCTTCCTCTTGGCATGCTCGGTGTAAGTGACGGCATCACGAATGACATTCTCCAGAAACACTTTGAGAACACCACGGGTCTCCTCATAGATCAAGCCAGAGATACGTTTGACTCCACCACGGCGAGCTAAACGACGGATGGCAGGCTTAGTGATTCCCTGGATGTTATCGCGAAGGACTTTGCGGTGACGCTTAGCGCCCCCTTTTCCAAGACCTTTACCACCCTTACCACGTCCAGACATTTTGTAAAAGGATTATTGAAGCGATCGAAAGTACCTTAGAATTTCCAGTGTCTGGTATTATAACAAAACAGCGGACCTCGGTGAGGATTGTTGGCGTAGTGCACACAAGACGTCACTCAGCGGCCCTCCCCCTTTAGAGTTCTCCATTGAGCTCTTTGTTATGTTCCCTGTGTAGCCTGCGCCCTGCCCCCACTGATGGCTGAACTTTGGCCTCAATTGCCAGACCAAAATTGACCCCTAGGGTCTCCAGTGTGTGTCCTGGGGCCAATTCTGTGCGCGTGATAACAGTTTGGGGCCACTTCTTTAATACAAAAGTTAAAGGTATTAAATGTATTATTAATTAAAAGCCTCCTAATTGTTATTAAAAATACATGTTAATAAATAAAAACAAAAGCACATTGTCATGGATGACTACTGACAATTACTGTATGCTATGTGCACACCATATCACACTGAATAAATTAATTCTTCTTACCCAGAGTGCAAACTTGCAATAAATAGGACACAAATCGTGAATAGCAATTTGGTAAAAAAAGTAAAAATATGTAATTATGTATAATATGTACGGTTTAGAATTAAAATATGCAGTTGTGCTTGAGGGGGCAAGGGGAGAGTTCAGATTCCTGGCAGACTGATGGAAGAAGCTGTCTGTGAGCCTGCTGGCTCTGGCTCAGACTCCACGGTCTTTTACCCGCAGTCTTTTACCTGACGGCGGTAGGTTGAAGAGGCTATGAGATGGGTTGGTGGGGTCACATGCTATGAGCTAAGATGTGAACCTGCATGTTTTAAAATAGACTAAATTTGCTATGATTTTACATATTATGAGGTAATTGTCAAGCCATTTTGCTGCAAAGTTCAGACCCCCAAAAACGTTTTTATTTTCCCATTTTTATTTGTTTTTTTTTCTTCCTTTTTCTGGTGTTTCCCTTTCTTTTTCTTTACAAAAAATAAGTTTTTTTTATAAGATAGTGGACATATTTAACTATTTCTTAGATCATGTTAGAAAAATTATACTTAATCCAAATGATATAATATTAGCGTTCATTTTGAGTAGGGTCTTTCATGTTTTATTTGGAAAAAAATATATAGAATAATACACATATTACAAATTATAGCAGTAAATACAAAATAAACTACAATAAAAAAATATCTAAGTCGATAAATCAAAGTAATAAAAAAAACATCAACACTATTTTAAGTTATTACAATTATCATCATCTGCCATCTCAGCTGCACCGCTTTCCTCAGTAGGGTTGCGGGGGTGCTGGAACCAATCCCAGCAATCATCAGGCAGTGGGCAGGGGACACCCCGAACTGGTTGCTAGCCAATCGCAGGGCACACAGGGATAGACAACTCGCTCGCTCATTCACACCTAGGGACAATTTGGACCGGCCAATCCACCTAAAATGCATGACTTTGGAATGTGGGAGGAAACCGGAGTGCCCCGAGGAAACCCACGCAAGCACGGGGAGAACATACAAACTCCACACAGTAAGTCCGGTAGCTGGATTTTAACCCACACAGGAGGTTCCCAAGACCTTAGAACTGTGCCGCACACGCGCTAACCACTGCGACGATTATATCATTTATTATTATTGTTTACTAAATCAGAAGATTAAGTAATAAAATTAAAGCTGTTTTTGTCTCATCTGTGTCATCCTGGAAGGGGGATTACCTCATGTGCGGTCCCTTCTAATGGTTTCTTCATTATGGTGAAGTTTTTGAGTTTATCCTTGCCCTCATGTAGGCTTTAGATCAGGCAATGATGTAAGAATAGTCTGTGGTTTGCAAGTCTGTGGTATGTTCAGCCCTGTGAACCTACTTGTGATTAAGGGCTATACAAATAAACATGACTTGCTAAAAAAAGCTAAATCATGCTCGAGTCTGAGTTTGTGTTCTCCCTTGTACTTTGTTGCGCTCCTTTTTGGTTGCAATGTAGAATACGCACAATCCCTTGCATGTAAATGTAGCATGCACAAGTCATGGGGATTCTGAATTACAGTACATAATTGTTGGGCCAGGCTGCCCTAAATTGCAGTGCAATGAAAAGTTGCATCTAATCTACAACGCAATGACAAGTTACTTTTGTAGTTCAAGAACATTGAAGAGCCACAAAAATCAAAATGATAAAGTTCAAATACCCTTCTGTGACTTAATATTTGGATCATTACTTTAACAATGTGAGTCATTGTTTAGAACTAGGAGGGGCTAACAATGAGTTTGTATATTGCAGATATTAAAAAGGCTGGGTTGTGAAATACAAGTAATGACTGTAGAGGAATATTTGCTCTTTCAATGACCTGTGGTGGCTCTTAAAAGAGCCTTTTTAAAGGAGAAGTGTCAATTCACTTCTTTTTGGGTGCTGCCTTCTTCACGCTTTTGGGCTTTGCCACCCTCTTGGCGGGGCTCTTCTTGGCGGTCTTCTTGGCTGCAGGGGCTTTCTTGGCCGCCGTCTTCTTGGGGCTCTTGGTGGCCTTCTTTGCGGCTTTCTTGGGCGTAGCAGCCTTGGTGGGCTTCTTGGTTTTCTTTGCCGCGGGCTTCTTGGATGCAGCCGTCTTGGGCTTCTTCGCAGTGGCCTTCTTGGCGGCGGGCTTCTTGGCTTTGGTGGGAGTCTTCTTGGCAGCCTTGGCGGGTGCCTTCGCTTTCCCCTCGCTCTTCTTGTTCATCTTGAAGGAGCCGGAGGCGCCGGTGCCCTTGGTCTGAACCAGGGTTCCCTTGTTCACCAGCCCAACCACGGCGAGCTTGACGCGGGACTTGTTCTTGTCCACGTCGTAGCCAGCAGCGGCCAGCGACTTCTTAAGGGAAGCTAGTGAGACGCCATTGCGCTCCTTAGAGGCGGCCACAGCTTTGACGATCAGCTCGCTTACGCTGGGTCCTACCCGTTTCTTGGCGGGCTTGGCCGCTTTCTTCTTGGGGGCTTTTGCCGGAGAGGCTGCGGCTGGAGCTACTTCTGCCATGTTCGTAGTAATGGGGAGTTCAGTGTGTTCCTTCCATTCCGAGCAGGAGGATAAATGCACTATGAGAACCGTGAAGAGTCAATCTGGCAGTGTCACTGCCCAGAGCACCGACTGTGTTTTCTCCCCTCACTTTAAAAGATCAAAAAAACCAATATAAACATTTTAAATACCACAAATGAGTTTTGAATACATGGCCAAGACGTAAGCCAATATACTCAAATTGTTTAAAACTCATTTGCTTGCGTAATTTCTTTATCAGGGCCTCTAAGGTGCATCACTACACCCTTGAGAGTAGCACTGCAATGCCGGTTCCTTTCTAATTTTGTCAATAAAATGATTTCTATTTACACAATTTTTCACAAACAGGGTTTTAAATACGAAGGAACATGCTCATCTCTAAGTCCAAACTTCGAACCAGAGAAAACAGATGCTCATTTTAGGAAAAATACAACATTTAGATGAGGAAGTAAACACACTTGCTGCAACTTATGTCTGGTGAGTTCCGTTAACCCCCCATATTTCCTTCAATTGAAAATATGTCATCTGCAAATAATGAAACATGTTAGTTTAAGTGGAACCCTGCCATACCAGGAACAAAAAACAAGATCCATACCAATTTAAGTCATTTCACATTTCTTTGTATAACTGTTGTTCATAGGGAGTATGTAAGAGTGACAATATTTCCTGATACCAAACCAAACTTATATGATGGAAAGGAAAACCTCCAAATACCCTAACATGGGGAATGCAAAACCTTGGAAAAGGACCCCAATGTCAGTTAAGAACCTTTCCAAAACAACAATGCAGCAATGGATTTTCACTTGACTCATCAAACAACACCTAGTCAACAGCAACTGCTAAATACTTAGATGAGGTTAAGGTATAAAAGGTAGAGAAAAACAAAGTATTGTTGTTTGCAGATGCCATATTGATATATTGAACTCAACCTGACAACACTTTTCAGATTGATGGATTTCCTAGAAATGTATGGTAAATACTCATGCCATAAAATTAATGTCATAAAAACACAGGTTCTTTCAATAAATGATGTTCCATCCCAGGAACTAAAAAAGAGACACATTGGAAGAGCAAATCAATCTAATATTTAGGCATAAAACGTTTTATTTGATGTTAACTAAACAAATTGAACTAAGAAATTAGGGGTGGAGGATTCTTGAAAAATGGCCAAATACAGTTCAATAGTCAAGATGAGTGTCTTGACTATTGAACTGTATTTTGGCAAGGATTATTTCTAGTCCGTTCCAGTGTTGGTTTCCAGATCAAGATTCATTGAATGGGTTACATGGATATCATGGTCTCATTTGGGTAAAAAAAAAAAAAAAACAGAATTCGATAAAATACTGCAGCTTCCCAAGATCGAGGGGGAATACTTTTATGTGGCACAAATTAGACCACTATTGGTGTGAAGATGGTTATGTTGCGAAATGGAAAAGTATAAAATTAGGGACGGCAAACACAGAGGTACAAAATGTATGTTTAAAAAATGTTCAAACAGGTAGATACCAGCTGAAATAATTATTAATACAATGTGACTACAGAATAAAATGGTTAGAAAATACAATTTTGAAGCAATAAATCTGCACTGGTTTGCCTTCAACGACAGTTTAACAATCATGCTGGAGAACATGCGGAGAGGTGGACGCTGACCACATGCATACATTTTGGCTTTGCCTAAGAATACGAGATTACTGGGGAAAAAAATACGGTATGTTTTCAAGGAAATACTAGGATATGAAACACCTAAAACACTCTAGGTGCTCTATTTTGGCCATCTAACAGAAGAAATTTTACAAAGAAAGGATGACTACCTGGTTAAAAAAATACCGACAGCTAGCTAAAAAGTAATAACACGATTATGGCACAAACCAGATCTCCCCAGCATGGAGAAACAGTTTGAATATGAATACAGTAGGGCCAATTCATGGACAAATAGGAAACATTGACTGACTGTAGAGAAAATGACTTGAACAATAGAGACCTTTGAAGAATGACTTATACATAGAAGATATTCCAAGACTCCTATGCTGCTTATTAGTTTTGTTTGATACACTTTAACATTTAATAACCATGTTGTTACTATGTTATTACCAGGATGTCATGGTTATAGGCTAAAAGGGCTCATCCACTAAACATCAAGCCAGTTAGAAGTCAAATTTCCTAGAGTAACATTGAGCCATGATATGTATTCAGAACCAGTTTGCTGGTTACTCAGGTATCCTTCGTGTTTTTGGTGACTCTGGGCACCACTAGTGAGCCATTATGAGAAAAGGTGTGCAAGCACCTCAACGGTCACCACGTTTGAGACCCCTGCTTTATCTTATATCTAACAAAACTTGATTAAAAAGTAACAAATGAAATGCCCCTTCCCGCCACGACTGGCCTGTAAATGTGTACAATAGACAATCTGGTTTCATGTTAAAAGGCACACATTTGCAGGATTTCCTCAGCTACAGTAAGCCCACCCAGTGTTGATTTGCCGTGATTGCCTGTTCACTGCTAATGTTTTTTTAAAACCCCACATGAAAATGTTGTTTCTTCATCAGTTGTGAAAAGGTATCTTCCGTGATAATAGGTAAATAATGTGGGCTCAATATTAAGCATAGCAAGGATAGACACGTTCTAGTTATTTTTTTTACTGATTCACCAACCCGGGCACAGAACAGATCTGGTCCGAAAGCTAGCCGTTTGTAGTCAAATGTTAATTATTGGTGTGATATAGTAATGGGCCACTCCCGAACGTAATGCATTTAAAATAAAACATATCAGAGGGAAATAGCCAATTATTCACTCATTTGATGGACAGTATAAACTACATACGCAGGCAGTGGGATATAATGTTACAGCGGGTGTCGGAAAATTCAATTTGAGTTTCATTTGAGGATGCTCGCAAGATCTAGGCGCAATGTTACTAAACTTCCACGATTTGAAAAGGAGAACTCTTGGAAAATATATGAGTGGCTCTTAAAAGAGCCTTTTTGGGGTAATCTTTGACAATTTACTTCTTGGCTGCCTTCTCGGTCTTCTTGGGCAGGAGCACTGCCTGAATGTTGGGCAACACACCGCCCTGAGCGATGGTCACTCCACCCAATAGCTTGTTCAATTCCTCGTCGTTGCGGACGGCCAGCTGCAAGTGGCGGGGGATGATCCTAGTCTTCTTGTTATCACGAGCGGCGTTTCCAGCCAACTCCAAGATTTCAGCAGTCAGGTACTCGAGCACGGCCGCCAGGTAGACGGGAGCTCCGGCACCAACACGCTGAGCGTAGTTGCCTTTGCGGAGCAGCCTGTGGACGCGGCCGACTGGGAACTGAAGCCCGGCACGGGAAGAACGGGTCTTGGCCTTTGCTCTGGCCTTGCCGCCGGTTTTGCCTCTTCCGCTCATGGTTATAACTTTCTGAGTTTGGAAAACTGAGAGTGAGCGGGTAGGAGCTCAAGTCCTGCTTTAATAGGGGCAGAATGTGCGGGATGCTTTGAATAGGACCAACCAGGAAATAGCATATCAGTGGGGAGGGGGTTACATTTTGGCGGCCGTTTGAAGGTGATGTCTCCGCCTCTTGTCATTGCACACTGTGGTGGGAGTTGTTTCTCCACAACTGGGCCAAACTGTACCAATCAGAGCCTGCCTCTTTGTCCTGCGTCATGCATTTGCCCACGATTCAAATGCTTAAAAGCGGCTGGTGCACCCTTCTCCCACACTCGATTTCCCCCGGAAAATCAAACAACAGCTAAGTCCGATCATGGCAAGGACCAAGCAGACAGCCCGTAAGTCCACCGGTGGCAAAGCCCCCAGGAAGCAGTTGGCCACCAAAGCCGCACGCAAAAGCGCCCCTGCCACTGGCGGCGTTAAGAAGCCTCATCGTTACAGGCCCGGTACCGTCGCCCTCCGCGAGATCCGCCGCTACCAGAAATCCACTGAGTTGCTCATCCGCAAGCTTCCCTTCCAGCGTCTGGTCAGAGAAATCGCCCAGGACTTCAAGACAGACCTGCGCTTCCAGAGCTCTGCCGTGATGGCCTTGCAAGAGTCAAGCGAGGCCTACCTAGTCGGTCTGTTCGAGGATACCAACTTGTGCGCCATCCACGCCAAGAGGGTCACCATCATGCCCAAAGACATCCAGCTGGCCCGTCGCATCCGTGGAGAGCGAGCCTAGAATAATTCACCTCCCGCAAGACAACGGCTCTTTTAAGAGCCATCACATGCAACTAAATGAATATTTCCTCTATTCTAAGTTTTTATCATTACAAATTGAGATGTATTTTAGTTTTGCTGTAGACTACCTATCTCGATTTTTTTCGAGTGGTTTAAACTTCCTGAATGCAGCAATTTTATCGAAATGAATCGCAAGTCGTTCGATAATTGTTGTGCGTGTTGACAAAATAAGAATAGTCCAATTTTAATTTTATGTTGACACTAATGTGATCTGCTTTAAGTCTGCTATGTCCAACTCTGGCTCGGGGATCAGTTACCTCCCGAGATCTCGCAGTCTGTCTCAAATAAATAAGTGTCCCATCATTAACAAATCTGAACCAAAATAAAGATCACCAGATTATGTCAGTAGCCCTCGCCTAACCCATTTGGCATTTGTAAATGTAAAAAAAAAAGTTTGCTGAGGCCACCACTTCCAGGGCAAGTAGAGATTGAATTAAATTTTCCACAAAACCTGAAACTGTCTGCCTGTTTTGCCAAGGTACTGTGGCTATTTTTATAGCACTGTCAAATGAAACATGCAGCTCACTTGAACAGCTTCCAGTTGTTTTGTTTTTAATGGTATATCAGGACTTTTTCACAAGACGCTGGGGTCAAATGAAAATGCTCCAAAGATCATTGTCGTCACGCTAATTGTCAAACACTGCAAACCTTTCTCAAAGGGGTGAATTTATGTAAGAATGCACAAAGAACGCCAGGCTGAAAAGCTGAAAATGTGTGTGTGGCCCAACTAATCAAATATGGGCCGCTTTCTGAAATGTTTGGACACCCCTGCTTTAGGTTTAATATGAAATCATCTTATGTTCCTGGGGCCCTCAAATACTTATCCCAAAAGGTCCTCAATTGTTATTTTTTCAAACAAGAATTGGCCCATTTATAATGACTGTCAGGGGCAAGTCAACAGAGGTAAAGTTGGATCTCTTGTGCCACCACAAAGCTGTTTTGTCACATCAGCCAGTGCGTCACGTGGTTGATGAATCCAAGAGTAGGATTTGTTGTCATTTCCTCCTTTTCTTTCCCTTCGAACAGTGCTGCCCTCAGTCATACTTTTATTATTTCTTCATCAGAAAAATACTTGTGTTTGCCCAATACCCACGACACTATGAGTGGCCATTCCAATTAGCTGTTGTGTCGTAGATTTAACAACCTTGCTGGACTGTTGACATGACTGCTTCAACCTGTTCATTTCTATCCTTCTCAGATCTGAATTAGGAGGAAACTTTTCAAAAGAGGTATGCTCTTTAACATAATAGGGCATCACATTCTCAGTTTTTATTATAGCAACCGTGTTTAAACATATTAAGCACATGTTTGTCAGTTCACTTGTAGTCATCGTTGAGCATGACATTTTTGTCGGATTAGATCTTTCACGTAAACAGATTCTAAAGTGCCGGGTACATACCCGTCAACCTTTACGGTTACTATGCATTTTAAGACGTATATGACATACGGGATAATCTGTACGGAAAATGTAAATTTGTATAATCTAATATACAAATTATGTTCTTATTCATTCATTATTTACACTGTTGATCCTCAGTAGGGTCGCGGTGGTGCTGGAGCCCATGGGGAACATGCAAACTCCACACAGGAAGGTTAGATCTCATGACCTAAGAACTGTGCCGCCATGCTGCATATTATAATATAATATATATTGTGGTATATTGAGTTCAGGGGCTTGCCGTCGTAGTGTACAGACACCTCCCGACCTAAGTACATTCGACTTACGGATTCGGGCAGAAAATTTTTTTAGAGACGCCGAAAAATATCTGGACATTGCTGTAAGTTGGACCAGAACCAGCTGAGCCAAGTGTACCCCAAAAGTGCCTCAACGTTACCATGGAGTGCTAATGTTTCATTAAAGCAAGTTTATTCTGTTAAACATTCAGTATACCTTTAATGTGTGCATTGGTATTGGTCATGTTTATTTGTATAGCCCTTATCACAAAACGTCTCAAAAGGGCTGCACAGGGCAGTATGACATGACTGATCTGAGACCTACATGAGGGCAAAACAAAAACGAAACATGAGGTAACCCCCCTCCAGATGACCAGGCTACAATGGATCTTGCAAGATGAAATAATATCATATAGGCAATAACATAATATCCAATGGACAGCCTACTGTTCCAATATCTTGACCTACGCTGCAGGTCAGACATTGAGCAAACTTTCTTGTTGTACGTAAAAGCCTTGCTGCAGCACTTTGCACCAGCTGCAAAATCGAACGTTTTAGAACATTTTTTAGTTTAATCTTTAAAAAGGTGTGGTGTCCTTAAACAGTTCAAAGTAGAATATGTTCCTCTAATGAACTGTGTTAACATCCCCCACCCGAGTTTAAAGAGCTTTCAAGTAATTTTCATCGCTGCTGATGAACTAATCCACTGATTTAACATTTATAGTAAAACGGGGAAAATACATTGTGCTAATCATTTGGGAGGTCAGTTCCTCAAACTGCGCTTAGGGCAAATGGGGAGCTGACTGGTATATTAAGTTTAGTTTGCCGTAAGTGGGCTAGTTGGATTCAGTTAATAGGCTAGTAAACACCGCGCAACCATTTTACAATACATAAGAACTTCGGAACCTAGCGCTCATTTAATGGAGTAGGTGGCTCTTAAAAGAGCCTTTGGTTAGGGAACGTAATCCATTTACTTAGAGCTGGTATACTTGGTGACGGCCTTTGTACCCTCAGACACAGCGTGCTTAGCCAGCTCACCGGGGAGCAGGAGACGCACGGCGGTCTGGATCTCCCGAGAGGAGATCGTGGACCTTTTGTTGTAGTGAGCCAGACGAGAAGCTTCAGAGGCGATGCGCTCAAAAATGTCGTTGACGAACGAATTCATGATGCCCATAGCCTTGGAGGAGATACCGGTGTCGGGGTGGACCTGCTTCAGGACCTTGTACACGTAGATCGCATAGCTCTCCTTCCTTCCCCTCCTTCTTTTCTTACCGGCCTTTCCGGCAGACTTGGTGACGGCTTTCTTAGAGCCCTTTTTGGGCGCTGGCTTGGCTGGTTCAGGCATGATAGATTCTGTCTACCCTGTTCTAGAAACACAGTTGAAGATGGGTCAGGGAGGGGGGAGTCAACGATCTTGTGGAACCCTCATGCAAAGATTTGTGTGCTAGCGCCCTATTTTGAATGGCTCATCATAATGCTACTGAGCAGATGAAGACCCTTCCGCCCGAAATAATAATAATAATAATAATAATAATAATGAGCCCAATGGATTTGACCTGAAAAGTCATTTGGCGCCAATTCGAATTTAAAATGATGACAAGTTTAGCGCTTACTTGAATAGTGTTTACAGTTTTACATGTAACCATAAAATATAACCACAGCCACGAATAATACCACCAATTTATCGAGATTATTTAAGTCTAATTTTGTGTGTGATTATTTAAGTCTAATTTTGTGTGTGATTGTGTTGAATCAAATGTTGAGATGGGAAATCAATGTCCTACCTTAATTATCTCCATTAAAAGAGATATGTATTAATTCATTTTGTTTCAATGCTGATAAAATGTGATTCATTTAAACAAACAATGGCTTGTTGTAATAACTAATAACATGATTTGACTAATGTCAAACGTGTTTGGACTGCCACGACAGAACCAAAATAAGCTCCAGCTTTTTCAGTCAACCATTTCCCTCAATTGTTTATGAAAGTGTTTGATTAAGTCTGAGTATCTTTGTGTATGATGAACAAAGGGAAAAAGACACTACCAATCAGCCAATTAACCAATCAGCCCATCAACCAATCAGCCAGTCAGTCAATGTTGGACGCAGGACTGTGTTGAATAATTTGAAGCTAGTTTGCTATACATTTTTTATTTAGTAACCTGATAGATATTATCACTACACGTTATTGTTACATATTTTGATCTTACTTTTCATACAGGCAAATATAATTTTACATGTGTAACATTTGTAAATATGTGTTTACTATGTAATTACTTGGGGGAAATATGAAAAATATATTCAAAAGATCCAATATTTTTGACTTGTATAAATCATTGAGAAAATGATTGGAGGTGGCCTATTAAAAAATCATTTGAAAAATGTGTGTGCGTCTTTTTGTTTTTGAACAAGTTGCTATTCCACCAAATCCTGCACTTTCTGTTGCTTTGTTCATTTATATCTAGTTAATGTGTCGCCAAGCCTGTGTTCGAGGTGCTTTGATGTCTCTGAATTCTTAAGATCCTAGTAAATGTATTTTTGCGTTTAAGTACTCGGATACGTTTGTTTTCTTTAAATACAACACATATTTTCTAAGACCTTATTGTGTCCACATTCATGGGAAACGATAACAGAACCTGGCGTTTTTTACTACTTTGAATGATAGTAAGAACTTTCAATGAGCTGGCAGCAGTTTCCTATTCTTTTACCATTTATATATTAATTATGAGGTAGAAGGGAAATGTTAGTAATAATCTTTTAGTTTGATGAAGCTGTTCAGGTGTGTACTCCAATGGAAATACAATAAATCAGTGTTAAAAAATATTGCTTTTAATTGTACTAATTTGGATTGATAATTTGTTTAAAAAAATACTGAAAAAGTTAATGTAGTAAAATGAAGTCATTGTACTGGCAGATCTTTTTGCTCATTTTAAGTACTATTTATATATATATATTTTTAGGAAAATAACAAATATGTAGCAAAACTTATATAAGTGATATAGTAAAATCAAAAATTACTGTAAAATCATTAACCAAAATAACCTGTATTACCTCCAGATCCACGGTGACCACAAACAATGATAAAAAGGTTACACCGTCAATTTGGGCAACATGATCATTTACGTTTTAAAAATTAAGAAAAAAAAAGTAATATCTTGCAATTTTCGACAGTGTGAGCCTCTAGATATTTTCGACTAAATATTGTGCTTCGGCTCGAAAAAGGTTGAGAAACACCGTTCTAAATGAATGAAAATTTGTATAAACGGAGCCTCAATGGAAAATGTGGTTTAGAGTTTTGCAGTTTATGGTTTTCCTTTTAAAAAGTAACCGATATGACTGAATTACAGTACAACGTAGTTCAGTTTATAATTCAATAATACTCAAGTGTTTTTCATTTGTTTACAGGGATTATGTGCTTCTCCCCCAGAGCCATCACCACCTTAAACGAGCGCACAAAATTGAAAATGTATCTTTGCATCTTATTTTCGGTTGATTTTTTGTTGTTGTCAAATGTTATTGCATTTTTCATCGCACTATAGTCATGGTTTTTTTTTTTTGGTTTGAACAAATTTATTGACACTAAGAACAGAAAACAATCATGACAATCTCAACAGCAATTAAGCACATTCACAATATTATATTCCAATATTACGTTTTTAACAGCAAACACAAAGTGAGGTTTGAACAAACCTTCTCGAAAATCAAACATATTCACAATTTCATTATATAACATCTTTGTTAGTGTCAATAGATCCGTCCAGGCCAAAGTCGATTGTCCTCGGCCTGAACAAATCCACCGACACCAACAGCAGCAAAACACAGCCATCAAGCATATTCACATTTTTTTTATATTTGACAATATGACGTGACGATATGACGTTTTAACATTTTTTCCTGACATTTTCAACATCAATTAAACAATTTCAGAGTTATTTCCTTTTAACAGTAGTAAACCAGCGTGTAAAAGGCAATACTATTGTGCAAGGGCATAGCTCTAAGCAGCATTCTTCCAGTCCTCTGTGTGGGTCCTTTCCCTTCTGCGTGGGTCCTCTCCCTTCTGGGTTCCACAACCCAGGCCGTTGCTGCCGGGACTCCCACAGTGTAGCTCCGGCTCCCCCCTCCGGGTGGGTACAGACGAGTCTTCTTTATGGCTGCGTCCTAGGCCCGCCGCTCGCAGATTGTATGGTATCTGCAGCCATTTGGAGCACAGCCACGGGGGGGGGTCTGCCTGCACCTCCATACCAGCAGGTTTCTGGAGGTCCAGATGGCGTCCTTGATGGCGGCGAGAGTGAGCCATGTTGTACGTTCTCATTTTAGTATTGCCATTCATAGGCCGTTTTTTTAAGTACATAATTCTAAGACGTATAGTTCTTGCCCACTCTTTGAAATGATGAGACATGGCACGCCGAGGTCGTCGCATATACTTATACGAAATGGATATCAAGAACAACCCAAACAAAAACATCTGCACGTTTAGAAGTGTTCGTTTATGTATTTTTCCATGGGTTGGCTTGTAAAATTTGTCTGTAAGCAAATGTTTCAAACAGGCGGCCCGTGGGCCAGGTCAGGCCCGCTGGACAACACTCCGAGAAGCGCAAGAGAAAATCGAGCAGATTGAAACTTGATATTGCCAAAGCCAGTTGCCTCTCACAAATGCTACCCTTGTATTTTTCGCTCTCTATTCTACTAGTCCAGCCACCCAGAGAATGTTTATTATAGACTGTGTCCACATTGACAAGTAACTATCGTGCAAATTAAATGAGTAAAGCTAATCGGGGAAAAAAAAAGTATAAACAATTTCAGCAAACATCGGATTCAACTCTCAAATGATCCAAGTGGGTTGGTCCTTAAAAGGACCGTTTGGTTAGATTTTTCAGAAGTTACGTTAGCTTAACCGCCGAATCCGTAGAGGGTACGGCCTTGCCTCTTCAGGGCATAGACCACATCCATGGCGGTGACGGTCTTCCTCTTAGCATGCTCAGTGTAGGTGACCGCATCACGGATCACGTTCTCCAGAAATACTTTGAGAACACCACGGGTCTCCTCATAGATCAGGCCTGAGATACGCTTGACTCCGCCACGGCGAGCCAAACGGCGAATTGCAGGCTTAGTGATGCCCTGGATGTTGTCGCGAAGGACCTTACGATGACGTTTGGCGCCACCTTTGCCAAGACCTTTACCACCCTTTCCACGTCCAGACATTTTAGAGAACGGTTAGGGACAAACCGATGATAATGGTAATGTACTAGGGTGTCCGTGATTATAACAAAACTGCGGACCTCGGTGGGGACAGTTTGCGTGGTGCACACAGGGCGTCACTCAGCAGCCCTCCCCCATTACAGTTTCCCAATTGAGCTCTTTGTTAGGTTCGTTGTGTGGCCTCCGCCCTGCTCCCACTGATGGGTGATCTTTGCTATCATTGCCAGGCCCCCAAATTGACCCTGTACCCCTTGGGCAAAACCTAGCAAATGTTTCATTTATCAATTAATATATATGAATACACTCACAATCAAAGCAGAATATTATATTAGGTCCCCGTTTGAAGCAGTACACTTGATATATAGTTACGCAGTATTTCTGTAGTCTTTTCGTAGTTTTTTTAGTAGTGGGTTTTTTGAAGGGTTATTGTTCTATCTTCGTTATTCATTATCCGTTATCGGTCAGTTCATGATACGCTACAAAGCCTAGGAGCCGGGACACTTAG
Organism: Urocampus carinirostris; assembly: GCF_059441175.1. NCBI lineage: Eukaryota > Metazoa > Chordata > Actinopteri > Syngnathiformes > Syngnathidae > Urocampus > Urocampus carinirostris. Next base: position 28,488,991 of record NC_142364.1, read on the forward strand.
TCTCAGCCAAAAGGCCAGGCTAAGGCCTTGCTGCGATCATTGCGAATGCACCGTTCCCGGAGGTACTGCAATACCGGGCCGATGCGCGAAGTGGACAGAGCAAGCTCTTATTCCATCTCCCGATTGCCAAAATCAAAGATCATGGCTATCAGTTCTATTGCATCGTTCCCGGTGATACTGCAGTACCGGGCCCCGACACATCTAGATTTTCATAATCGGCCAGAAATTTCTCGCCGCGAAGCAGTTTTTTTAGTAGTAATTTTAGATCGTGTTAGTAGTTTTTCCTGTTATAGTTTTGTAGTAATGTTTTTGCTATTTTTCACAACATGTATCACACTCTCTCGCACAGCAACGGTTTTCAAAAAAATTACTACATTAGGTTGTCAAAGGTAATGTGTTCATGTAACTCAAAATAAAGATCAAGATCAAACACCAAGGGTTCCTTGAGGAAAGCTAACAATTAGCTCGAATAGTTAAGCTTCGCAAACAATAATAGAGGGTAGAAAAATCAAATCAGTATAAAGTACAAACAAACTAACGGTAAATATAAGGCAAGAGTGACTGTGGGTCCATTTTTTTGGGAAACTCAGCTATTATCGTGGCTAGCAGAAGCAATCGGAAAACAATGCTAGGAGATGAGTGGTAATCAAACTAAGTGGCGTAACACACAATACTTTTATCGATGCGGTCAGTGCTTTGAGCTAGGACCCAAAATGCGTATTTGTCCTAGTATCTGCAACTTGCAGACAAATTGAGAGCTTTGTGCTTCTAGAAAGGGATTCCACGAATATGCTTAATTGCTGTTACGATTGTCGAGAAAAATTGTTCAAACCTCACATTGTTTATTTGCAGTTAAAGTGTCAATAAAATTGTTCAAACAAAAAAAAATACAAATTCTCGACCTTTTTTTTTTTTTTAAATGAAAATTAGTATTCGAAACAATGTGTACTGATTGAACGTACACATCAACAACAGTCAACAACACAACATTTATATGTATATGATTTTATACATTTTACGATAAAGGATTGTATAAAATAAAAGTTACATTTATCGAGTGCAAAGATTTTCACTAAGTGAGCTTCAGGTCACGCCGTTGCAATTACGGAATGTTTTGGCTGGGGAATTTGATAACAGGACTCTGACGAAGAAGGCCAGACGCACAAGGACAGACATCGCGACACTCTTCCCTGGGAATGATAAAGCCCACGTGGAGGGCTTTCCAGGCCCGTCCGTGGGAGGAGCCGGCACACCAGCTTGTTGAAAAAAAAAAAAGAAAAAACCTGGACCGGGAGAAGAACTTCAGAAGATTGAGGTAGAATCGAGAGAAGGCTTGATGGAGACTCAAGCGACACTAATTCGGCTAATTCGATGGAGTTCACTTAGTTAAATTATTTAAGAAATTAAATCTGCCCCCGTGTGGAAATGCCGGTCTCTTGTCCATCTTTTCACATCAAAAAACGAGTATGCATTGTTGGGTGAATGAAGGTTATGTTTGATTAATGGTGTCAGATAACTAATTCGAAAAATTTGTTAAACGGCACATTATAATATTAAATTCCCAACAATATATATATACATATATAATTGACCAATTGAAAGCGAGCCAAAGCATCTAGAAGTAAACGTGCTCTTGATCGGAGGGGCGCCCACTCCCATAATTCACTTCCAAAAAACAGCTCATAGCGTTTTGCGAACAAAACAGTTCATCACTAGTTTATTTTGCATTTGTTGGTTAGTTGGATCCATTTACCACTTGGATCATGAGGGCACCATTTCCTGCAGTATGTCTTGGGCATGTACAGCCTGGTGGCGCCCAACCCTCTCAAGGCCAACGTATGTTTCCATCTGGTCCGAACCTAAGACCTCTTTCCACTCGGCTTATTAAAATGAGTTGCCTTATTCACATGATTTGTTAATCAAACAATATATAGGTATTTACTATCCACCATTGTGCACACGATGACTTAATAAAAAATTATCCCTGAAAAAAAAAACTAAAATAAAAAAAATAAAAAAAACTAAAATTGAAACACAGGAACATGGCAAACATTAGCCTATTTACAAATTTACAAAAATAATGTAAAGTAGTCAACAAATTTTAAGTCCCCGAAAAAATGCATATTGGCCAATCACGCGCGCCTTAAGAGAAAAAAACGCCTCGCCTCTTTAGCAGCCTCCCATATCACTCCAAAGAGGAGGATCTCAGAGCCGTTACCGTTGCGAACAACATATATCTATATTCTTGACACCGTGAAATACTTTTGAATACAAAGCATAAAAATGTATTTTTCACGGGGAATTTAGAAGTCGATCTCTGAAGTAATTTATATATTTTTTCACTTACAATTATGAAAGTGGTAGTGGAAAAAACAAAACAGAAAAAAACTAGTCACTCTTATTGTGTCCACTAAATGTTGTTTGGATTTTAATGATCAGAAACTATAAATAATATTTCATTAATACAAGGGGCAGCACGGCAGCGCAGTGGTTAGCGCATATGCGGCACAGTTCATGTCTTGGGAACCTCTTGCGTGGGTTAAAATCCAGCTCCAGTCTTCCTGTGCGGAGTTTGTATGTTCTCCCCGTGCTTGCGTGGGTTTCCTCCGGGCACTCCAGTTTCCTCCCACATTCCAAAAACATGCATGTCAGGTTAATTGGCCAGTCCAAAATGTCCCTAGGTGTGAATCCAATTACTAATCAGTGTTATTAGGTTTCAAAGTTTGGTGGAAATAAATGTTGGACTATTTGTATTTTACTTTTTTAACTCCCCTCCCCCACAATTGGTGATGTGTCGTTCATGAACAGAACAGCTCAATAAGCCTGCTTTGTGGAGTGAAAGACGGGAGCAGACTCTGGTCAAAACGCTTTTTTTTTCTTTGAGGCAGACACAAATGGTCACTATGCATTGTTTTAGGGTATTCTTTTTTGTTTTTCCCTTTTGATTTTTTTGTTCTATTTTTCCTTTTCTTTTTCCCTTTTTTTGCTTTCATTTTTGTTTGCCCCCTTTCTTTCGCCTAATTTTGATTACATTTGTCGAATTTGTCAATTGTTCCTTTTTTATCTTCTATGTGCTTCTCATATATATTTTCCGTTTCCCTCTTTTGCATTTCTTCCCCCCCTGTTTACCTTGTTTCTTTTACAAAAAAGCTAAGCAAAAATTAAAAAAAAAGGTACAGTTTGGTTTCCATAGTTTTGGATTCCTAGTTCTTTTAGCACTCGTTTTCAGTTGCACAACACAATAATGATTTACTGGTCAAATAATAAACCATGTCCCTTTAAAAAAACAAAACTAAACAAAAACATCTGAATAGAGGTTTTGGAGCCAAAAAGACTCTTTAGCGCTTTTCACCTCACAGTTCCAGCATTGCCTTAATCAATTTTTACAGTGGAATCTTACGGTGTACATTTTTGTCTCGTTTTCCTAGAAAAACAAATCCAAATGACACTTTAAGTGAGCAAACGTTAAATGAAAGATTTTTTTTTCACATCATTCTTTGTTTTTTTATCAAAATATTTACTTTGTTTCATTTTTTTCATTGCTGGTTGTAATATTTAAAAAAAAATCATCAAACAACATGGATTATTATTGTTTTAATGCACCTTGAAATGATTATACTTGCTATATGATAACAGTAATCTTCTGTGACTTATTTGGCAAGTCATTTGAGGAACACTGGTTTAGAAACATTGCAATAAAGCAATCTACTATTGTCCTCTGCGACCTGTGACCATCTGAATTAGCGCCGAAATGGACAAGACGGGATCTGTCTGACAATAAACAAGTTGTTTTCAATGTATTTTTTTTATCATTCCAGGCCTCCACACCACACAGTCAAGAAGAGGCATTCACCTTTACACCCCTGCAGACCCAGCCGAATACTTCTCCAAGCACCAATCCATTTTTGCTTCTTTTGATAATATGTGTATTATTTGCCCTCATGTAGGTTTTAGATGAGGGGGTGGTGTTATAATAGTCTGTAGTTTGCAATAGTCTGATCTGTGCAGCCCTTTATGACTCTTTGTGATTAGGCTATACATATAAACTTGACTTGACTAGACTATTGGACTGTTAGGTTCAAGTTTACTCAGTTAGGCAACAAAAATCATTAAAACACTCATCTGATACATGCATTTTATCAACAGAAAAACGGTTGCAACTCATGAGAACATACATGTGACTTATCCATTACTTGTAAATTTAAAGCAGCCAACTCCAAGATCTCAGCGGTCAGGTAAATTTACCAAACTGATCAATCGAGAATTTCTATGCCTTCAAGTTACAAAAAATCCGTTAACTATTTTGTATTGGCCGCCACGTGCAGTGAAATGAGACAGGTGAAACTGCGTCTTACTCGTCAAAGAAATATGAAATTACATTTTTCCGTGATTTTATTTATTCTGTGTTAAAAAAAAAATTATATGCTTATGTTTATATATTGCCTTTTTGTCTTGACATATTTATATGGCGATACATTATTAATGGCATTGAGGGCCATCCTATGACTGCATCAGGATATTCAGGTAGGTAGGTGCATTTCAGTATCACCTTTATTATCATTGGATTCCGACAACAAGAAGACAGTTGCACTCCAGTTAAAAATATACAATATAAGTATGAATAAATAGAAAAAAATATATAAAGCTTAGACCTCCAATATAAAGTACACACATCTGAAACAAGAACGATACACAACCAGGATAAAGCACTTACAACAAGCCAACATGACAACTGAAATACCACAAAGTTATGGAAGTACATGTCAAGTGTAAATAAGTTAAACGGTACAATAAACATTTAACACTAATAAATTAAATCCGCAATTTATTAAATTTTACTGCAAAAAGAAACTGAAGCCTCCTAGAGCCATGCTTTTTTTGATAGAGAATGCATTTTTAATTTGGAGGTTCTTAAAGAGGCAAATAAATCACTAGGTAACAACAGTTCAGTACCATAGCAAATATAAAGTTAAAATACTGGAAAAACTCAAAAATGTGTCAAGTGTAAAATATTGTTTTAATGGCTGCACAATCAGTAAAAATGCAACATTTTATAATTAATTTTAAAATCGTTTTTGTTCCGACATAATCTACCATAAGTACCAACACGTTTCAGGCCATGAAACTGATAATCGGGTTTGTAACATTATTTTGTCCAAAAATATTGTGAAAGTTGTCATATTTTTTTCACCTTTAGGTCATTTGTAATCAAAACAATTGCAAGGGTGTAGAAACAAAATAATGCATTTCGAAGTTTATGAATTCCCTACCTTCTAAAATAATTGTTCATTCAAAATCACTTCAGGAATAAAGCTAACGTTTGACATTTGCAACGATAAATTGCCAATTTTTAAATTACATTCATGTGGATATTTTTTTTTTAAAGTTTCTGACCAACTACAGGCCTAAAATTTGAAGCTAAAGTGGAAAAACACTACTCAAATGTTCATCCATTTAATAACAAAGTATGTAGAATTTGCACTTGTTAATTGAATTTGGGGAAACCTTACAATGGAATACACACCTACAAAGTAAATGTGCATCCATTTATATTGTTTGGCGGAAGAAGCTCTTTATAAGAAGCTTAGAGTGGCTCTTAAAAGAGCCGTTTGGAGTCCTCTATAATCTGGAATTTACTTCTTGGCTGCCTTCTCGGTCTTCTTGGGCAGGAGCACTGCCTGGATGTTGGGCAACACGCCGCCCTGAGCGATGGTCACTCCACCCAAAAGCTTGTTCAACTCCTCGTCGTTACGGACGGCCAGCTGCAAGTGGCGGGGGATGATCCTGGTCTTCTTGTTGTCACGAGCGGCGTTCCCAGCCAGTTCCAGGATTTCAGCGGTCAGGTACTCGAGCACGGCCGCCAAGTAGACGGGGGCACCGGCACCAACACGCTGAGCGTAGTTGCCTTTGCGGAGCAGCCTGTGGACACGGCCGACTGGGAACTGAAGTCCGGCACGGGAAGAACGGGTCTTGGCCTTTGCTCTGGCCTTGCCGCCGGTTTTGCCTCTTCCGCTCATGGTGATAATTTTATGAGTTTGGAAAAACTGAGAGTGAGCTGGTCGGAGCTCAAGTCCTGCTTTAATAGGCGGATCATGCGCGGGAACTTTGAGTAGGACCAACCAGAAAATAGCATTTCAGTGAAGAGGGGAAGGGTATATTTTGGCGGCCAGTTTGAATGTAATGCCCCCCCTATTGACATAGCACTGGTGGGAGGCGTTTCTTCACAACTGAGCGAAACCCCACTGGACAGTGGCACCAATCAGGGCCTGCCTCTTTGTCTAGCGTCATGCATTCGCCCTCAGATTCCTACGCTTAAAAACGGCTGGTGCTCCTTTCTCCCCACTCGATTCCCTTAGAAAAGCCAAACCTCACCTAAGACCGATCATGGCAAGAACTAAGCAGACAGCCCGTAAGTCCACCGGTGGCAAAGCCCCCAGGAAGCAGTTGGCCACCAAAGCTGCTCGCAAAAGCGCCCCGGCCACCGGAGGCGTAAAGAAGCCTCATCGTTACAGGCCCGGTACCGTCGCTCTCCGCGAGATCCGCCGCTACCAGAAGTCCACGGAGCTGCTCATTCGCAAGCTTCCCTTCCAGCGTCTGGTCAGAGAAATCGCCCAGGACTTCAAGACCGACCTGCGCTTCCAGAGCTCCGCCGTGATGGCCCTGCAAGAGTCAAGCGAAGCCTACCTCGTTGGTCTGTTCGAGGACACTAACTTGTGCGCCATCCACGCCAAGAGGGTCACTATCATGCCCAAAGACATCCAGCTGGCCCGCCGCATCCGTGGTGAAAGAGCCTAAAGTAAACTTCCTCCACCGCACAACGGCTCTTTTAAGAGCCATCATCCACAACTAAATGATGATTTCCTCTATTGCCCAATCTAACATTCATGTACGAAAACGTTGCCGTTTAAACCCATATCCTATTCCAGTGTTTTTCAACCTTTATTGAGCCGGGACACTTCTGTGCCACACCACTAACCAAAATATTATAGAACGATTTTGACTAGTATGTTTAATTGATGATGAGGTTAGTTTTTAAGGTACTGACATATTTGCAGAAAATTATCCGTAATTGTTTAAAACAATTTTAAGAAGTGACCTTGGATAATATCCCACAGCATACCAGAGTGTCGAAAATCACTGCTCGATTCCACCATTATCAATTGCAAACTTCCCGGAGAAATGTTATTAAGAGGGTGTGGGTCGATACACTGAAAATAAATTGTTTGGTCAAAGAACAGTCAAATTCCAGCTCGTCAACAGCAGGATAGGGTTTTTTGAATCGGTCGTTCGAGTTTGCATGAGAACCTTTTTGTTGTCCTAGAAAACTCCTTGTACGGCCAAAGGATAGCGTAATAATAGTCTGGTCGCCTTGGTGCCCTCTAGAATCTAGAGAGATAGATCGATGCTACACCAGGGCAAGTGTAACCGCCAATCAGCAGCAGGATGGAAATGAAAACTGAGAAAGGAACACAATGATTATCTCCCTTCCAGGATGACCTGGCTGCAATGAATGTTGCAATACATGTTTTGTCAACATGAACCATAGTTAATTAATAAGCGATAGACAGCGTTTTAAGCTTAGATTTAAGCAGTTTTACTGAGGCCCTAATGGAGAACGCTCTCAAACATGCGGGTCTCTTCTGGGCTCTTGGGATTACTATATCAACCTATTCCGAGCAAAGGCTCAAGCAGGAACACGGGGTAATTCAATACAAAGCATATGAGGTGGCAAGTCCATGCATAATTTTGTGTAATACCATCAGGACCTGAAAATCACATCTTAACCTGCATTGGCTCCCTGTCAGTTTATCTAAAATCAGGGTATTTGATTAAACTTTCTTGTCTTAGTTAAAAGCCTTGCTGCGATATTTCCTACGAGTTGCAGGTTTTCGATGCTAGACTTAAAGAGACTGGAGAGTTACATTTCAGTAATTGAGGCGTATGTTGGGAAATAAATATTAAAATGTATCGTTTACCAAATTGTTCGAATTAGTTATCTGACTACATTCACCCAACAATGCGCGCATGTTTCTTAATGGAAAAGATGGACAAGAAAAGCAGACATATTCACACGGGGGCAGATTTAATTTCATTATTAATTTAACTAAGTGAACTCCATCGAATATGGCCGAATTAGTGTCACTTTAGTCTCTGTCAAGCCTTCCAGCCTTTTTTCTCTCTGCCCACGTCTTTCTGCAAGCTGGTGTGCTGGCTCCTCCCATGGGCTTCAGCACCTCAGAGACTAGCGTCCCGATGTCAGTGGTTCCTCAAAACAATGGAGAGCGTTTATCAAAACAATGCCTGCCGTCCTCATGGCCCCTCCGCGTCTGGATGTGCTGATTATTTTATCAGCCCCATGTCAGCTCCCGCCACTCCTGTAAACAACACTTCCTACCAGGCCTGGGTGCCCTGAACTTTCACTGCTCATTGAACTTAAGCCTACCCTGTGAAAATCTTCATTGCACTCAATAGTTAAATGTATAAAAACCTTCAGGTAACAAACGCATGAATTGTAAACTCAGCATAGGTGAATTTTTCGCCCCCCAAAAAATAAAACGGTTCAGCTTAACTGGACAGATTAGGGTCAAATTTGACACCAATATTTTTGACTGTGATATTCCATGTTTTAATATTTGAGAACAAGTCATGGCTTTCGGATAGAACAATAATTAACATTTCAGTCTTTACTGTGTTTTAAATTCCTGTTAACTCTTTTTAGAAATCCTTTATATTGTTTACAGTAATGGTCTATAAATATTTCGGTCACATGACAACCTGATATGGTTCTTGAGGGTTGATATATTTTATGTAGTGTTTGCAGTGGCATGCCATTAGATAGATAAATACTTTGTTCATCCCCGAAGGGAAATTCACATTTCCAGCAGCATCCCTGAGCTGAGAACAATCGAAAATAACAGTTTTACACTTTAGCCTTTACTAAAGTCTGAATGTCTTGAGCCTCCAAAAAAAAGAATAAAAGCCTTACATTAATATAAGGGATGAAAGCTACTGTAAGATTATTGGGTCAGAGTATGCCGTCACAATCAGATGAGATTTCCAGCCACATTAATCACATTCACTTAGTTTTTATAAATGCACATCACATGTATCCACATATTTTAGTGACATATTAACCTTCTAAATGTATTTATTCACATCAATGGTCTTATTCAACCTTGAAGTGAGAGTTCATGTTTTTTTTGCTTTGTAATGTTAGGTCTGAACTTTGAGTGTCCTTAATGCTGCATGTCCAACTTTATCACTAGAAGAGGGTCTGAAACATTCTGGCATGCCATTTGGGGGACGCGCACTCCTGGCCTCTTGGTGGAAGGGCACTTCCCTAATCAATTCGTTTTACTTTCATTCGGTTTTAAAATCATCATAAAACTAAACTAATGAATGTCCAGATTCTGTCTGGTCCCAGAAAAGAACAAAAGGCGAAAATTCAGAATGTCCTTCACCACTCACATTTCCAGCCTTGAAAAACGTTTGTCCTGCAGAAAAGTACATTTAAAAAAAAAAAAAAATGTTTGTTTTACTTCCCTCTTTTTCGAAGTAATCTCGTAAAACGAGTGCAAAGGCGTCACACCATAGGCCAAATTAATCATTAGTCTTACCAGTAATGTTGTGACAAGAATAAATCCCCATTTTTCCAGATGGCGGTAGCCCTTTGACCACTTTGTCCTCAGTCTTCCAGTTATATTTTTAGGCAACTGAAAATAAGGAGAAATAAGCTGCCGCTTCTAAGTCAAGTAGAAAGTTCTATAAAAACATTTTTTTTTCCTTCAATGAAATTTGTAAGACCTGCGTTCGCCCATTTAGCCTGGGGTCCGGCTTTTCCCTCTCATAATGACAAAACACTTAAGTCATTTTGTAAGAATGAGGCTACTTTAACCACACAAGGGAGCTTTACTCATGAGACCATAAAAGCCAAATACAAATGCTACAAGTACTGCAAATTTTACACGGAGAGTGGGTTTATTAAATGCGGTTCAAAACAGCCACATCTGGACATGTATTTATTCTTGAATAGCATTGCATCATAACGGTTTCTCGTGTGGCAGTCTACATTTTCTTTCCCTAACGGTCTGCCGAGATTAAGCGACTGTGCGTCGTAGTCTTCATTAAATGGCGGCCTCGGTGCCCTCAGACGCGGAGAGTCAAGACAACTTGCCGGGGAGAAGACGCACGGCTTGCTGATCCTCTCTGGATGAAATTGTGAATCTCACAGGTTTCACGGTGAAAGTTTCCTCTTGCAGAGTGTATGACCACGCTTTGTTAAATTGCCTTGGTCAAGAAGTCTTAATGTGTAAATCAGAACCAAGCCCTTATGTAAATTAGATAGGTGGCTCTTAAAAGAGCCTTTGGTTTGGGAACGTAATCCATTTACTTGGAGCTGGTATACTTGGTGACGGCCTTGGTGCCCTCAGACACGGCGTGCTTAGCCAGCTCACCGGGGAGCAGGAGACGCACAGCAGTCTGGATCTCCCGGGATGAAATAGTGGAACGCTTGTTGTAGTGGGCCAGGCGAGAAGCTTCGGAGGCGATGCGTTCGAAGATGTCGTTAACGAACGAATTCATGATGCCCATTGCCTTGGAGGAGATACCGGTGTCGGGGTGGACCTGCTTCAGGACCTTGTACACGTAGATCGCATAGCTCTCCTTCCTTCCCCTCCTCCTTTTCTTACCGGCTTTTCCGGCAGACTTAGTGACAGCTTTCTTAGAGCCCTTTTTAGGTGCTGGCTTAGCTGGTTCAGGCATCCTGATAATAGCAAGTACAGAGCTAGAGATGTGGAATGAGGTGATGAAGTAAAGGGGGGCTGTGTAATTGTAGAAGCCTCATGCAAAGACTGATGTGCCAGCGCCCCATTTTTATTTGCTCATACTGCCAATACGCTCACATAAGCGAATCTTCAATAAGCCTTTGTGGATTTGACGTGAAATGTTAGGTGGCGCCAATTTGAATTTAAAAATAGGCAAAAGTAGCGCCTTATTTTATAGTGTTTGTTACTGTAGATATTTAATATATCAATTTGTTCTCAAAATAATGTGAAATTATGAATACAATATAAAGTTAGCCATAGTGATGTGTCTTTGCAAATATGAGCCACATTTTTACTAATTTGAAAGAAAAAAACTGCGGTCTGTAAACAATCTTGCTTTGTTCATATCTGTTGCTGTGTTGTTTGCATTTACGCTCATTCTTATCAAAAGTCCAGCAATCATGCGGAGACAACATTGTTTGATTTATTTACGTGCTTCACCGATTGTTCTGAGACAAAACAAAAACATTGTGAAATTGGTTAGCTTATAAAAATAATTCACTGAGTATGTTGTCACTTAGGTTTTCCAGCGAAGAAACGGATTCAATATAACGTGCTTTCTACAAGTATAAACTGAGCACACACTGAGCCCAATCATGTGAAATACGGCTTGTATCCAAATGCAGATTACGCAGTTTTTCTCCGTTAATATTTCTTTATTTATTTAATGAGCCTAATGGATTCGACCTGAAAAGTCAATTGGTGCCAATTCGAATTTAAAATGATGAGAAGTTTAGCACCCGCTTGAATAGTGTTCATATAGTTTTACATGTAACCATAAAAACAACAGCCACAAATAATAACAGATTATCGAGATTGTTTCAGTCTAATTTTGTGTATGATTATGTTGAGTCAAATGGTGAGATGGGAAACCAAAATCTTATATTTAATATATGACTTCATTATAAGAGATAGGTATTAATTTATTTTGTTTCAATGATGATAACATGTGATTCGTTTAACAAATAATAGCTTGTTGTAATAACTGATAACATGATTTGATCAATGTAAAACGTTTGAACTGCCACGATAGGACCAAAATAAGCTCCGGCTTTTTTCAGTCAGCCATTTTCACCATTTTTTTCTCAAATGTTTATCAAAGTGTTTGATTTTTAAGTCTGAGTATCTTTGTGTATAATGAACAAAGGATACAAAAAACTACCACTCAGCCAATTAGCCAATTAGACCAATCAGCCAATCAGCCAATTAGCCAATCAGCCAATGCTTGTCGCAGCTAGGTTGATAGACATGGGATATAGAAAACTCCACTTGTTTAGTTTTTTTAGTAACCTGATACATATTATCACTACAAGGTTATTGTTAAAAAAATAGTTCACTCTTTTCGTACGTGGAACATAATTTTACATGATCTACATTTGTAAATATGTATTAACTATGTAATCATTTGTGGGAAAAAAAAAAAAAATATATATATATATATATATATATATATATATATATATATATATATATATATATATATATACCAGTATATTCAGAAGATCCAGCTTTTTCGACTTTTTATCATTTGGAAAATTCTTGAAGGTGGCCTATTAAAAAAATAACTTAAAAATGTGTGTGTGCGTTCCCTACGTCTTTTTTTAGAACCAGTTGCTATTCGACCAATCTTGCATTCATTTTGTTCATTTATATCTAGTTAATGTGTAGCCAAGCCTGTGTTAGAGGGGCTTTGATATCTCTGCATTTTTAAGATCCTAGTAAATGTATTTTAAGTACATTGTTTGATACATTTTTTTTCTTTAAGTACAACAAATATTTTCTAAAAACCTCATTTTGTGTCCACATACATGAGAGCCACGCTTCTGATGAAAACAAAACCTGAACTTTTTGACTAACATGAATGATAGTAAGAACATTTTTCTCCTCCGGGTTTTTCGGTTGTTCTGTGCAATTTCTCTATAGTTTCAATTTAAATACGTTAAAAGGTGAATTGAAAAATACCATAATATTCCGGGCTATAAGCCCCAACACACAAGCCTCCAGATGAAACGGGACACAAGAAAGCAGCCATGTCACTCGGTTCAGGGTGACACAACACACTCTTCTGTTCAACAGCAGGGCCCGACAGCTTTCAGTGGTTTACCCCTGCAGCATCATACGGGTGCCCTGCCCATCCCTTAGAACATGTGTAATTATCCCACTATCCTTTGACAACACCTCTCCACTCATTCCTATCACCAACAAGAGCTCTAGCTTCCTCTAGATTTAGACCGCTTTCCTGCAATGCACTCATAACACCATCCATCCACGTCAATCGCGGCCTTCCCCTTGGTCTCCTTTTATTTACTTCTGCTCTGTAGATCCTCTTCAACATTCACTTCTCATCCATCCTCTCCATGTGTCCAACGATTTTTTTAATTGTATTTTTTTTTAATTCACTATTATATAAATTGTAGTTATATTTAATCGTTTTTGTTTGGTGGGGCAGATGAAAAGCCTGATAGGCCACATGAGGCCCGTGGGCCGAAATTGTCCATCTCTGATCTAATTTGTGCAATGCATCTTTTTTTGACCCAGGTGTATCAAAACTCAATTTACTGTGGAGCGGCTAGAGCTAGGATCTAGGTGAGGTAAAGCCGACAAGTAAACCTTTGACCCAAAAATATTCCACTGTTCTCAAATAGCCTGAATAAAACACTACACAAAACAAATAGATATTTTAAAAACATCAATATTTAATATGAAAAGCAATCACAACAAAAAAGAAGACAATGCATACTAACTAACCAGCAGCTGTTGCTGTATCAGTGGTGATTTTACCTCTGAAAAGTGATGGGTCCCGGGGACTCGCATGCTCAAAAATGTATGGGTCCCAACAGAGATCTATGGGTCCCCAAAATTATCAAGTTATCAAGGTTGAAATTGTAAATCAGCGACAAATATATAATACCAATCTATATATTCATTCAGTTTTAATCATCACAGTTTATTGGTAATACAAATCAGTTATCACCTCAAGATTTTTCAGTTCACAACAACATTGTACATTATACAAAATGATATTTCTGAAATAATTATATTAATCTATATTTTCATTCAGCTTTAATCATCACAGTTAATTGGTAATACAAAGCAGTTATCACTTCAGATTTTTCAGTTCACAAAAATATTGTATACTATACAAAATAATATTGCTGAAATATTAGTCTATATACTCGTGCAGTTTTAATCATCACAGTTAATTGGTAATCCAAAGCAGTTATGACTTCAGATTTTTCAGTTCATATATTCTTCGTGGTTTGCTGTCCCGCCACAGTTGCAATGCCTTCTCAAGTCCAACCCATTACCATCCTCCACATTGTGTAACCAGAAATATAATTTAGTCAATCTTGGCAGAAGAGTCATTTTCTTGCTCGTAGTATTCTTTTGTTTATTTTCTTTCGTCAAATTGTTTTTTCAACACACATGTTTTCGTTGCCGTTTTTTCGTGCCGGTATTATTGCCGTTGTTATCACTTTCTGCATTACGTTTCGACTTATTATTGACACTGAAGAAATTACCAATTTTGTGTTGATTTGCACCTAATACAAACTGTTTTTTGGGAGGCATACTTAACCTTCACCCTCCAGCCTTTTGTGACTCAAAATAGAAAGGGGAAAAACCCTAGGAAACTTCACAGGACCGGTGAAAAGGAAACACTGAATGAAAAAAATAAAGAAAAAAATAAGACATACAATAAAATAAAAAACAAGGATAAAAGACAAAATTAAGAAAAGAGAAAGGATAAAAAGAAATGAGGAGGAAAGAAGAAGAGAAGAAACATAAAAGGAAAAAAAAAGGACGGCACGACGGATGAGTGGTTAGTGTGTGCGAGTGACTTGTCTGTCCCTGTGTGCCCTGTGACTGGCTGGCAACCAGTTCAGGGTGTCCCCTGCCCACTGCCAGAAGATAGCTGGGATGGGCTCCAGCGCCCCCGCAACCCTACTGAGAATAATAGGTGCAGATAATGGATGGATGAAGACAGGAAAGGGGAGACAAAAGACATATAGGAAAAGGAAAAATAAGACAGTAAAAATGCATGTTATGTTTGTTAGTAGGAAGCCGACAATGATATATCATCTTACGTCAATTTTTTAATTTTTTTTTAAACTGTGAGTATTTTTAAACATGTAATTTTATTAGATAATTATTTTATGTGTGCCTTTTTCACATACATTTATATATTTTGATTTTTTTTTTACCAGCACGAGGTGTCTAATGCACTTCCTTCATTCTTGTTCCTTTAGTTTAAACTACCACATTAAGGCAGGGGCCTCATACTATCATCCTGTGGGCCACAATTGGATCCAGGGCCATGAGTTTCAAACTACTGTACTCGTTCAACCGGTTTACAAACTTGTCAAGCCAGGAAGAAAAGGCGTGTCTATGGTAAGCTGTCTGTAGTGCCACGCATCGAAATTCTGTGGCAACTGTTCGTGGAGTTTAATCAAGGTGTAAAATATGTTCGAAGGAAAAATGGGCAATGATCGCATGGATTTTTTCGGTTGGATTAGTTTTACTATTTAATCATCTTTTTTATTTTTTGATAACCATATTATTTATTAATGTTTAAATGCACTTTATGCTTATGCATACATTTTATCGATGTATGTACTTCTTATTATTTTCACTTGAGGCCTCAATGTATCAATCAATTCAGTGGTTGAACTTTCTCAATATTGTTTTTAAGTGGTGTCCGGAAAACTGTTGCCGGGAAGCCTCGTGTCTGCCCTAATCTTATCATACCATTGGCAAAATTCAGTTCGATCCAGTTTTAGCAAATATCACCCTCTGAATCTTTAGCGCTACGGCATGCCCTCTTATTGAGGAAAGGGAGAAGGTTTGGCAGAAATTGGCAAAAGTATATATTATATATTGTTAGGAATTAAGTATATTAAAAAGGTACCGTTTACCAAATTGTTCGAATTACTTATCTGACTCCATTAACCAAACACCACCTAACAATGCACGCTAGTTCTTTTTGCAAAAAGATGGTAAATGGTCTGCATTTATATAGCGGTTTTCAAGTCAATGAAGACCTCCCAAAGCGCTTTACAACGTGCTTCACACTTACCCATTCACACACACACACTCACACACCAATAGTGGCCATGCAGCCATGCAAAGCGCCGACCTTCTTATTGGGGGCATTAGGGATTCAGTGTCTTGCCCAAGGACACTTCGACATTAAACACGGAGGAGCCGGAAATTGAACCTGTGATCTCTTGATCCCAAAGGCTCTACCACCTGAGCTAATGCCGCCCTAAGATGGACAAGAATAGCTGATATTTTCACACGGGGCAGATTTAATTTAACTAAGTGAACTCCATCGAATTAGCCGAATTAGTGTCACTCGAGTTTCTGTCCACCCTCCTCTCTCGATCTTCCCTCTCGATCTTCTCTCAACCCACGTCTCTCCGCCAGGTGGTGTGCCGGCTCCTCCCTTGTGCGGGCCAGGAGCGTTCCTGCGTAATGAAGGCCCCTCTTGCGTCAGGAAGCGCTGATTATAATATCAGCCCTTCGTCCCAGTTCCTACTGTTTTCTGTTAACATCATCCTCCACTAGGTTGCAATGACCTGCCCACAGCTCAGCCGGTGAATATATTTTGCATTTAAATGTAATTTGTATTTGATCGTACAAAATCCCTTATAGTCAAGTGTATAAAATCCTTCAATATATAAAAAAATCTTTTTAATATATATTTTGTTTTTTTCTGTGCAGCAGGGTTGCGGGGGTGCCGGAGCCCATCTCAGCTATCTTCGGGCCGTGAGCAGAGGACACCCTGAATTGGTTGCCAGCCAATTGGAGGGCGGCTTCCATAATGATTAAATAAAATACTAAGAACGTTGCTTCTAAAGAAACTGTTGTACATGTTGATTTAACTGTGAAAAGTAAAAGTGCATTTGCTTTCTTTTAAGTCTGCTTTCCTGGACAGCATCATATAAACTTGTTCTAATTAATGTTAACAACATAAACTAGAAAGTTGCATTGATTTAATATATTTTCCGTTTTATTTCAATAATATTCTATAAAGAACACACGTGTATGGCCAAAAGAGGACCATTCTGCTAGCTGTTAAATGATTTATTTTGAATCAGGGGTGTCAAAGTGTAATGGACGAACCCCTAATTACTATTATCCCCTCCCCCCATGTTAAACAAAAATTAGATGCCTTATCTTATATCCAATGAATCTTATTCAACCAGCTGAAAACCTAGAAAACGCCAATATGACCTGATAAACGAAGCAATGTTTTGTTATGGGGTTTTCAGCAATATTTCATTTTCAACAGACAGAAAAGACACATATCTTTATTACTCTGTAGGTACGTGTACTGCATATAGCTGCTAAGCCAAGGAAAAAAAAGGACCAGATCGAATTTAACATACACAATTTTTGCTGAGGTACATGATTATTTTTACCTAAAAGAGTAAAATCTACCATATGCAGTAAAAAACATTCAAATCGGCATCTAAAAATGTGATACTTTTATGATGTGAAAATGAGAGACTAATCATTTTTCACACACAACTTATGTGTCCGATTGTTCCCCCTTGTATAACAACAGTCTTCTTTCTACAAAAAAAAAAAACAACATGGGTGATTTAAAATTTATACAATTTTGGTTGAAGGAGACGAAGAGTGTTATCAGAAATTAATAGACCCAAGTCATGTGTGTTTGCTTCCCTCTCAAAACTTTGTCTCTTTAGAAAATTAACATCTGAATTTTCCTTTTTGAGGTTTGGAGCCGTAGATGAACATGTTCCTTCACATATAAAACACTTTATGTGTAATGTCGTGCAACGTTAAGTCATTTTATATAAGGGATTAGCAAGGAATACTGTAAAGTACCACTGCTCACACCAGTGTAGAGGTGATTTTAGTAAGCTTTGCTAAAGAAACCCATGACATAAATTATCGTTAAACAGCTTAAATGTGTTATAGAACATGTTTGCTATCCATTCGGATTAGCTTGGGTATTTGAAATGCGTAAATGTCGATTTTTTTATCATTTGAAGTGAGGGGAGAAAACACAAGTGAGGACAGTTTGTCGCTGCTCCGTGCAGCGACACTGCCTGATTGAGTCTTCAAGGTTCTCATGATGCGTTTAAGTACCCGCCTCTGATTTAGAAATGCATGAACCGATTTCAACCACAATGGCAGAAGTAGCTCCAACAGCAGCCTCTCCGGCAAAAGCCCCCAAGAAGAAGGCGGCCAAGCCCGCCAAGAAACGGGTAGGACCTAGCGTAAGCGAACTGATCGTCAAAGCTGTGGCCGCCTCCAAGGAGCGCAATGGCGTCTCCTTGGCCTCCCTCAAGAAGTCCCTGGCCGCTGCTGGCTATGACGTGGACAAGAACAAGTCCCGTGTCAGGCTCGCCGTCGTCGGCCTGGTGAACAAGGGAACCCTGGTTCAGACCAAGGGCACCGGCGCATCCGGCTCCTTCAAGATGAACAAGAAGAGCGAGGGGAAAGCGAAGGCACCCGCCAAGGCTGCCAAGAAGACTCCCACCAAAGCCAAGAAGCCCGCCGCCAAGAAGGCCACTGCGAAGAAGCCCAAGACGGCTGCAGCCAAGAAGCCCGCGGCAAAGAAAACCAAGAAGCCCGCCAAGGCTGCTACGCCCAAGAAAGCCGCAAAGAAGGCCACCAAGAGCCCCAAGAAGGCAGCGGCCAAGAAAGCCCCCGCAGCCAAGAAGACCGCCAAGAAGAGCCCCGCCAAGAGGGTGGCAAAGCCCAAAAGCGTGAAGAAGGCAGCACCCAAAAAGAAGTGATTTGACACTTCTCCATTAAAAAGGCTCTTTTAAGAGCCACCACAGGTCATTGAAAGAGCAAATATTTCTCGTCATCAAATCAAGTCGGTTTGGTTAGACGTGTCAAAATGATCGAAATGACGGTCATTATTTCAGTTGTTTTCCGCAATCAAAATTACTTCATTTAAAAACATTGATTTGAAGAATAAGACAAAATCAACAACCTTGTTGGCAACAGCCACATCTAAAATAACTTCTCATTACAACGTAATTATCCGGTTGTGATTATTAGAAGTCAAATCTCTAAAACATAAATCAAATTCACCTAGAAGATCACAACGACCTGTTCATATGCTTTTCAGGTGGCTTCATGTTGGAGACCCCTGACCGACCACTTTTTTTATACCAGTAAGTTTGAGGGAGCTGATATGAGTGTCTGCCATGATGTTGTGTCCCCATTTCCCGCCTTCTGTTTTCCTTTTGTATTGCGTTTTGCTCGCCTTTTCTTTAATTGTTTTCTTTGTTCTTTTCGGTCTATATATCTTTCTGTCATTATTTCATTCATTGTTTGTCCCTATTTCATTATCTTTCATTTCTTCGTTGGCAAAAGGCTTGCCCCAAAAAAGAGAAACATTGTGTAGTTTTTTTTACTTAATTCTTTGTACCACTCTACCAACTCATTTTGCTCGCACTAAACAATACAGATAGTTTTCAAATAGCATACTGCTCCTTTAAGTAGTTTTAATTGTTTTGTTCAGAACATGTATATGTAGCGACTCTTTCACAGTCACTCCATTTATTGCCTGCATTCAGTAAACAAAACAATACAAAAGTCAGGGGCATCTGTTCACGACTGCAATTATCTAAAACATTGAAGATACAAAAAACGGGTCACCACTCAACAGGCTGCACCTTGTGGCGCGTTTGCATCAAAACACGTTACATCATCGTTTCAAGCTGTATTGCTTTACTTCTTATTTAGTGCATTTTTTATATACATCATTTAGCACAACTTATACATCTTTATATACAAAAATAATTTGCAAAAGCAGCTCCTATATCTAGAAAAATATGCATTTTTTTTCCAACTGATATTGGGCACATCTCACCTTCAGCCCGATACAAATTGGCTGAAGTTACGGCAAGCGCTGAAGCCCATACAGTGCCAAACGAAAAAGACAGTCGCAGCAACAATTGAATGAGGTACCGGAATATTAACAGTAATACAACAAAAATACAGATTTTGTGAGAATTCAAAAAAACATTCAAAACAATCAAATTTCAACTCTGTTACATATAACATTATTGAACAATGTAATAGTCCGTTATCCCGAAACAACAAGGGTTTTGTGCAAAAATGAGCAGGATCAATGAAACAAGTGGTGAAATGTATTCACCCAGAACCACAATCACGGAAATTAAGGGGGGGGGGGGGGGGGCTTTCAAACCCCTCATTGGATTTGGTTGTTGTTGCTGTTGCTTTCATTTCATTAATCTGTTACTTCAACTAGACAGTTGTGAAAGTTGAGACTGAGCGCTAAGGAAATGGGGAAACTGTTAGCATGTAGCCGTTAGCATGACTCATTAGCATATAATTGTTAGCATGCCACGTGAGCAGGTTGACGCTAGCAGGGCTCATTTGGGATGGAGTAATAATTGTGGAGTTTGCAATAGTCTGTGTAGCCCTTTTGAGACCTCTTGTGATTATGGGCTATACAAATACACATGACTTGACTTGAAATAGCATGTACAACTTAGCATGCAGATGTTAGCATATAGCCGTTTGCATGACACAATAGCAAGTAGTCATAAGGATCACTCACTAAAGTAGCATAACTCATTGGCGTCTAACCGTTAGCATTAACTCAATATGATGTTGCTGTTTCCATGACTCTTCAGCATGTAGACATAAGCATGACTCGCTGACATGTGGCCTGTAGCATTACTCGTTAGCGTTTACTCATTAGCATGTTGCTGTTTCCATGACTCGTTAGCATGTAGTCATTAGCATACCTGTTGCGCAGTTACACTTCATGTGTGTCAGCGACCCACCCCTTGGTACTCCCTATATGCTCATTCATTCCAGACGGCAAATAAGGAGCTGCTTTGGCAATTGTTGGCAAGCGGGTGTACCACGTGACTAATTATATATTGAGGCAAACACAGACAGGACAACTAACCACGTGACGACACCATGCTGGACGGCAGTAGGCGAAAGTAAACAGGGCAGTAAAAGTTTCACAACGACAAAAAGAGCTATACTATGCTTAATTGTTGTTAAAATTGTTGAGAAAAAAATATTCAAACCTCACATCGTTTATTTGCTGTTAATAGTGTCAATAAAATTGTTGCAAACGTTCAAAAGTTTGTTCTTTTTAAATATAATTCATAATTTGAAAATAATGAAAACAGCCAATGTGCGACATTCAAGTTCCTGGTGCCCCTCACGTCTGGCAGCTGGCATTTTCCACACTACAAGTGAGTTTTTTGCCTCTGCCTGGAAGATACCTTTAATGCCACGTGGGGAGATTGTTTTGCTTTCAAAGCTGATGAAACTTGTTTACAAGTCTTCTTAATATGTGGTGAAAATTTGGCAAACAACAAAAAGTAAATTGTTGCGAGACATTTCGAGAACAAACACTCTATCTTTGTGAAGTAGTACTTTTTTTTATATCAGGATGACTGGTTGCACACTCCAGGACGTGCAATGGTACAGAACCAGACTGCGCATTTTTGGGGGGTTGCATTGTTCGTTTAGTCCCTGCAACCCTTAGGATAAGTTGTGCAGATAATGGATGGATGGATGTTCGTTCAGTGCTGATGGATAAAGTTTTGATTTTTATCTCATAAATAAGAGGACAGGTGACTGCAGGCTGTTGGCATTTTTTGTTTAATGGTCTGGTATGTTTGGATTTGTATTCCTTAAATACGAGGACTTAGACACCGAGTATCCTATCTGAAATTAAGAGTCAACCATGTGTAAAATGCTTTTGGTTACATTCTTAAATTTTATGTTCTCTGCAGCAGCTCGTCAATTTTATTTTCATGAATGCAAGTTTTTTTTAGTTTTTTTTTTACATAGTATAATGTATTAATGCATAATTTTTATAAAGATTTCAAAATAGGTTGTGTCTCCAGGTGCTTTCTTTTCATTGAGGGGCGGTCCCAGATGGCTCTGAGTAAAAAAGGTTGCCGACCCCTGGACTAGTCAAACGAATATTGTGCAGCTGACAAATGTTGGAAATTGCAAAAATTGCTTTTTAGAAAAACTAAGGATAGCATTAGTAATGTTAGTGAGCAAGTGATGCTGTCCTCCTCCTGATATACTTACTCATCGAAAACAAATTGTCTACTCTGCCTGACTTCAGTCCACACCATCTTTAACGTTATACAATAAATGGAGTTCCAGTGCTGATCAAAGACCTTGTAAAATTATGGATGCATTCCAGTTCTTTGTAGCTGGTACGCGTTACTGTGCTTAGTTTTGATAAATGCAACCCCAGTGTTCCCCTCACGCAAACGACTTTGTATTATCTACATTTTTGGGGAATGTAATAGAACAGTAGAGCATGGGGCATTGTATGGAAATCACTTTTGAGCATGTTGAAAATTTGTATTTTGTCAGAATGACATCTCTCTTCTGAACGACAGTCTTTTATTTTATCAATTTATAATTTGGCAGTTCACTTTGGCGTAATAAGCTCTATGGTAGAGCACATAACAGTTTTCAGTACATGTGACATTTGGAAAATTACTGTTTTTTTTTTAAATCCCTGACTAAGAACAAGTAGAAAGTAATGGCAACTGTAAGACGCATACATAGCTAGTTGAGCACTAGCTAACTTATTATTTGGAGTGTCATTGAAGTGACTCGTATCTACATAACATACAATTGCTCGGAAGTACATCAGACGCACTTTGTAAAACATGTTATCTGCAAATCCTGAAATTTCAGGGCCACCAGTTTTGTGCCAGCACAACTAGTCATTTTGGTCTATTTGCAGATAGACATTGCAGTCTTTGGGCTTCATCAAATAAGACACAGTCGGGCTTACAACCTTGCACAGCAATAGATTGCGGTCGCAAAAAAATGTTGCTTATACTCTTCTGTTGTTGTTGAGATTTGTTTCAACTCAAATCCTAATTCTTGTGCTGACGGCTTCTCTGCCATCCAACATGTATGTCATTCTGCTGGGGAAGGCAACGTGATGTCACGTGCAATGGGTCAAGAGGCCAGCTTTTTTTAATTGAATGACCGGAGCTGACTCAACTAATCAGGAGCCGGCTCATAAGACATTTTTTTTTCTTGGACTCACAGGAATTCCCCAAAACTTCCCACATAAGTGTTCATTATGAATAAATATTGACAATTACAAACTCGGGCAAAACAGCAGCTGAATGGTTAGCGCACAGTTCTGCGGTCACGAGCTCATATCCAGCTACCAGCCTTCCTGTGCGGAGTTTGCATGTTCTCCCATGCTTGCACGAGTTTCATCCTACATTCCCAAGACTTGCATGACAGGTTAATTGACTGGTTTAAATTGAACCTAGGCGATCAATTTGTCTGTGTCAACCTGTTCAGTGTGTCCCCTGCCCACTGACTGATGAGAACTAGAGCAGAGGGAAAGCGGTTTGATATCCATTTGAAACAAACATGTAACGTTATTACTTAACGTCTTACCAAGTTTATTAATGGAAGCAGAGACTGAGGAAAAACAACACATAAGGAATAAAAACACCAGGTATACACAATGAACCTGCACTAGTTATCTGAAGCACAGATCCACTCCGTTATCATGGGGGAAGTCAAGGTATGCACAACATCAGAAACCCATGTGTCTATTCATGGGAAAGTACATGGCACTGTAGACTTGAGCTCTCGACATTTTGGAAGGACTTCTCTGATGATTGGAATTTCTGATATTATCTTCTAACACATAAATGAAGCGTAATAAATTACCCATACGTCAGTGTTGTTTAGATCCGTGCATGAAAAAAAAAAACTTTTTAAAGGCTTTGGGTGGCTCTTAAAAGAGCCGTTTGGGGAGTTTTCTGTTTAAACTTTTACTTCTTGGCTGCCTTCTCGGTCTTCTTGGGCAGGAGCACTGCCTGAATGTTGGGCAACACACCGCCCTGAGCGATGGTCACTCCACCCAAAAGCTTGTTCAACTCCTCGTCGTTGCGGACGGCCAGCTGCAAGTGGCGGGGGATGATCCTGGTCTTCTTGTTGTCACGGGCGGCGTTTCCAGCCAACTCCAGGATCTCAGCGGTCAGGTACTCGAGCACGGCCGCCAGGTAGACGGGAGCGCCAGCACCAACACGCTGTGCGTAGTTGCCTTTGCGGAGCAGCCTGTGGACACGGCCGACTGGGAACTGAAGCCCAGCACGGGAAGATCGAGTCTTAGCCTTTGCTCTGGCCTTGCCGCCGGTTTTGCCTCTTCCGCTCATGGTGATAATTTTCTGAGTTTGAATAACTGAGAATGAGCTAGTAGGAGCTCAAGTCCCGCTTTAATAGGCGCAGAATGCGCGGGTAATTTGAATAGGACCAACCAGAAAAAAGAATTTCAGTGAGGAGGGGGCTGGGGTTACTTTTTTGTCAGCCAGTTTGAAATTAATGCTACCCCCCACCTCCCGCACACTGCAGTGGGAGGTGTTTCCCCACAAACGGGCCTTCGTCTTTGTCTTGCGTCATGCATTCGCCCCGGAGTCGTACGCTTATAACCGGCTTGCGCTCCCTTCCCCAGCACTCCTTTCCCTTCGGAAAGCAAACTTTGGCTACGCTCAATCATGGCAAGAACCAAGCAGACAGCCCGTAAGTCCACCGGTGGCAAAGCCCCCAGGAAGCAGTTGGCCACCAAAGCCGCACGCAAAAGCGCCCCTGCCACTGGCGGCGTAAAGAAGCCTCATCGTTACAGGCCCGGTACCGTCGCCCTCCGCGAGATCCGCCGCTACCAGAAGTCCACGGAGCTGCTCATCCGTAAACTTCCCTTCCAGCGTCTGGTCAGAGAAATCGCCCAGGACTTCAAGACAGACCTGCGCTTCCAGAGCTCCGCCGTGATGGCCCTGCAGGAGTCAAGCGAGGCCTATCTGGTCGGCCTGTTCGAAGACACCAACTTGTGCGCCATCCACGCCAAGAGAGTCACTATCATGCCCAAAGACATCCAGTTGGCCCGCCGCATCCGTGGAGAAAGAGCCTAAATATAGTCCCCCCCACACCAACGGCTCTTTTAAGAGCCACCACCCGCAACTAAATGAGAAATTTCCCTTTAGCCAAATGCAATAAGGGGAGTATGTGTTTATTAATTATATATTCTGCCCTAGTCTGCTTCAATTGCTGTGTAATACATATAATCAAACTAGGGACATGAACCCTCAATTTCATAATGGATTACATTTACATTTTGGTTCGGGAATAATATGTCAATGATGGGTAGCTTATAACCTAGTTTAGTAGCAGTATGCGCCATCACTCACGGCGATCGTAGTAAACCTCGACCTTAATGCACTAAACAATATTTCCTATTTTGGTAAACCAATATGTTTTAAAAATCTTTACCGTGCTTACACCAATGATCTGCTTCTCGGATCACGTGGGCATCTGTAATATCGATCAGATGCCGATAATATTCTTTGGATTATGGTCGTTTTGTTAACTAATCATTACAATTAACTGTATTGTCTTCTGGTTTCCCTATGTCTAGCATCAAAAGTTTTCAGCTGGTTTAAAATGCATCAGTGAGGCGTTTGACTAAGACAAAAAATGCATCACTTCTTGATTCGCTAACTTGCACTGGCTCCCAGTCTGCTCAAGCCGTGATTTTAAGGCTAACCTTATAACCATCCAAATGTTTGCATGGACTTGTAACCTTATCTCTGGGGGATTTGATTTCCCAATGTGTTCCTGCACGGGACTGTTTAGACGACAGCTGATTTTCATACCTGTCAACCTGTACGTTTTTGCCGTACAAAGTGCGTCTATTATGCATTTTGAGACGTGTACGACGTACAAGAAAATCTGGACTGGAAAACGCAAGTTTGTCCATTATGGGTGGGTTTCCTCCCACATTCCAAAGACATGCATTTCAGGTGGATCGGTCGGTCCAAATTGTCCCTAGGTGTGAATGAGCGAGCGAATCTTCTCTCCCTGTGTGCCCTGCGATTGGCTGGCAACCAGTTCAGGGTGTCCCCTGCCCGATGATGGCTGGGATGGGCTCCAGCACCCCCGTGACCCTACTAAGGATAAGCGGTGCAGCTAAACACAGACTATTACGAAACGGCAAATCAATCATGTCTCACGAGTTCGCCACGGAAGCCTCTATCTCGGGTATCGATGCTACTGTGCGCATGCGTCTGCCGCATTCAGAGAAAAAAACAAAAAACATATTTTGTACGGGAAAGGAGCTGTGGAGGTTGACAGGTATGGATTATAAAAAGGCTGGTGCAACAGTCGAACTGAACGTATACCGGGTGATTGAATTGATGAAGTCTCTTGTCAAGCAATTCAAATTGCACGTTGGTAATGAGGATCACTTCCGTCATAAGTATAGTGACATTTATTTGTATAGCCCTTAATCACAAAAACATCTCAAAGGACTGAACAGGTTTACAATATCGCCTGATCTTAAACCAACATGCGGGCAAGGAAAATCTCAAAACCTCTGTGTGAGGAAAAAAAGAAACCTTGAGAAAGGGCCTCACAAGTGGTAATCCCCATTCCAGGGTGAAATAGATTTAGCACTGAGTAACAGTACACATCATTAAAAAAAGAATAGGTAACATGTTGAAATTTGTCTGGAAAGTCCATAACAGCAACGATGTTTCTTCCGGTTGGTCGATGCAGGCATTGGTGTGCTTCAGGTCCAGACGCATCTCGAAACAGTCCTTCTCCCCCTCATATCACCACCAGCCGAGAAAGGAAAATGTCGTTCTACCGTTTACACTATCTCTTCTGAAGTGGTACATAATATCACTGTGCTTGCACCTTTGCCCGTTTTTGGCTATCCTGCTTCCCTTATTGCACATAATTGTACATATATTCCTGTATAGCTGATGCAAAACAAGTGTATTCTAACTCACATGTAGACAGTGCAACTGTTTGTCTTCCATGAGACGAGAGATCTTCCTAATGTGCCCCGTATGTCTGTTGCATCACTGAGCGTTGTTAAACCTAGTTTATCATTGCCGTTGCGTTTGAAGCATAACTCCTTCTCTGTCGCACCTTTGAGGTATTGGAAACATGTCTTACAGCGATGCAGTATTCTTTTGTCAGATCAAAGAAATACTATGACAATTTGCAGACCACAAAAGAAAATCTGATATTGCACATGTGGATACGTAAATTAAACTTCCCACTAATTCTCTATACTTCCTTGGATCTCGGGGACCCCATGCACTCCTCGACTTAAACAAATTGGGACGCTATAATTTAAGTGTCTGCATACATGTGTGTACAAGTTTAAGACCGAACAAAAATTACGAATCATTTGATAGGCAAGATTGGCTGGGGATATTGCGCTTTCTAGCGGGATGTCCTTATACAACATTTACATAGTAGCAATTTGATACGATTATAAGATCTGATATTACATGTCGTTTACAGTATCTGAATAATGCACAAGTCTTGAGTTATCATTTATTAGTACAAGCTAAATGCTGACCAATCCATTTAACCCGTATTTCTTTACTTAGGTTAACACTAACCCAAAAAGCTATAGGCAATTGTTTAATCCACAAACTACCCAAATTTCACTTGACACGCAAATTGCGTGATTAAATGAAAAATGTTTCTTTGGAAGGCTTAGAATATGTTCTGTATTGTGTGCATGAGAATCCACTCAAAAAGGGAGAGTAGGTGGCTCTTAAAAGAGCCTTTGGTTTGGGAACGTAATCCATTTACTTAGAGCTGGTATACTTAGTGACGGCCTTGGTACCCTCAGACACGGCGTGCTTAGCCAGCTCACCGGGGAGCAGGAGACGCACGGCAGTCTGGATCTCCCGGGAGGAGATGGTGGAACGCTTGTTGTAGTGGGCCAGGCGAGAGGCTTCGGAGGCGATGCGCTCGAAGATGTCATTGACGAACGAATTCATGATGCCCATAGCCTTGGAAGAGATACCAGTGTCGGGGTGGACCTGCTTCAAGACCTTGTACACGTAGATCGCATAGCTCTCCTTCCTTCCCCTCCTCCTTTTCTTACCAGCTTTACCAGCGGACTTGGTAACGGCTTTCTTGGAGCCCTTCTTGGGAGCTGGCTTGGCTGGTTCAGGCATTCTGACTGCAACTAGAGTCAATCTAGAAAACAGGAAAGATATGCCATGTTGTGGAAGGGCTGTGTATTTGTGGAGGCCTCATGCAAAGGCTTGTGTTCCACCGCCCCATTTTCATTTGCTCATACTGCCAATACGCTCACAGAAGCGAATTTTCAATGAGCCTTTGTGCATTCGACCTGAAAAGTGAATTGGCGCTATTTCGAGTTTAAGATGATGAAATGTTTGGCGCCCAATTTTACAGTGTTAACCACGAATGAAGGGGAAAAAACATACATATATAAATTTATCAAAATTGTTTACATCTATTTACGTGTGTTATTATGTTAAATCAATTGAGTGACGGGGTATTGTAATCCAACATTTATCATGATATACTTATTTAAGTCAAGTCGCATTTATTGTTATAGCCCTTAATCACAAGACGTCTCAAGACGGCACAGGACATTGAAAATGCATTAGAATTTATCTCATCATCACACTAAATGTATTCACAACGCCACATTGCTTTATCGTTGTTTTTAGTTCAGTATTTTCTTTTCTTTGAATGATTAAATTGTATTCATTATTTTTACATATAATAGCTTGTTATAGTGGTTTTATTATTTGATACATTTAAAGTGTTCGGAATGTCTGTCAGTCGTTTTCCTTCTGTTTTCTCAAATATTTATCAACGTTTTTGATTTGTTGTTACTTTGTATTTGATGAGAAAAGGAAAACGAAAAGTAAAATCAATCACTGGTATACGCATTGTTTAGTTTCTTTTAGTAAATTCATAGATGTAACTCTTACATTGTAATTAGAACGATAGGTTACTTTCTCAAATTTTAATTTTGTTAATGGACAAAAATATTATAAAAGTCAGATATTGATGCGTGTTACCAGTGGGAATATATGCAAATGATGTAGCTCTCCACGGGGAAAATGAAATCAATATATTCAGAAGCATCATTTTCCCCAACTCGTTTTTACAGTTAAATAGGAAAACCATTGCTGAAAGTGAGCCAAATATTTGGATGTGGCATATTTAGAAAAATCAGAAAAAAATATGTGTGCCGTTTCCTGCATTAGTCTTTTTTCCTGTTAGAACCAGTTGGTATGCACCCTTGTCACATGTTCCTTTCATGTTTTGTCCAGTTATAGCCACAGGGTTTTATTTTTCTTTTTTTTCGAGTCTGTTAGAGGAACTTCGATGTCTTTGAATTCTGAATAATATAGCAAACCTCTCGTTCAATTTTAGTCTTTTGAAAAATGAATCCAAGTCAAAAAATACATATACTTCTTAAATATTATTTTGTGCCTTCATCTTCTCCCACCAAGCCGTAACCTGACATTTATAGAAATATGAAAAAATAAGTCAAAATAATTTTGACTCGAATTTTGGTATCCCCACGCCCCCAGAAGTCATTTCAATAAAGTGATTAATTTTCTACATGAAAGAAAATAGAATAGAGTTGTCTTAATCGTTATTGATATCAACATTGTTAAACATTGTATGCAACAATATTACAGGGTAAAACATGTAATAGGGATTTAAGAAAAACAAATAAGAAAAAGCAATGAAAAAACAGTGCATTGTGACAAGAGTGCAATAAAAAATACGTGCAATATCATTTAGCAATAACAAAACCCAATACAATTCAGGTACTTTTGTTTCCATTTGAGGAAAAAGCACATTTTTACACGGTTCCAGTTGCATGAATGTTTCCCAGTTTTATTTGGCAAAAAGAGTCGATGTTTTCGGTTTTAGAGTGGCGATGGCTCTTGGGAAGAATCAGTCCAAGCCTGTAACCTTGATCAAAGAGGGCAACAGATCAAATACGTGGTGGCCAATATGGGGAATTGCGTTTAATGGTAGCATCGCAAGATTGCAATACAGTATTGGGAAAGTATAAACAGAGCTTCATGGTGGAAAATGCAGTCTATTATCAGGTGCATATTCTGTAAAATTCTGTGGATTATAGTCCATTCCAGTTACTTTATCTGCATAATTGGAGCCCCGGGACAATATGTCAAATCAATTTTATAGAACTATCATTGATAGAGCATTTTCTTATTGACAGATAGAATTTTACTGATAAAGAAAATCGTCTTTGATCGAAATGGGTGGTCCTTAAAAGGACCGTTGTTTTTAATATGAAACGAATGTTTAACCGCCGAATCCGTAGAGGGTACGGCCTTGTCTCTTCAGGGCATAGACCACGTCCATGGCTGTGACAGTCTTCCTCTTGGCATGCTCGGTGTAGGTTACAGCATCACGGATGACGTTCTCCAGGAACACCTTGAGCACACCACGGGTCTCCTCGTAGATAAGGCCGGAGATACGCTTTACTCCGCCGCGGCGAGCCAGACGACGAATAGCGGGCTTCGTGATGCCCTGGATGTTATCACGAAGTACTTTTCGGTGGCGCTTGGCGCCACCTTTTCCCAAACCCTTTCCTCCCTTACCACGACCGGACATGTTATACTAGTTTTGTAAGTAAACGATAGACAGGACCTGCGGATGGGGCATGAATTTATAACTGAACTCCGGACCTCGATGAGGATAGGTGGTGCTGTATGGGTGGGGCGTCACTCAGCAGCCCTCCCCCTAGAACCGATTTTACATGGTACCAGCTCAACTCGCCTCGCCTTTTACTTGACGTTTCCTGGTTCCTGGTCGCGTCTTTCATGGATCCTATAAACACAAAGCTGGTACTTGAACGTGACGTTAAATACTGCCGACCACTGATTAGTCAGAGAGGATCGTCATCAAAGTGCAGCTAAAACCAACCCGCCATATTAAAATTGCCTTGTGTGTGCAATTTACTGGAACCATTCACTACAATTTTTGTCGAGTTATGGCCACCCGTAACTCTGATCCATGGTCAGTTGACGAGGTGCAGTCGTTTCTTTGTTTGGTTGGCAATGAACAGATCCAGCGACAGCTTGATGGAGCAACACGCAACAAGAAGGTGTACCAGCAAATCGCCAAAGAGTTGGCTGCAAAGGGTTACTGTAGAAACTTTCAGCAGTGTAGAGAAAAACTTAAAAAGCTTAAAAGTGACTACAAAGCCATCAGAGACCGTAATAGCCAGGGCGGTTCCAATCGCAAATCGTGGAAGTGGTTCGAACAACTAGACTCGATTTATGGCCACAAACCGTCGAAAAGTGGGAGAGATGGCGGCATCGACTCGCCGACTGCTTTGTTGCAGTCAGTTGTGGAGGATAGTAAGTATGTTTATAAGTTTTTGTAGTTGGATGTTTATATTAAAGTCTACATCGAAGTGAAGCGACGCGTTACGGGTGTCCAGAGTTTTCCTAACGTTTAGTTCTTGATAAATACTTAGAATTCCACCTGTCCTGGAAGCGGCAGTGCCAACAGTTAACCTTCCCCATTTTTATGTCTCCTTGTCAGAAATGGGGTAGTCTAAATATCACCCCACAAGATCTCGATTGGATTAAGATCTGGGGATTGGGCTGGCCACTCCATGACACAAATGTCATTGGTTTTGAACCAAGACTTTGCTCATCTACCGGTATGTTTGGGGTCATTCTCTTGTTGAAACACCCATTTCAAGCGCATGTCCTCTTCAGCATAAGGCAACATAACCTCTTTGAGTATTTTTGACACAAACTGGTCCATGATCCCTGGTATGCGATAAATGGGCCCAACACCAGAGTAAGAGAGACATGCCCGGACCATGATACTTGTACCACCATGCTTCACTGTCTTCAATGTGTACTGAGATTTGAATTCAGAGTTTCTAGCCGCAGGGTAGAAAGCAAGGGGAAAAGTCGTGGCTTGTAGTCCGAATTTTACGGCACTTAAGATTTGGGTATTGGTATCAATGGGGGCACCTACAAAACATTTTGAAATCATTCAGATCGGCTTTAACTTTAAATGAAAATGAAATACAAGTATTCTAATGTACTGTAAAATCTTCTAACAAGAGACATCAATGAGGGTAGAATTCCCAACTTCGGATTGTGTTGTTTTTGTACCCACTAATTTGGTGTGTGTCTCATGTATCAATCCTGTCTTCTATTAAATTGTTTATGGCATATCCTGTATATTCAGCTAATTTAATTGTTGCTTCTCTCACTAGACACAGATAACAAAAACAAGGTGGAATCCTCTTCACCTTCCTCATCCAGTGTCGAAGTGCCGCCACTCTCGCCAGCACGTACTGAAGCATCGGCATCTTTAACTGCTAAGGGGCTACCTCAGACTCCAGTCACAGGTAGGCATGTGCAAATTTTCTGTTGACAGAAATGTGTTAATTTATTATATTATACTTGCGTCACAACAGTGAGGTGTCTATTAAGTGTCAAATAACGTCTGCCCGGACACCTGGGGGCATGCCTGTTTTACGTCGGGCGTACAACATATAAAACGTCTCCGCCCGGGTGGCCGACAACTTTTTCAAGAAAAATAAAAATAAAATAAAAAATGTATCTAATAGAACGTTTGCTTTATTACGATTATGAAACCTTCGCTTGGTTTGGAAATTTCGGAATGTCTGTTCGTTTGTCAATTTGCATACTTGGCAGCCAATCAGAAGCCTGCACCGAATACCTTCGTGCTTCCGGACTCTCCCGAGCGTTATAAGGTCGTGCATTTGCATATCATTTTCCAAAGTAGACGCACAGAGAACACAGGAAAAATGGAGAAGTGGTTAGGAATCTCAGCCCCAGAAGAAAGATTCAAAAGAAGCTAACAAAATTGAGGATGCTACAAAACGTAAACGTACATTTAAAAAAAAAAGAAACAAAAGAACAAAAAGTGGTTCGCGTGGCTTGTAGCAGATGACGCAATGCAAACATTGCATGAATGAAAATGAGAAAATACAGGTACATACTGATGGCAGATGGAAAACAGCAATGTCATATACATGCAATGAATTTTATAAGTAGATTTATAATTCACTTAATTTTGAATCTGGTTCCATTATATATTCTGTTTATCAATCTTTAATACTTTACAACTTTTTTTTTTTTTTTTTTGCGATTAGTTGTCTTATTGTGTTTCAAGTTGTGAAAAATGGGTCAGACACTGGTCTATTGCCCCAAAGGTTAAAACTATGTGGTTTTGTGTCAATTATTGTCTAGGCAAGAGGAAACAGAAACGGGAGCCGGAGCACCTGAAGATCCTGAGGGAGATGCAGGCTTCAGATGTTAAGCAGCAGGAGCTGAATCGGGCACAGCGTGACCGTCATTTTCAAATGGCCCAAAATGATGCAGTTCAGGCAAGGTTGCTGGAAGCTGCCTTGAGGAGGGAGGAAAATGCCACAGTTGCAGCTTTCAACCAGGCTTTCATTAGTACACTGGACAAGCTTGTGACTGTATTATGTGACCGGCGGGACCCGCTTAGTCCACCTTTGGACTAGACACATTTCCCCTACCACTGTACTCTTATTTTTATTTAAACTTCATTGCATGTAGTTTATTTTGCTGCACTACTTTAGTTTTTAAACTCCACTAATCCCTGCTATCAAACATTTGTTTTTGTAACTTAAAATGCTCGTTTTCATCATAATTTCCCATATTTGTGTATTTTATGTCGGCTAACTTTTAGACATTGTGAAATGGTTGTAAATATTTGTGTTGTCCTTATGACAACTATATTTGTTAAATAAGTAATTTATAATGTGTTTAAATTGAAAAAATATAGTAAAATAATAAAACTTCTGGGTTAGGGTTATGTTCTGTGGTACTTCCTGCTTTTTCATCTCATCATCAGTAATTACACACATTGTTGTGTTATTGTTCTGTCTTCTTTATTCATTATCCATTATCCGTTAGGTCAGCTCATAATACGCTGCAAAGCCTAGGAGCCGGGACTCTTACTCTCAGCCAAAAGGCCAAGCTAAGGTCTTAGCCTTAAAGCCTTGCTGCGATCATTGCGAATGCACCGTTCCCGGAGGTACTGCAATACCGGGCCGATGCGTGGAGTGGACAGATCAAGCTCTTATTCCATCTCCGGATTGCTAATATCAATGGTCATGGCTGAGAGTTCTAAGAGTGAAACTAAATAATTATTACACTATCTTAGAACCACATGTCATTGAAATTCGACTTATTTTAGAAGTCAATCACTGAGTGTGCACACTTCTGCGTAATAATCGCCCGTATAAAGGAATCCCGCATTGTATTTGCTTACGTTTTTTTCGGGTATGATTTAATTTCAGCTCGTATAATTACGTTGGGATTTTCATTGGCTGACCAATGTGTCAATTCACAATTAAATTGGTCACTTTTTGCTGAAGATCTTTTATGCCGGTTTGGTAATTATGTTTTTATTTTTTTGTTTTAGATCCAGTACAGTTGTCACAGGCTAAGGACCGTGAAAATAAGCTTGCAATTGACCAAGAGTGGTGTCAATCAAAATATCAGCGGAAGAAGCGAGGAGATAGACACAGGAATAGACCGAGTCGGTAGAGGACAGTCATGCTGTAAATCCCGCGAGATCAGCAACGACATTTGAAAAAACTCAGACGTCCTCCTGGGTTGTTTCCGGAAACTGTCCCCCATGCGTGAGCGCGTACACGTCACTCGCTATGTCACTTGAACAAAAAAACGACTTCGTGTATCACTTTAATCTCACATTTTAGGAACGTAAGAGCGAAAATGCCACTCAAATCATTTCGTATCGAATTTGTTGGGAATGTAATAGAACAGTAATAATAATAATAATTTCCTTGTATTGTCATTCTGTGTAACAATGTACACAGAACGAAATGTCGATTGCACCTGACCCGTTGTAGCGAGCCGATGCAGCCGCAGCCAACAGAGGGCGCCGCCGACCACTTTTTAAGTCTTAGGAATGACTCGGCCGGGGCGCGAACCACCGACCTCCCAGTCTCAAAGCGGGCGCCTTACCATCTAGGCTACTGAGCTGGTAATGCCCATTGTATAGAAATCACTTGGTGAAAATGTCACTAAACCACTACGTTTCTCATTTGTTAGGAATGAAATGGAACGGTAATACACATTTAAGATATTAGCCTGTTTACTTTGCCTTATTTTCCCAATATCACTAGTACTGAAAATGTTATTTGCTCTACCTTGAATCCTGTTATACTGTAATGAACTGTCTATGAACCGATTAATTTTCCGCACAACACCGACAGCCAAAACAGAATATCTAACATTTAGTTTTGTTTTTGTATGCCACTTGAATTCATTTAACCTTAGTCAATTTGATTGTCTTATCTGTAATACCCTCTCTAAAACTGCAGATTCATCGTGTTGTTTTACAGTAACCCCTGAAAATGTGTCTTCCTCCGTGTTTTCTAAGGTTTTTTTTTTTTAATTCAAATTTTGTACAATAGTTATGTGCATACTGGTTCGAATCCCTGATGCCTGTGCCAAGTAGGGCTGCGCGATTTAAAAAAAAAAAAAAAAATATATATATATATATATATATATATATATATATATATATATATATATATATATATATATAAATAAAATAAACTTAAAAAAAAAAAAGGGAGATTTTTGATCTTAAAAAAGAGAAGTGCATTTCTGCGCTTTTTTTTTGTGAGAACTTATACACAGTGACGTGTACACTTGCCATGAGATGGTGTCCTCGGAGTATACAACTGCAACAAAATAACTATAGATCTATATATGGTCAACATTGTGCTGTGCGGTCTCCTGATTTGCCAGGAATCCTAGCTGCAGGCTCAACAGGTTTCAGATGGAAAATAATTTAGGGGTGTCACAATTTTTCCAAGTACTTTAGAAGCTAGAGTTGACACAGGTCTGTAGTTTCATACGCTTCCTGGGTCGAGGTAAGGTCGTTAATTTGTAGGTATATTGACAGCGACTTAAATGCAGTTGAAACAACTGAAGGTTCCAAACACATTGAAATGGTAAATGATCTGCATTCATATAGCGCTTTTCAAGTCCTCCTTTTCCACCCAAAGCACTTGCTTGCACACACACGCGCACACATTAGGGATTCAGCGTCTTGCTAACGCGGAGCCGGGATTCCTCCTGAGCTAATGCCGCTTCATTGTCCTCGTATAATTGTAGTGGGCAGCCAGCCTGACGCAATTTCTACACATTTGCTTTCCTAGATTCAAAACGTGAACATACCAACGTTGAGAAAATAGATGAATACTTCTGTCATGTACGACCGCAATGAATAAACAAGTAACATTACATCACAACAGTAGTTTCCATGTCGTTTATTCAATTAAGATTTTGAACCTAGAGCTCAAATAGATGAAGTGGGTGGCTCTTAAAAGAGCCTTTGGTTTGGGAACGTAATCCATTTACTTGGAGCTGGTATACTTGGTGACGGCCTTGGTACCCTCAGACACAGCGTGCTTAGCCAGCTCACCGGGGAGCAAAAGACGCACGGCGGTCTGGATCTCCCGAGAGGAGATGGTGGAACGCTTGTTGTAGTGAGCCAGGCGAGAGGCTTCGGAGGCGATGCGTTCGAAGATGTCATTGACGAACGAATTCATGATGCCCATAGCCTTGGAAGAGATACCAGTGTCGGGGTGGACCTGCTTCAGGACCTTGTACACGTAGATCGCATAGCTCTCCTTCCTTCCCCTCCTCCTTTTCTTACCGGCTTTACCGGCAGATTTAGTGACGGCTTTCTTAGAGCCCTTTTTGGGAGCTGGCTTGGCTGGTTCAGGCATCTTGACTATCCTCAGAGGGTTAGAGATCAAGAGTATGGTTTTGAGGTGCACAGTCGGTGAATATATTGAAGCCTCATACAAAGAGTGGTGTGCCTGCGCCCCATTTTGATTGGCTTGTCATACTGCTATCCAGCAGTTGGAGACGCTCACACGAACAATATTCTTCAATGGGCCTTTGTTGACTTGACCCAAAATGTCAGTTGGCGCCAATTCGAATTTATAATTATAAAACATTTAACGTCTGCTTTGAGTTCTTATCTTCCAAATTTCCCATTGATTGCATAATGAAGAATTTTTTTGGGTGTAAACAAATTTATTGACACTAATAACAGCAAACAAACAATGTGAGGTTTGAACAACCCTTCTCGACAATCTTAACAGCAATCAAGCATATTCACAATTTCGTTATGTCTGGCAATATGATGTTTTAACATTTTTTTCTGACATTTTAACATATTTGTTAATTTTTTGGTTTGAACAAATTTATTGACACTAAAAACAGAAAACAATCATGACAATTTCAACAGCAATTAACACATTCACAATATTATATTCCAATATGACGTTTTTAACAGCAAACACAAAGTGAGGTTTGAACAAACCTTCTCGAAAATCTTATCAGCAATCAAGCATATTCACAATTTCATTATATAACATCTTTGTTAGTGTCAATAGATCCGTCAAGGCCAAATATGTAACTACCAACCAACTAAAAACACATCAAGTATTCAAAATTGTTTTCATTTGTGTGTGATCATGTTAAACCAAAGTGTGATGAGGAATCATTCATTTTCGACTTCATACGAGGTGATCGTCATTATGGTATTTGAATGATGAACTGGGATTTATTTTACATATCTTGCTTGTTGTAACGGTTTACGTAGTTTTTAATATAGCAACGTGTTCTGAAGGTCAAGAGGACCGGACCGAGGTGTAACACCTATTGAAGCTTTGCATTTAATGGTAGGACGAAAGTATGACCAACTTGGGTGCCGAGGTGCTTTACTTGTTTGATTGGCCATGGTCAAAACGTGTTTGTTCATTTCATTTTATTTATTTTTGAATGTTTATCTGGCTCTCCATTTTCGAGGGGTATGACCAGAGTAAATCGTTAGATGGCACTTAATGTAACAAATATGATTACATTAACGAACAGCTTAATTAATCAGATCCCCATTATATTGAGATTTAATTGGAATTCCATATCTTAGTGGTCCATGTGAGTGGTCCTTAAAAGGACCGTTTGACTCCAAAGTTAATCGATTGAATTAACCGCCGAATCCATATAGGGTACGGCCTTGCCTCTTCAGGGCATAGACCACATCCATGGCGGTGACGGTCTTCCTTTTGGCATGCTCGGTGTAAGTGACCGCATCACGGATGACGTTCTCCAGGAAGACCTTCAACACTCCTCGAGTTTCCTCATAGATCAGGCCGGAAATACGCTTGACTCCGCCACGGCGAGCGAGACGACGAATTGCGGGCTTAGTAATACCCTGGATGTTATCACGGAGAACTTTTCGGTGACGCTTAGCGCCCCCTTTGCCAAGACCCTTACCACCTTTACCGCGGCCAGACATGATAACTGATTAATAGTAAAAAAGATTGTACTGATATCGTCAACCGAGTGGATGGACTAAAATAAAACAATGCGGCGGACCTCCGTGAGAACGGATGGTCTGATGGGCGTGTCGTCACTCCTCCTCCCCATTTACTGTTCTGTTCTTTCTAAAGGGTCACAGGGTAGTAGCAGGAAGGAGGAAAACATACTGCAGCGGTGGCGAACCAGTGTGACACAAAGGGCCGATTTTTTTTTAACTGTGAGAGTCAAAGAGCCAACCACGTACTGGCCTGCAATGACAGACAGACACACACACAATTAAAAACATTATTTCCCAAAACAAAATCCTCTCCTTACAATACAACACGTATTGTTCTTGTGTAGATTTCAAAGAAAGTTTCCACCCTAAATGCACACACAAAAAAATCATGAAACAAGGGAAAGAGCCTCAGTATATAGAAAATATACTGAGTCAAAGAGCCGCATTCTTATTCGCCACCCCCGATATACTGGATCCATCCTAAATAGACGCAACTCTACCCAATAAAAGCGGCAGATAAATGACCCCAGAATTAAAATCACAGTAATGTTTACTCCCAACTCTCGATATCAAAAATCTATGCACCATTGCTTCACCTGTACCTTCTGAAATACCCATTTTTTTCAAAAGCAGGTGAAATAGTATGTGTCCACAAATTTAGGGAAAATTTAAAATACAGAATAACCCTTTACCTCCTTTTCCTCAGAACAATTCATGAAACACTATTTTTCTGTTACTGTCCTAATACACTCTTCATACATGTATCGTATTCAGAGTGTATTGTATTTAGTGTATTTTACACAAGCATGTTGCATTTTTTTCTGTCCATGCACATAATGGCGTAGGTGAGGCAGTGATTCATCTCGAAACCCCTAAGCAGGATCGGAGCATTTCCTTTGATGCTTTGCCGCTTTATGGGGCTCCATTTTGCCATCATTAGCAATATTTGACCACTAGATGGCCCTCTGTTTTCTAATGCAAACAAAAACCAGTGTCTATGAGCTCAGTGTAGCAGCGAAATTAAATCAGACTAGGTATGCCTTTCACCATGTGAAAGAAATGCAAATATATTCACCCAAGAATATTTATCAAATTTAGCATGCATAGTAAAATAGTTTAAGGCCATCCATCTATTATCGTCTGCTTATCTGGGGTCAGGTCGTACGGGCCAACCTCAACAGGGACGCCCAGACCGCTCTATCCCCAGCCACTTCCAAATCCCATTACTCTCACTTGGCCCTTAGAACATTCCAGGGGGGTCCCTCCAAATGAAAGTCCCCTCAATGAGAGAAGTGCAAGTGAACATTGTCGCCCAAGAAATGGGACGGCACTTTTAAGGTTCCACCCCAGCCCAGGAGGTGGCAGTAATATCAATTAGCCGTGGACTTCAAGGCTGTATATGCGGACTACCATTAATCAAAACGAGAACAATGTCAATGTGAAGCAGTTGTGTTCGCTTGGGGATTTCGAGGCTTTATTAAATCAAGTCCACTTTTAATAGATTAGTATGCAAGAATGTTATCAAACACTAACAGTCGATGCAAACGATTTAGGAATTGAACTTTAAAATACGGTGTTGGTGGCTCTTAAAAGAACCGTTTTGATGGCTGTTGGGTGGTCAAAGGCTAAATTTACTTCTTGGCTGCCTTCTCGGTTTTCTTAGGCAGGAGGACTGCCTGGATGTTGGGCAACACACCGCCCTGGGCGATGGTCACTCCACCCAAAAGCTTGTTCAACTCCTCGTCGTTGCGGACGGCCAGCTGCAAATGGCGGGGGATGATCCTAGTCTTCTTGTTGTCACGAGCGGCGTTTCCAGCCAACTCCAAGATCTCAGCGGTCAGGTACTCAAGCACTGCCGCCAGGTAGACGGGGGCGCCGGCACCAACACGCTGAGCGTAGTTACCTTTGCGGAGCAGCCTATGGACACGGCCGACAGGAAACTGGAGCCCGGCACGGGAGGATCGGGTCTTGGCCTTTGCTCTGGCCTTGCCGCCGGTTTTGCCTCTTCCGCTCATGGTGATAATTTTCTGAGTTGGTAAAATTGAGAATGAACTGGACGGAGCTCAAGTCCTGCTTTAATAGGCGGAGAATGCGCGGGTACTTTGAGTAGGACCAACCAGAAAAGAGCTTTTCAGTGAAGAGGGGAAGGGTATATTTTGGCGGCCAGTTTGAAAGTAATGCCTCGCCCTATGAACTTTGAGCCATGGAGTGGGAGGTGTCTCTCCGCAATCGGGCCATGTCCACTGGCACCAATCAGAGCCTTCTTATTTATTTCGCGTCATACATTCCCCACCGATTCAAACGCTTAAAACCGGCTCGCGTGTTCTTCTCCCACATTCGATTTCCTTGAATAATCACACTCTAGCGAAGCTCGATCATGGCAAGAACCAAGCAGACAGCCCGTAAGTCCACCGGCGGCAAAGCACCCAGGAAGCAGCTGGCCACCAAA
This sequence comes from Urocampus carinirostris, assembly GCF_059441175.1. Lineage (NCBI taxonomy): Eukaryota > Metazoa > Chordata > Actinopteri > Syngnathiformes > Syngnathidae > Urocampus > Urocampus carinirostris. The sequence goes on from NC_142364.1 coordinate 28,529,515, forward strand.
GCTGCTCGTAAGAGCGCCCCTGCCACTGGCGGCGTTAAGAAGCCTCATCGTTATAGGCCCGGTACCGTCGCCCTCCGCGAGATCCGCCGCTACCAGAAATCTACTGAGCTTCTCATCCGCAAGCTTCCCTTCCAGCGTCTGGTCAGAGAAATCGCCCAGGACTTCAAGACCGACCTGCGCTTCCAGAGCTCTGCCGTGATGGCCCTGCAGGAGTCAAGCGAGGCCTACCTAGTCGGTCTGTTCGAGGACACCAACTTGTGCGCCATCCACGCCAAGAGGGTCACCATCATGCCCAAAGACATCCAGTTGGCCCGCCGCATCCGTGGAGAGAGAGCTTAAAGTTTACCCACACCACTCAACGGCTCTTTTAAGAGCCACCACATACAATCGATTGAGCTATCCCGTTAAATCCACTATACTGTACTTTAAATCTAGAAATGATATACTAAATAATACATTTCAGTTATTATAAATAACAAAATGCGTCCACACACGCTCGACAAATCCACGCGACGACACCATAACGGACGGCCATTACCCGCATCAAATCGTAGACCAGGCCAAAAAAAAACATCAAAAACAGTTATACTATTCAGCATAATTTGGCAATGACTAGTTAAATCAGGAGTCCCCAAACTTTTTCCTGTGAGGGCCACATAACTTGTCCCTTCTCTGATGAGGGGCCGGGGTCATTTTGTAACAGAAACCGTGTGATGATTGCAGGAGTGCCTAAATGTAAAAACTTGTTCTACATCTCACCTGCAAAATAGATGGTAAATGTCAGTCTCACGCGACACCATTTACTTGTTGACATTAAGAGTGATTTCTTGAACAAGTCTCATTAAATCACGTGAGGTCCCGTGAGACTTGCCCCAAACACCCTTCTCTGACCTGTGAGACTATGTCCTCTAGTGGTGATATAGTGGTACTTCACTTTTTCTGCCTTACAAAACAAAACCAAAATCCCAAAATATAACAGTTTAACTAGTCAGAAACCCTTGTTGCGCCGTATAAAATAGTTACTAATAGTTAATAATGAAAATAGTTCATAACTAAGGAACATTTTATTGCAAAAGTTCAACTTTATTATCAAATACACACGTATATATATATATATATATATATATATAAAAATAATCAAAATGCTTTCTGGTATTGTTCAGGGGGCTGGACCAAATGTGGAGGCGGGCCACATCCGGCCGGCGGGCCATAGTATGGGGACCACTGAGTTAAATGAAAGTTTTGCAACTGTGAAACAGGTGGCTCACCTTTTGGGAAGCACAAAGGGCGCTATATAGATAAACTAAGGAAATCATTAGCGATGCTAGCTAGCTAGCCATACAGTGTTCCTCCTGACGTGTTTACACATTTAAACATGGTGTCCAGTCTGCCTGGCTTCAGTCCACAGGATATGTACCATTATATTATGAGTCTTCCTAGTAATCAGTGCTGATCTAAAAACTTTTAAGTCTGGATGCTTACTAGTTTTTCGTAACTGATGCGTGTTAATGTGCTTCGTTTCGCTGACTAATGCACAATAGAGGAATGTTCCTATCGCACAAACATTACCAAAATGTACATACGCTGCCCTACCTCTGAACGATCGTTCGTAAGTGGAATTTGTAAGTTGATAATATACAATTTTGTATGGAATGTATGTTTAAGGTTCATGTACCGTAATTTCCGGACTATAGAGCGCACCTGATTATAAGCCGCACGCACCATATCTTACAGGTTTTACAGAAATTGTCTTTACACAAGCCGCACCTGTATATAGGCCGCATGAGCCCACATTGACACATGTGACAGTCACAATTTTGTCCCAAAGCTGACCATTTACCGCGATTGTGACTGAAGATTTGGTTCACAATGTAATTATCGCAAGCGGCTACATGAACGGAAAATGATACCGGTAGTTACAATTTAATGCAGACCTTTAAAGTCCGGGTCCCATTAAAAGTAATCCAATGAAAAAACCTGATATTTCAAAAGTTAAGGGTGGGAAAAATAAATATCCACTATTGTCTTCTGCAACAACAAACACATTTTACTCAGCTTCACCCCATTTCCCGTCAGCCCGTGTTTGCTCCACCTCTTCTTTTTGATTTGACGGTAGAAAACATATCACAATACGTCTCTAAAATAAATACATTACAGAAATATAACGTTGCAAATACATATTATACATGGTTACACATATTTACAACGACAGACGGTACACCGAGAGAGTTTTCAAAGCTTTAATAATAATATAACTTTCATCCCAAACCGTGCATGTGAAGGGTAGCAAACTGCTACTAGAAACACGCTCTCACCACAGCAAACAGCTCTGTTAAAAAAACATACCTTATTTGTAATAAGTTTTAATAATAATAATATAACTTTCATCCCAAACCGTGCCTGTGAAAGGTACCACCACGCTACTCTTAACACGCTCGCTGCGCACAAAGCGTAGCTGTTAGCAAAAGCCCTTCCGCAATTGCGAAATTGTGTTTGCTGTTAAACGTCATATTGAAATATAATATTGTGAATGTGCTTGATTGCTGTTGAGATTGTCAAGATTGTTTTCTGTTATTAGTGTCAATAAATTTGTTCAAACCCCCCAAAAAAACACGGTAAACCGTCCTCATCTCTCTCCTTATAACTGTCGTCATCAAGGGCGTCTTCCTTATTATAGGAATGAATCTTTGTCATACGTACAATTCGTACGTAAACTGTGAGGATGCAGTCTATATCGGCGCACTTATTCAACCGGTCTAAATCTTACCTTTCATATTCAAATGCCGCTGATGGCCGTTAGAAAATTTTCATAAATTGGCCGCTTCACTGAATAAGCCACAGGGCTGAACATTTGGGGAAAAAAGTGGCGGCTTATAGTCCGGCATTTACGGTAAGTATGTTTAAGGCTTGCATAAGTGTAAAAGCTGATCATATTTAGTTAATTGTGTATTTCTCTGTCTTCTATGTTACAAATAATCCTGATGAGCTTGACTTATATTACAAATCGTTTTGTACTATTTTTGAACCGAAAGACATATATATGACGTCCTTGGTTATTCCTACGCATGTGCGAACTTTGAACCGTAGACGTATGTGTGACGTCATTGATACTTTCTGCGCATGTGCACGCTTTTGAACAAAACCCGGCTGCAGCGCGGGAAACTTGTGAGACTTTGAATTAGTCTACCCACTGCGCAGTGAATAAATTCTAAAACTACATTTGCCTCTCTTACTGATCACTTCAGTTTTAACCTATTACGAAAATATTATCCCTAACAATAAGTAACCTGTATTATTTTGTACTAAATTAATATTTCATAAAATATGTTCTATAAACTTGAATACAGTTAAGTGTAACTTACTTTTGGAAGATGAGCTTCAAGAGTTCCTCCTTCGTGGTAGAAAATGGCCGAAAAAAAGCCATTCGACCATTTTCTGATTCTACTTTCATTTCATAAGAAACGGCTCGGCTTTTCTTTACACTTTACACCAACCATTTTGAATGGATGCACGGGATAATAAACAATAAAAATGTCAAAGTTCTCAGCGCGCTGGACATACACAATAGAATGTTTACACACAGAATTCGTACTTCCTCTGTGACAGACCCCAATCAGTGCGGATAGGTCAGAACAGTTCAGATGTCATCTACCTCAGCACGGGCTCCCCCCAAGGCTGCGTCCTAAGCCCCTTGCTGTTCACCTTGATGACACACGACTGCGTCCCTAGGTCCGCCACAAACCACATCGTGAAGTATGCTGACGACACAACAGTGGTGGGCCTCATCAGGGATGACAACGACCTGGCCTACAGAGAGGAGGTGGAGCAGTTGGTGGGCTGGTGCAGGGACAACAGCCTGGTCCTGAATGTCGACAAAACTAAAGAGATCATTGTCGACTTTAGGAAAATCCAGCCCAACCATGCCCCACTTTGCATCAACAACAAGGCTGTGGAGGTTGTCAGCAGTATCAAGTTCCTAGGGGTGCACATTAAAAACAAACTCACCTGGTCCGTGAACACTGCATCACTGGTTAAGAGGGCACAGCAGCGCCTGTACTTCCTGCGGAGGATGAGGAGAGCCCACCTGCCCCCACCCACCCTCATTACATTCTACAGGGGCACCATAGAGAGTATCCTGACCAGCTGTATCTCTGTGTGGTGTGGAGGCTGCAGCGCTACCGACTGGGGTAGTGTGAGGAGGGTAACGAGGACAGCAGAGAAAATAATCGGGACTACACTTCCCTCCATTCAGGACATTGGCCAGAAGCACTGCCTATCCCATGCTAAAAACATTACCGGGGACCCCGCTCACCCCCATCATGGACTGTTCACTCTGCTAGCCTCTGGGAAGAGGTACTGCAGTGTGCGGTCCAGGACCACCAGGCTCCGCAATAGTCTAGTCCCCCTGGCCATTAGACTGTTAAATGGTCAATCTAACATATAGTTAACTTAAATCTAAACGGCCGCTAATCTGACTTTTTGCACTACTGGCAGTTTTTTTTTTATAGCTTGCCACTCCTTGCACATTGCTCTCTGCACTATTGTAATTACAGCGTTATTGTTACAGTGTTAATGTTACTGTGTACCTGACTTGTTAACCTGACTGCCCATTTTGCACATCTGGTTAGCTACTCTTCTTGCACTATCGGCACTATGGTAAAATACTATACGTAGCCAAAATACAATACAACATTATTTATATCTGTACATTCAAGGAAACTGTGGGGGTCAGATGCATCGACATTTCGTTCTGTATACACGTGTACTAGAATGACAATAAAGTAGATCTGAATCTGAATCTGAATCTGAATCTGGTTCTATATTTGAAGCAGGAAGAAAATAAAATGATAGGAATCCATACTTACCAATGCCGTGGCTAGACTACTGCTTTTCTCCTCTTAAAAACGGCTTCAGATTGTTTTCCTTTTTAATCATACCGTGTTTTTTCCTCCCCCTAATTTAAACAACAAAAATAATGACTTCATACCAGTTTTGGTTAAAGTTTGGTTTTAAAACGGCACACAATTATTATTGTTATTTTTTTTTAGTTTGTTTTATAATAATCGTGTGACGGTTTATGTTTCAAGCATAAAAATTGTGTAAAGTACTTTAAAATGTACCACTTTTTAATGTCTAAAGGTTGTCAAGTATGCTAGACAGTGAGTACCCTCGACAGATAGGTCATCGGATGCCATAAAATCCTGGTTACATCCGCCATAGGTTCAGTACCAAATATTCCCAGCAGATGATGCACAGTCAAGAGTTTGTAATTTTCCTTCTTATGGACTGTATTCTCTCGAGGAGTGTTGCAGTGATAAGCACATTCACCTAAGTTCCCCGATTAGACACTGATCAATGATCTCCTTTTAACAATAGACTCTGGTGCCTCATCAATGTTACTGCTGCTGGATCTCAGCGCTGCTTTTGATACGGTCGACCACAACATATTATTGGTTCGTCTAGAACGCATTGGTATCTCAGGAACTGTACTCTCGTGGTTTAGGTCCTACCTGTCAGACAGGATGCAATGTGTTAACTATGGCAATCTGACCTCTAAACAATCTAATGTCCATTGTGGTGTTCCTCAAGGCTCTGTACTTGGCCCCCTTCTTTTTAGTATTTATATGATCCCGCTTGATGACATTATCCGCAAGTATAATGTTAGCTTCCATTGCTATGCAGATGACACTCAACTGTATGTGCCACTGGAAAAAACTGGACATTTAAGTTTTAGAAATCTGGAGGCTTGCCTTACTGAGATTCAAAGATGGATGTCAAATAATTTTTTACGCCTTAACCCAGAAAAAACTGAAATGTTGATTATTGGTCCAGCTCACTGTCGTCAGTTGTTTTCAAACACTACCCTGAACCTACACAAATGTAATATCACCCATAGTGACTCGGTCAAAAATCTAGGTGTTATATTTGATCCTAATCTGTCGTTTTAGTTACACGAGAAAAATATTACTAGAATAGCTTTCTACCACCTCCGTAATATTGCGAAGATTCGTTCGATGCTGTCCCAATCAGATGCAGAGATTTTAATTCATGCGTTTATTACTTCTCGGCTTGATTACTGTAATGTATTGCTTTCTGGTCTCCCGATGTCTAGCATTAAAAGTTTGCAGCTGGTTCAGAATGCAGCAGCTAGACTTTTGACTAGGACCAAAAAGTTTGAGCATATTACTCCTATTATGGCCAACTTGCACTGGCTCCCAGTCCACTTAAGATGTGACTTTAAGGTTCTCTTATTAACATATAAATGTTTGCATGGGCTTGCACCCTCTTATCTCTCCGATTTGATTTCCCCCTATGTTCCTGCACGGAGTCTGCGCTCGGAAAATGCCGGTCTACTCGTGACTCCGAGAGCCAAGAAATCTGCGGGCTCGAGAGCGTTCTCCATCCGGGCCCCGGTGTTATGGAACGCCCTGCCTCTGGAGATAAGATCTGCAACCTCAACGGAAGTTTTTAAATCGAGGCTTAAGACACACTACTATTCCAAAGCATATGATTGATGCCCACCTCATATTCTGTTTTGTCCTGTCTTTTTCCGACGCCTGCCTGGCTGATACGAAGGAGAAGGATGATTTGGGATGGGTCAGCGGACCGGCGTCTGACCTGCAGCATGTCAACCCCTACATTTACCAGCTGGCAGAGACGGGAGGCAGCGTCATGGCCGTCATAGACTTTCTGGACTGGTTTGCAGGCTGGGGGCGTCGTTGATGTCATGCACTTTCCGGACATTTTCAACATCTTACCTAATGTTTACTATTATGTGTACAGTAATGCTAATTGTAATTCACCCTGGTCAATCCTGGAAGGGGGATTACCACATGTGAGGTCCTTTCTCAAGGTTTCTCTTTTCTCCTCACACTGAGGTTTTTCAGTTTTTCCTTGCCCGCATGCTGGTTTAAGATCAGGTAATTGTGTAATTTTGTAACTGTAATCCTGTGCAGTCCTTTGAGACATTTTTGTGATTAAGGGCTATATAAATAAATTTGACTTGACTTGACTTGACTGGGTGGAAGCATTTGTCGGCTTGGAGAGGGATGGGCGCCAGCAAGCTGTACTTGCCCAAAACACACCACATGAAATGGTGCCCCTACGACCCTACTGTTAAAGAGGAAAAACACCCACTGACTTTCGTGAGCTGTTACTTTTGTCTTTCAAAATGGATGAAAACAAAGAATAAGGATGTACTGTAATCAAATAATAAAAAAAAAAAAAAAAGTTTGTAATAGAGAAGTAATAAGTAATGAGAAAACCTGGAGTTTTTTTTAACCGTACACCCTGAACTGGTTGCTAGCCAGTCGCAGGGCACACAGAGACAGACAACTCACTCATTTATTCACACCTAGGGACAATTTGGTCTGGCCAATCAACATGCATGTTTTTGGGAATGTGGGAAAAAAACGGAGTGCCTGCAGGGAACCCACGCAAGCACAGAGAAAACATGCAAACTCCACACAGGAGGGTTCAATTTCACGACCTCAGAACTGTGCCGCGGACGCACTAACCACTCAGCTGCCGTGCTGCCACCTATGAACATGAAGATGCCAAATAGAAGAATGCATAATACACTTCAGGATTCCCATTGTCATTGTGTCTGTAGTTTAAGAGAACTCCTTTACGAATGTGTGCATTTTTTTCTACTGTATGCTTAACATTTTAATCTTATCACCGTTTTTTTTGTCTGAGAATTTGTACAGCTGTTTTAGTCTATGTAGTTTGAGTTATATGCCCCCAAAAACCATAAAGGGAGAAAAACAACAAGAGAAAAAACGTTTGGGCTGTAAAAACAAAAATATTTTGTCAAATCAGCAAATGTGTGCATGTTTCTTGAATTATTGTTTTTTAAATGATAACGCACCAGGAATTCAAGCAAAGAAAGGAAACTATAGTACTTGAAGTTAAATTGTCACAGTGTCATTAAAAAGCGCGTCTTGTGCAATATCAGTTACACTTTTAGTCCAACATAAACTTCACATATTTTACAAAAAAATACATTTGAAAACTGATGGCTGTTCCTGAATGGGTAGTATCCCCTTAAATGGCAATTGACAGATGGTCGCTTCCCATCAGATGTCTAAAGTCCAAAATTGCAAGCACAGCAAGGATTCAAAGATCGTGTCAAGAAAGTAGTACTGTTTACTTTTCAACAAAGAGATCGCATGGTCTATATAAGCACCAGTTGGGACATCCGCTAGCTTCTCGGCCAGCATGGAGAAACGGACTACTCTCTTTGTGGTCATCCTATGTGTGGGGGCAGCCTCTGCCGCAACTGTAAGTCCAAATTATGTTGGTATTATTAGCACTTTTTTTGTTGATTTTCCCAAGAAAAACATCAGAGTCATGTTTGCATGATTTTTTTAAAAATAACATAATTTCAAAACTTATGTGTGTCATGCTATACTGTGCTTTCATGCTTTTTGGTATGTTGTACACTATGGATATCATGTAGTTCTGCTATGATCGTCTTGGATTTGAGTGTGATTGCGTGATCGGACAAATTTTTCGTCATGACTGGTTCGCAACGTGTGTTTTTGGACAGCAGTGTGATAAATACTCCATCTTGCAAATAAGTAGTTACTAGTGCCTCAACTTTCATCTAACTTTCAGCTATTTGTATCTGACAAGCAACTAATCCTTCCGGCCCTGTTGTTTGTCCAGCATCAATAATTTCACAATTTGAAGATGTAACCCACTTTGGAGTATGTACACTTCTGGGTTCTTCAAGGAGCTTGGAGAAACGGAAACACATGACCTGTATAAAGAACAGGTTTATAATAGCAACAACAACAAAAAAACAGTAAAGTATCATCCAATTAGCATATTATACAACAAAAGTATTTATTGTCACCAAAGTGGAAAATAAAATGTGTTAAAACAATGAAAACGTGACTGAAAAATCGAAATTACATTGGTATTATCCGCACCTATTTTGTTGGATGTGTGCGCTCGAGTTACCTTTGCAACAATAAAAATAAACTCACATCGTTTCACAGCATCTGTCATGCTGCGGCGGGCTTCCAGCATGCACCCAAAAAGTTATTTTTTTCTCTGATTCTGAAAAAAAAAAAATAATAACATCACGGACTAATGTTTTTTTTTTTTTCTTTGTTAAACGGTAGCATCTTCCTTTTTATATCAAAAGCTAGGTACCTGCCAAAAACTATTGTCCTCATCTTCACAGAAAGTGCGCTTTGTGTTCTTCTATCCAAAACATTAGTGTTGTCTTCATTTGGGTCAAAGGTAGCATAATCTTTGTAATAATTTAGAAGTATTATGATATAATTTTCCTTAAATCACATAAAATCTATTGAAAACCACTTCATTGTTCCATAAAATAGTTTAAGCCTAAGTATAAAACTATTTTGTGGTTTAAACCCTGTCTGCTCAACACTATGTTTGACATATATGAATGAATGAATAAATAAGTAGCTCCATCTAAACACATTAGACATGCCCTTTGTCCTCAGAAATGCAAGTATCATTTTAAAATGATTTGTTTTATTGTTTTAGTTGGGTGTGGTACAGACTGAACTTGGAAAAGTGCAGGGACAACGTATTTTTCTTGGGTTCTTTCGCTCTGTGGATATTTTCAAAGGAATCCCGTTTGCTGCAAAACCTGAAACGTTTGAGAAACCAAAGCCTCACCAAGGATGGGACGGTCAGTTCAAACATTTTAGGAAGATATACACAGTATATATAGGCTAGGTTTCTTCAATATTGATATGTATTTATTGTACCTATATGGTTAACTCTGGTTCAACTTGCAGGTATCTTAAAAGCAACTAAATTTGCCAAAAGATGTCTCCAGATGAGCATTCTCCAGACATCAAGCTTTGGGAGTGAAGACTGCCTTTATCTCAATATTTGGGTTCCTCAAGGCCAAGAAGGTATTGTGTTTTTTGAAAATGTATAATATGATTGTGATGTTTTGGTATAAGATTAATATATTTTGGGAGGGTTGCGGTTGTTTTTCCTCAGTGTCAACAAATCTCCCCATCATGATTTGGTTCTATGGAGGAGGATTCTTGGTCGGGGGCTCAATGGGAGCAAATTTTCTAACAAACTATCTCTACAGCGGACAGGAAATTGCAGATAAGGGCAATGTTATTGTTGTGTCTGTGGGTTATCGTGTGGGAGTCCTTGGTTTTCTTAGCACTGGAGATTCAGGATTACCAGGTAAAACAAATCATCAAGTTTTAATTTATCCAAACAAAATGAGTAAAAATGTCCCCGTTCATAGGAAACTATGGTCTCTGGGATCAACATGCCGCAATTGTGTGGGTGAAGAGAAATATTAAATCCTTTGGTGGAGACCCTGAGAAAATCACCATCTTTGGAGAGTCTGCGGGTGGTGCTAGTGTCAGCTTTCAGGTGAGACACTTTTACATTTTAAGTTCTTAGAGTAATAATGAAAAAATCATTTTTTGAATAACATTGGATGGATGTATAAGTTGGTTTTAAAAGTGTTTTAACATGTTTTTATACTTGATCAAGATTAGCTGAAACCTTTATTCATTGTTAAAATTGCTATTCTCTCAATCTGTGCGGTACATTTTGGTTTACTCGCTTAAAAAGCCTTATATGTAGTGATTGATTTCTCTTCGACATTTTTGTTTAATTTCACGCTGAAAATGCGATGCATATATGATAAATGCTACAGTTATATTCATATATATTAAGTGTCAGTTCATGTTTCTGTTAAGACACATACTAGCACAACAAAAATTGACAGGAGGAAGCAGCAAACAAGCAAAGCACTTTGGTGATTTTAGTGACACGAATAAAATCCTTTATTTCATGTCAAAAGTTAATTACATAAACAAATTGTCATTGCATAATAACGTTGCACATGCTGACCCATTCCCTGTTCCCCCTACCCCTCTATGTAGGCAAAATCATTGGTTTTTCATTGTCATACAAACTATTCGTTGAAATTGTCTCAAAATCCAAACTTCTATCGCTATTGGACGATTACCGGAATATTGACGTAGTCAATAATTTGGCATTCATAGCGAGAAACATCAAGAAAGGAAATTTGTGGAGAATGGTCTATACTTGCCTTACTTTAAGCCTCACCTGACTATAAGCCGCACTCTATGCATATTAAAAAAAAAAAAGAAAAAGTTCATAACCCACACATAGTCGACTATAAGCCGCGTGTGCTCACGTTAAAACATAAGATATTTTAAAAAAATAAAATTGGGAAAAAAAAGAAAGACATTACACTGAAAGAGTTTTAAAAGTTTCAATAACAAACACACACTGGGAAAAGGCACCAAAACACAGCAACACAAGTAACACAGCAAAACAACAAAACAAAAAAACATCAGCAACACAAGTACCATAACACTAAGAAAGCTGATTTAGCAATAAACACACACTGGTAAGGTCACTGAGATCCAGCTGCACAAGTACTATGACACAGCAAATAAACAGCAGCAAAAAAAGTAAATAAATACAAATTGTACTGATAAAAAAATACATACATTAGCCGAATCTCTGCATAAGCTGTCGAGTTGAAATTGTGTGACACAAGTTGCAGTTTACAGTCTGGAAATTACGGTATTTATCATTGAAACATCTAAAAATACCCTCAGATCATCTTCCTCCCTCCATCTCACTATACCCGCTGCCTGCCTAAGGTCCATGGGGAGCAGAGCTGTCAGCCGCTCTGCCCCTCAGCTCTGGAACTCATTGCTGTCTGGCCACCGCAATTCTGCGACCCTGTTCACTTTAAAATCCGGACTCAAACTCACCTCTTCAGTCTTGCTTTTTCTTGACCATCTGTCTCACATACTGCCCATTTTAAATCTAATGTATTTTATTCGCTATTTATTACTTGCTTGTTTAACTCTTGTTTTCCTCTTTGTTTGTTGTTTTGTCCTACTCATATGTACAGCGACGTTGATGTCCTGAAAGGCGCTTTGAAATACAACATATTATTATTATTATTACTAATAGAAAAAAATCATAGTACACGAAAGTGAAACCATGGCATGACGAGGGGATTACTGTGGTACAAATATGGCCACCCAAATAATACTGGATTCATAGCATAAAAACTAAGAAATAAAATTAATCATTCATTTTTTTTCGCCCCATTATTCGGACTTTTATTTTTCCACGAAATTAGCTATCGACTCAAAATGACATAATCTTTCATGATGATGTTGCCGTTTCAGAAAACATTGGGCAGACAATTCATAACTGTTCATCTGGCACAAAATTTGGATAAGTCTAAGCATTTTTCTTCTCATTTTAATATATTTTCAGGGGAAATTATACTTTAGAATGTTTTTTAAGAATGTATATATATATATATATATATATATATATATATATATATATATATATATATATATATATATATATATATATATTTTTTTTTTTTTTTACTTTTACTTATTTTCTATTTATTCTATTTATCAGACTGGTTCAGTATGTAAATTGAACATGAATTAACACCATATTTTGAGTCAAATTCTTCCCTTTTTTCTTCCTGGATAGAGCCTCTCTCCCAAGAACAAAGGTCTGGTTAAGAGAGCCATTTCCCAGAGTGGTGTGGCCCTCTGTCCCTGGGCTCTTAACCGGAATCCTCAAAAGGTGGCAAAGGAGGTAAGGCCAGAGTGCACTTTTGTCATTGATGCATTTTCACTAAAAAGTGACTTGGAAAAAGCTGTACAAATGGGTAAAATACACTCTAAAATGTTAATTAATAAATTGTGTCAAGGTTGCAGAAAAGGTTGGCTGTCCCACTGATGTGAGGATGGTGGAATGCCTTAAAGGGATGGATGCTGTTACTCTTACTATGGCTTCTCCCCGTATTCACCAGGGAACTCCTGACCGTGAGTATGAGTCAAACATAATAAGAACAATAATAATAAATAATAATAATAATAATCTCAGCTAATGAGATGAGATAATAACAATACAATATATGGGTTTGGAGTTAGCTTCTTTGAAATTTAAAATTAAGACTATTTTGATGACATTTGATTTGTTGAAAATTGTCTGTAATTTATATGTAATTTAATCCACTACCAAAACAGATTTGGCTCAATTATTGCTTATTGGGTCTCTGTCATAGCTACATGGTAAGCTGGTTTCGGATCTGATTGAGCATGTCCGTAAACACATTCCAAAGATACTACCCACATAGATACTATATACATTTTTTTTTTACTATTTTATGAAGGAAGTTTCATGACAATGCATTGTTTCTTGCTTTTTGAATTGGTATGCTTCCTAGACCCTGCAGTCAAAAACCTGCTTTTAACACCTGTTGTTGATGGAGACTTCTTGCCAGATGAACCTGAAAGACTGTTTCACAACGCTGCCGAAATAGACTATATCGTAGGAGTTAACAACATGGACGGACATCTCTTCACATCTTTGGACATCCCTTCACTGGGCAAGAAGAGCCAAGAAACTCCCGTGTAAGATGCATTCAGTCTTGTAAAGCAGCGGAAGCATTAAAATTCTTTCCATTTTATTCACTACAGAGAGGACATTAAGAGGCTCCTTGGTGCATATACAAAAAACAAGGGACCGGCTGCTTTAGATATTGCCTTCTCTGAGTACTCTAGCCACTGGGCCTTGACACCAAGCCAAGCTACAATTAAGAGAACTGCCGTGGACATCGGGACGGACTACATCTTCCTTGTTCCTAGTCAGACTGCCATTTACCATCACGCTGCAGTTGCCACGTGGGTTAAAATGTTTGACAACTGTGAATTTGAGAAATACTGAAATGTAACCAAAAAAAATGAAAGTGTAATACCTCCTTATAGGTTGTCAATTTTGCAGGCTAAATGAAATTGACATACTCACAATTGTACCCAAAATACTCCATGCATTGCTAGTAATAGCAATGAACTTAAGCTGGAACTCACACACAATTCTACATTTTTATACACCAAAAACTCTAATGCCAGATTCAACATTTAACAGTTGCATATTTGACTTATAACATTTGAAATCAGCACTGTATTATACTTTGTGTATGATTGTCAACTTTTTAAATTTTTCAACATTTTATACACTGAATTTTCCCCACAATTCAAAATGTAGCAAATTCCAAACAATTCAACAATTGCACACTCACATGCCAATCCATTTTCTATTAGAGATTTTACATTACACATACATATTTTTTTCAAAATAAATATTCAAAATATTGAGCTTATTAATTTACTGTAAATTCCGGACTATAGAGTGCACCTGATTATAAGCCGCATCCACCACATTTCGGGAGGAAAACCGATTTTGTACTTACACAAGCCGCATCTGTTTATTAGCCGCATGCGCCCACATTGAAAAAACGCAATTCAAACACGAAATTAACCCATACCTGACCAAGTCCAAAAAACATAGCCGGCAAATTGAACGGAAAACGATACCGGTACTTAACATTTATTGCAGACCTGCAGAGTCCGGGTACCCGTTGAAAGTAATCCAAAGAAAAAAGTGAATATTTCCAAAGGTAAGGTTGGAAAAAATATATATCCACTATTGTTGGCCACGTCCACAAACACGTCTCACCTTTACTCCACTTCCCGCCAGCCCGCGTTTGCCCCGCCCCTTCTTTCTCATTCGCTCGTACAAAACATATCAGAATAAGTTTCTAAAATAAATACATTACAAAAATATACAGTTGCAAATACATACTATACATGGTTACACATATTTACAAAGAAAGACGGTACCCCGAGAGAGTTTTTAAAGCTTTAATAATAATTTTATAACTTTCATCCCAAACCGTGCATGTGAAGGGTAGCAAACTGCTACTCGAAACACGCTCTCACCACAGTAAACAGCTCTGTTAAAAAAACGTACCTTTTTTGTAATAAGCACGGTAAACCATCCTTATCTTCCTCCTTATAACTGACGTCATCAAAGACGTCTTCCTTCAGTTTGGTAAAGAGACTTAGTCATGTAGACGTCATACCACGCTCCCTTTTTCAAAAATACGCTAGCATCACGCTCGCAAAGTTAAGATTACGTGTGGTAGCTCTGTTTCCTGCTATATCGGACTGCTCGGTTGCGTATGACTTGAAAGTTGCGTCATGTCCTTTTTTTTTGCAATTTGCATGATGAGGATATGTCTACGCTAATTAAATTTGTGCATAAGCTAAGAAGTTGCAGTCTAAATCTTACCTTTCGTACTTGAGCGCTGCTGGCGGCCGTTAGCAAAATTACATAAATTGGCCGCATCTCTGAATAAGCCGCAGGGTTGAAAGTTTGGGAAAAAAGTAGCGGCTTATAGTCCGGAATTTACGGTAATTACTGCATTCATTTGTATATAACTGGCAAAGTTTTGCTTAGAAATCAGCATAAAATTGTGATTCACTTTTTCTCAGCTTAAACTTTATGGTTGGAATTGACGGAAAACGCTCTCGTGTTGCAGCAGTGAGAGCACTACATTTTGACCACTGGACCACCAGTGTTATAGATGAAAAAAAGGCAGTAGATCTTATCTCTCTATCACACTATATTTTGTCTCGGTACCAGAGATGAATGTTGATTTGGTTGTGTGCTTCCTGTGTTACAATGACGATACATTCCACTCTTCTATCCTATTCTTAACATTGGAAGTGACACATTTATTGCCATTGTATCATGTGAAAAGCACATCAAAATTAACATTCATCTCTGTTACTATGACTGAAGATAGGGTGAGATTAATGTTAAATTTGAATGCCTTTTGTATGTTGTTTATATCACCTCTGCTGTAGTGGTTAAATACACCCCTGCGACCCAGTTCTGGTTACCATTACAACCGAGGCTGTTCAGATAATCCAGTAAAATCTCACTTATGACACACACCCATACTTTGATGTTTTTTTTGGTAAAAAACACATGTTGTACATGAATAAATATGTATGTTTGTTAGCAGCTTCAAAGTTACTACTACCATAAAGTAATAGTCTCCATATCCGCAATTGTATTAATTTTCAAAAGCAAATTCAACTTTATACCTTTACCTCGCTCATATTTGAACTTCAAAATATTCCACTAGTCCTCTTGGAGTTCAACATTCCTAACGTTTCTATTCACCCATTAACCATTAACCATTAAAGATCATTTTTAATAAGGCATTTATTTGTATTCTGCCTAAGAGCATTCCCACACAATTTCTCACAGATTGGCATTCTCTAGATGAATTATTAATGTGTCTTTCAAGTTTTTGCTGACCCAATTCATGATAATTGACCAAACAGAATTATCAGCAGCTAAGGCCTTTCAAATATTTTGTCACCAAAATGTACGTTTTATTTTATCTTTATCAAATAACAGGTCTGGCCGTACATTCTCCTACGTGCTCTCTGAGCCCAGTTTAATGGCGGGACCAGGCAAACCATACCATGACTGGGTTGGAGCTGACCACATGGATGACCTTCAATATGTGTTTGGCAAACCCTTCACTACTCCAAAGGCTTACGGAGAGCGGCACAGGAACCTTTCAAATTACATGATTAGCTACTGGACAAATTTTGCAAAGACAGGGTAGAAAGCTTTTTGTTTGTAACTGTTGAAAAATAAGTTGACAATGTTTTGACATGGTTGCATTGTTAAATGTTTACACAGAGATCCAAACAACGGAAAAGAGGTCCCAGTGAACTGGCCAGAATTCACCATGCCTGGCGAACAGTACCTGGAAATCAATTCCAGGATGAATGAAACCTTTGTTAAACAGGAAATGAGGATACGTTTTGTAAAATTGTGGACAAGCACTCTTTCCAATATCTCATCAAACAGTACTTTGTGATGCAGGTATACAAATAAAACATTGAAAACCTACTCTGGACTAATTTAACAAGTCTTATATTACATAAGCCAATCCGATGAATTGTTTATGCGTGTTGGGGCACCCAACAAACATATGTAGAACTTAGCATATCCTGTTAATGTTATCAATTCTGTCACTATCTACAGTATATTTCATATTGATGACGTCTGTGTATTGTCTGTTGATGCTCTTGCAACATCTATTTCAGCCTGGTCCTCCTGGAAGGGCAATTACCTCATGTGCTCAAGCTTTCTTCATTTTCTTCATGCTGGGGATTTACGTTTTCCATTGCCCTGATGGAGGTTTCAGATCAAGTGATGGTGTAATGGTAGTCTGTAGTCTGATCAGCCTATCGAGACGTAGTGTGATTAGGGCTATACAAATAAACATTACTTGACTTGACTCGACTAGCTTGGCTGAAGAATAAACAAGGCAGTTGTATTTCAGTGACGCCATCTCTCGGGCTGTCAATGTACTTGTGAAGGAGTTTCGATGGAGTACAGATGGCTGATTACTCATACCAGGTATCGATGCTCATGTTGGTAGTAAATTCCAGTATCTGCCTTCAGTGTCTAGTTAAGATAAGGTAACCTGATATAAAATGAATTCTAGATATATATTTTTTTTATAAATTTATGGTAAACCTGGATGCTCTTGGAAGACCAGCACGGATTAGTTTTCGATTATTTAACACCGGGAAAATTAAATTGTTACTCAATACTTACAACCACGATCCTGGAACGCATTAAGCTCGTGTGTAGCGGTACCACTGTTCTCCTATGGATTCAACACTTGATATTTGTTATTAGCACGAAGAATAAATAAGTTAATAATGAATAGTGATTCGTAATAATAACGAAAATAACAAAAAAACTAAAAATGACGTTAAATGTATTATTTTTAGAATGTCAACTGAAAATCTTTCACAACATGGGCTGCATGTTACATATATTGTGGACATTAAGCTAACCTAAAGGGCCTATTTTACTACAGTACCTTGCAAAAGTATATTTTCCCCAATAACTTTTGACAGTTATATTTCAGGCTTTAAACCTATTGATAAAAATAAATCAACAACATGTGAGACACAATTGAGAATAAATAAATAAATATTATACATATATATATATATATATATATATATATATATATATATATATATATATATATATATATATATATATATATATATATATATATATATATATATATATATATATATATATATATATATATATATATATATATATATATATATATATTCAACATGTTATATTGGGCTACCAAGTAAAAAAGTAGGCATTGCGAAATACTGCCCCCCCCGTTGAGTTAATACTTTGTGCAGCCTCCTTTTGCTGCGATAACAGCCACAACTCTTTTGGGGTAGGTCTGTTTAAGTTTTGCAAATCTTGAATCAGAAATATTTTCACAGTCTACTTGACAAAAAGCTCAAGTTCTTCAAGGTTTGATGGTGATCGTTTGTGCTCACCATTTTTTTTAGATCTTTCCTAAAACGCTCTATAATATTGAGGTCTAAACTTTGGCTTGGACATTCTAGTACCTTTTTATTGTGAGTTTTAACCCTTTCTATTGTATATTTTGTTTTAGATTTAGGGTTGTTGTCCTGCTGGAAGGTGAATCTGCAACTTTTTCTCTGGTTTCTTGGAAACTCCAAAAGATTATCTGCCAGAATTGCCTCTTTTTTGACGCTATCCAACTTCCCATCACCTCTAACTATCTTTTCAGTCCCTGCTAAAGAAAAGCAACCACAAATATTTACGCTGCTAACACCATATTTGACCGTGGTGATGGTGTTTTATGCAGTTTCACTCTGGCGCAAAAAGTAACGCTTTGCATTCAGCCCAAAAAGTTGAATTTTGGTCTCATCTGACCAAAGCACATTGTTCCCCATGTGGCATCTTGCAAATGCCAAACTGACCTTTTTACGGTATTCTTTCAGAGAAGGCTTTCTTCTTGCCACTCTTCCATTGAGGTAGATTCATGCAGTGTACAACTCATAGTTGTCTTATGCGCAGATTGTTCTACCTCAGCTGGGTACGCCTGCTTTTAATCCAATGTAATCATGGGCCTCTTGGTTGCATTTTCTCCTTGTTTGGGTCCTAACTTTAGAGCAAAGGCAGGACTTGGTAGGTTTTCAGTGGTTTCATGCTCTCTCCATTTTGATATTATCGCAACGTGCCCCGGTAAATGTGTAAAAGTTGGGAAATATTCCTTTATCCCTATTCAAACTTTGAACATTTCCACAACTTCATCCTCGGCCTTGTGCTTTTTTTGGTCTTTGTAATGTTGTCATAATGCTTCATAATACTCTCTGTTCAGGTGCATTTAAACTGAGACTTAATGGCACACAGTTGCACTCTGTTTGTAATTGTTAATCATTTAGGTCAACATTGGATCATTAAGAAGTCATCGGGGAACATCTGCAGTTAGTTGGCTGAGCTGAGAGAACAGGGGGCGAATGTTTTTGCTACTCCTGATTTTCTTTTTTCTTTTTCTGTTGTAAATATAATGTAAAATCTTAATAATTTGGTTGCACTTCATGATTTGGTCTCACATGTTGTGAATTCTTAGAAAGTACTTTCAGTTTTTTTAGCTTTAATTTTGAATCCAGAAATGTGGCAATATAACTAAAAGTTATTGGGGCACCAATACTTTCTCTAGGCACTTTAACTACTATTTTATGTTGTGGTTAAAAGCTATGCTCTAGTCGTAACCATGCACGTACGCTACTGCTGCGTTCCAAACAGGGATTAAAAAATGCCATTGTTATTTGTTCAAGAAGTTATGACGATACCTGTTTATTTTACATTCGCTTTATAATAAACTTCCGCATTTCGCCACTTTCACAAAGCTTGAAATGACAGCACCAATGTTGAGTGATTCCATATAAACATATGAATCAGTTCATCAAACTTTCAAATGATTGATTTCTATGATGAAGAATTAATCTGAGTTTATCATGAGCACTCACCATGAAGGGAGTCGCCATAATTGAGGTAAGTGGTTGTTGCGGAAAGAGTGGGAGAAAGGGTGCGGGAGGAATGTTGGGGGACGAGACTGTTGATCAGAAGTAAGCACTTATTGTACACGTAAAATTACCATCACTGTCGATTAGAGTACTTTCAAACATTATTCACAGCACATTTCTTTTGGCTGTACTTTGACTGTAGTTCCTTCAACGCCTCTGTTGCTGGCGGGAGCGCATGCACAAACTGGGACGAGCTGATGTTGGTGGTGAGCGTTCTAGAACAGTCTCTTGTGGTAGCCTCTAGGAATGCACGTAACTTGGATTTTCCTTTGTATGTCAAGCAAGATTTTTGTTTCAGATAATTCTTGTATATCGCAGTTATCGGGTCTAAAGGTGATCTTCTTTATAGGTACTGGATTGTGCTGTTCACTGTATATGTTGTGGCACTCTCCAGCAATGAAGTTGCACAACCCTCTAGGTCAGTAGTGTCATTTTAACTCGGGGACCACATGATAGAACAAATATTCTGTCGGGTACCGGACTAGTAGATTAAAGAGAAAGAAAAAGAAGGATAAAGAAATAAGAGAAAGAGGGAGGGAAAAGGAGAGAGGGCGGGACGAAGAAAGAAAAAGAGAGAGAGGGAAAGAGCGTGAGAAACAAGATAAAAAGTCGTGAGAGAGGGGGAAAAGAAAGGGAGAGGAAGAAAGAAATACAAAGAGAAATAGAAAGATAGAAGGAGAGAAAAGAGAAAATAAAGAGCAAAGGGTATGAAGAGATAAGGAAAAAAGGAAGTTTGAGCAAAAGAGGTCAAAAGACACAGAGAGAGAAAGAGACAACAAAGGAAGAGAAAAAGAGAAAAACAGAATGAAAGAGACAGAGACAAAGTGGGAGAAAAGGGGTGGAAAAGAAAGAGAAAAATAAATACAAGTACAGTGTCTTTGTGAGAGGCACCTTGCTTTGGCAACATCAAGTTGACGTATTTCAACCTGCAGTTTGTTTTTCTCTTGCGCTTCTTTGAGTGTTGTCTCGCGGGCCGGATTCAATCCCTTAGCGGGCCTGATCTGGCCTGCGGGCCGCCTGTTTGACACCTGTGCTCTAGGTAATTGAAATGTGTGATGAAAGAGGGTGGGTGTGGAAAAAAATCAAAAGCCTCCCCACCACTGCTGCGTGTGCTCACTCCAAGAGTGTCATCTGACAGCCAGACATTACCATGTGCCAGAATCCGTCTATCAAAATCTTTGCTGCCTGGGCAGGCCTAGCTATACCCGCCCTTATCATCTTGCAGACAGAGGAGCTCCTGAGTCCACCCAATTTTTTTTCCACTTGGAAAGATGCACTGTTGCAAGATTTTGCAGTGCCCCTGTGCATCACAGCATGCCTCTGCCTATTATTTTTGGTCGTTGCATACAAGGTGTGCTTCAGTCCATTGGAGTTGGTCAAGACACTGGAGGATGTGGGTTACGTCGTGGAGGATGGACGCTCTAAAGCACGCGCAGCCAACGAGGCACGCCGCTACAGGAAAATTGGAGACCTGCCCCCAGTCTACCCTAACGGCTGGTACAGAGTTCTGGATTCTCACATGCTGAAAAGGGGAGAGGTCAGGGATGTCTCTATGGTTGGTATGTAATTTCATCAGATACAGATATAACAGGGATGTCAAACCCATTTTACTTTGGGGGCCACATGGTAGAAAAAAACACTCTGACAGGGAACAGACTAGTAAATGAATGACGTAAAAAGTGTGCCTTACATTGGTGTTTCTCCACTGGTTCAGAGGGTCAATTACACTCCTTTACAGTAGATGGCGATAATGACCTGCTCGATCTCTACTTGCTGTTCAGTTTGCGTGTTTGAGAGGGACCACATTTCATTTTATTGTTATTTTATTGGTTTTATTTACTTTTCTGCCCATAATAATGGTTCACAAGTAAGTTGATGACGGGCTATGGGAGGGTGGAAAACAGTGACTTCAACGATCCAGTCCAAGCAAGAAATGATGGTGAAATACAAAAATGGTGTATGGGCGTGGTTTAAAAATGTTTGTTTATCTTTTTTTCCCTGTATATTAAACTTTATTGACAACATAATTAAATAATTATAGAAGTACATAGTATGTGGCTATGTTAAAGCAGTTTTAGTGGGTTGCGTATATCCAACATAGGCTCATATGAGAGTATATATGATATTTGAAATCGTTTTGGTTTTGCTGTTTTTTTGTTTTTGTTTTTTTAAAGTAAATATTTTGGACTCTTTCTGCCTTCATCTACATAATCCCTTTATTGGATATATTTGAGAAGTGGACATGTTTTCTTGTTTGGGTCGTAGCTTGTCATTAGGGTGAAATGGTGGGTTCTAAAAAAAGACCAGTTAAGAACCACTGCCTCGCTGGAGGGTTAAGGGTCTATTTGGAGGCTCCCAATTAGATCATAACAGTCAAACTATACGTATTTTTAAATTCATTTCTAGTTGTGTGCGCCATATTACAATTTTTTTACAAGAGGAAACAAATTAAGGCTGGATTTCATCTTGCCCATTTAGGCTCTAATCCAGTTCGTCTCAGTCACTGTTAGCAGTGACAATGTCATCATAGATTGCTAATGAAGATTAAGTCTGTAAAATCCTGCTCTGCTTTGTATAATAAGCAGCACTGCATGTATTGCAAGTTGGGAAGAAACTAAAGAACATGCTGAAAGAATTGTTTATGCTGTTTATTTGATGAATGAAATAAACGTGTTCACCCAAAAATTATCTATAGTGTTGCTTGCTATGAGTAAATTAGTGTCGCGTTGTGTTTGTATCGCTTAATAAGGGTAATTTCAATAAGTAACAAGGGGTACAATTGGCTGATGTTGACAGATATGTTCAATTATAATTCAGGGATGAAAATTTTGATTCCAAAACGTTTTTTCACCCTCAATATATCTCCTTCATAAGTAATCAATACCTTGTAGTATTTATTAAGTATGGGTTTGGAAAATAAAGTCAACACCTTTGAAATAAATGCGACTAGTCTTTTCATCTCATGGAAACTCTTGCAAACTGGAAAGCAACAGTGAATTGCACACAAAAATTTGTTGTAATAATTGTCTCAATGATTTAAATGTGTTTCTGCTTCGTATTTTTTGGGGGGTGTATTAAAATATTTATCTGAACATCAGAACTCTGCTGTTAGATTTCAGAACAATTATGGAAAGTAGCTGAAGCTACCTTAAACTAGTGCAAAATCCCACATGTGCTATATATCAATTGTTTAATTTTTTTAATTTTTCGTGTTGCCTTCAACAGCTTGTATGTGACTTTTATTTAAGTAATAAAACATTAGTATGGGTTTTCTTAATGTTCCCTGGTTCATTAATGTTAGCAAATTGATTAACAACGGGTGCTTTGCGAGTGACGCCTGGCTTTAGCGACATCCAATGGGTATATACAAGACTGAAAGTCATTGTTTGACGCAATGAGCTTCTCTCAGCATTGTCCTGCCGGCCACATAAAATTATGTTGGGGGCCACATTTCGCCAATGGGCCATGAATTTGACATATCTGATTTAGAGATAAAATAATAAAATAATGAAACATCAGAAGTAGAATGCTGCTTTTTGGTGACTTAGAGACATCCTAGTTTGTATTCTTACTTGTGCGTTTTAGCACTCATTTTCTGTTGCACTACACAATAAAGTCTAGTGGTCACATAATACACACTGTCCCTTTGAGAATTAATAGGTTTGGCAGCACGGCGGCGCAGTGGTTAGCGCTTGTGCGGCACAGTTCATGTCATGGGAACCTGTTGTGGGTTCAAATCCAGCTCCAGACTTTCTGTGCGGAGTTTGTATGTTCTCCCCGTGCTTGCGTGGGTTTCCTCCGGGCACTCCGGTTTCCTCCCACATTCCAAAGACATGCATTTCAGGTGAATTGGCCGGTCGAAATTGTCCCGAGGTGTGAATGAGCGAATGAGTTGTCTGTCCCTGTGTGCCCTGCGATTGGCTGGCAACCAGTTCAGGGTGTCCCCTGCCCACTGCCCGATGATTGCTGGGATGGGCTCCAGCCCCCCGCGACCCTACTGAGGATAAGCGGTACGGCTAATGAGATGAGATGAGATGAGGTTTAGTTAACTATTCTTGGTGATTTACAGGTTGTTCTCTAGTGACACGTCACTGTAATAATCAGTATTAGACATATAATTACTGTATGTGTTCAAATGTTTGTGAGAGGACAATAATGATAACTCAATTATTACTGCTTGCAAATAGTCAAACAACATTCTGGACAGTTCAGTTTGTTTTGTGCTTGAAAAAAATATAGAGGAGGGTTGAGTACATCGAAAATGTACTCAGGCATAGCATTACAGTACTTCAAATTGATATTAGTTGGGTAAAGGTAAAAAGACGCCCTGAAAAAAATACCCTCAAGTAAAAAAGTATTTTCTGAAAATAATACTCAAGTTCTGCGTAAATGCTTAAACAAAGTCAGAGTATTTTTATGAAACAGATGAAAACATTAAATTATGTGTCAGTTCTGACTATGAGATGACAGTAAGATCACAAGTTCAGTTCAATGTGGTTACCTATGTTGAGGGATGCTGTATGATACAAGGTATTAAATCTAAGTGCACAATGACAATAGTGTGACTGGTATATGAATCCCCTCCAGCAGGAAAAAAATATGCACATTTAGCTCAAATATTTTATTTATATGTACTATAATTGCTAATTTAAATAAAGTGGCTAAACCTAAAATGTTACTGTAAGTGTGACAAATATAGTGGATGAAGGGTAGCATTTCTTTGACAAACATCCACTCAAGTAAAAGTAAAAATGTTCAAACTACACTCAAGAGTACGTTTTAAAATGTTAGTTTTCCCCAAACTTATTTTTAACTATATATCCATCCATTATCTGCACCGCTTATCCTCAGTAGGGTCATGGGGGTGTCATGATTACTGATGCGAGGCACCTGAGCCTGCTCCTTTGGCGCCAACTGCCTCGGACGCTCATTGGCTACCTGTCACTTTTTATACCCCCGTCTTCCTGTCACCGGTTGTCAGTCCGTCTGCGAACCTCAGCTTACACTAGGCAAGCTTTTCGACCCTGACTCTCTCCTGTTCTGATTCCCGTCTGTTTCCCGGCTACGACCCCTTTTTTGATCTCGACCACGGTTTTTGCTCCCTGTCCGGGTACTGATCTGTTTTTTCCCGCTCTCGACACCGCCATCGCCCGCCACGAAAATACCACTTCCGCGTATGGGCCACCTGCTCCCCGCGACCAGTGATCTACGGATCGTGTGTACTATCCTTTCCCTTCTTCCCAATAAAACTAAGAAAAACACACTCACGGAAAAAAAGCGGGCAAATTTAACCAGCGAAGACCCACGTTTTGGAATCTGCATTTGTTCCATACGGTATATGAGTCCACCTATTTTCAAGACAAAAATTGGCTTTGCATTCATATTTTTCCAGAATATTAATCAAGATAGTAGATCTTATTCAAATGGACTATCTTTTTTTAGTGTAGAAATTCATATCCTGCAAAGGGCACACTCGTTAAAAAGAAGACTAAAGCATGCATGCTAACTGCTCATTGATGATGCTAGCATTTTTGGCAAATGCTTTATTATTTTAACAGACTTACTCAACAGGACTGTCTTTACCAACCCCAGACACGCTTGCCTTTGAAAGAACACATGTTTGATTCAAATGGGTCACTAGTGCAGTGGTTAGCACATACGTCCAACACATGAGAGGTTCCTGGTTCAAGAGTAGGTGGAAACCTATGTTGGCCTGGGGAGGCATGGGTGTCACCAGGCTGTACTTGCACAAGACACAACACAGGAACTGGTGTCGCTACGACCCTACTGGTTAAGAGATCCGATCAATATCAAGTACTGATAAAAAAAGAAATATCAAAATTCAGAGTGTTAACAACAATATTAAAGAAATATCTCTTTATCTCTGTAAGAGTGCCCCGCTCTGATAATTTGAAAACATTTGCAGTTATGGCCATCTATAATTTAGTATTGTTAATATTTGTTGTGAAAATAAGTTAGTTTTAGTAACATTGTATTGTCTATGAACACCTTTGTGTTGTCCAACAATAGCTAAAGGGTAGCAACCATTATACAAGTGTGAAGTGTGTGTAATTGTTGTCATAGAGACGTAATTCCCCTAATCACATAACTTTCATCCAGCACAATTCCTATTGTGAAAGCATTATATTTGTTTCTACGTGTTACAGAGGGTTCTATCACTAGAGCTGCTTATTACGGATTTACAGTATTGTTTTGTTTACTCTCACCAAAAGTCTTACCAAAGGAGAACAGGTCTTTACTGTTCAAAAGTTCTTAAAGAAGTCTGAGCTGTCTTTAACTGACATTTGAGAAAGGTAGCCCTGAATCAGGCCCATCCCAAGCAAACGCCAAAAATAGATTATATATACATTTGGAAAAGTTCTTATTTCTGTTCTTTGGTCAGATTTGAAATGGTTGAATCCAAATCCAATGCTGATATCAAAGCTAATGCTTATGGTTATGTATTCTACATAGAAGTTGATTCAACAAGCAGAACTTTTAGACAGTACTTGGAACCCCATTTGGGACTTCTAAAAATTGTAATGCAGTAAATGTGATGCCCTTTCCCAAGGACAGCCACAAATCATGTACTAATTTCAGAGCAACATAATCACGGACTAGTGTGAAGCCTCAATCTGTAATGACTGGGTCAAATCATAAAATAAACTAAACATTAAAAAAAAAAAGTGAACTTGCCTAGTTGATTAATTTAAAAAAAGCCCCAAAACATTTTTTTTAGTTTTTCAAGATACAAACAAAATCAAGAGCATCAACTAATTCCGTTCCCTCATACTGTACAATCCATGCGAGGACTGGAATGTCTCATAATACACACACACACACATATATATATATATATATATATATATATATATATATATATATATATATATATATATATATATATATATATATATATATATATATATATATATATATATATATATATATATATATATATATATATATATATATATATATATATATATGTATGTGTGTGTGTGTGTGTATATGTATGGTAATGATTAGGGCTGGGATTCGATTAAAATAAATTAACTAACTAATCACAGTTTTGAAATAAATTAATCGCGATTAAGTTCTTAAATCCACAGTTTTACAAATGGCAAGAAATATGAAAAAATATGCATAGAAAAATAATATTACTTTTAATATGTCAAATGGTATAGGCATATACCAAGTACAGTAAACGTGCATAAAGACTGTAATGACAAAGATAGCTTTCATAACAAAGATATTAAAGTATTTTATGTCAACACTGTTGAACTGCAAATTAGATGTAAAGCTGTCGTAAATACTTTAACAAAAATGTATACCATGTAAAGGAAAAGGTCATAAAACCTGTGGTGGCAAAGACAAATCTTCCAAAAACAAATTAGTCAAATTCCTTTTGCAAACATTGTAGAACACCCATCTCTTGCACCAAACTGATCCAAGGTTGTTTGACGAGGTCCGCTGTCCTACTGTATCACCGCATCAGGGTGCTTAGCTTTCAAGTGTTACATCAGGGAAGAGGTGCTCCGATGGTTTTAACAGTAAATTCAGCTTTGCAACGCATACATATCATTTTCGCCTTGTCGAAATTCCCATTGGGCAATGTTTTAAAGCGAAACGGTTCGCCTAAACGTGTTTCCTTTCTCTTTCCCGTCGCTAGCACGCTAGCTTACTATGCATTTCATTACTGTCTGCATGTACAGTGTATGACATAATTTACAGTAGGAACTCTGAATATTTTGATAGAATACGTTTTATGTAGTCTACTACAGTACAATCAAATACTTATTTTACATTAATTTTCCACCTTTCTTGACTGTGATCATGTTATGTGGCTCTGCAGCGTCAGATCTCTTTTAAGTCTTCATGACATGTTTATCCTGGAATGTCATGTCTAATTCTCTTGTAAACAATGTTCATTAAGTTAACAGTAACAATAAAGACGAATCGAATTCCCAACATGGCGTACATAATCCCCCAAAAATATGTTAACGCACAGGCAAGGGTTCATACGAGTTTGATATTTTTTTTAAATTTTCTATATTTTTTATTTGTTTGCTAGACTATAAGAACATTGGTAACCAAACGGAAAATCCTGGTATTTTAATTATTATTTTTACTCTCTTATTTTAATATAAATAAATAGAATTTTCAAAATTAGCTAAATTATCGAACTATTAAACAAGAGCTGTCAGAGACCAGAACAAGCACTCGGATCCAATCGCGTCAGTTTTATAATTTATTTGGACAAGGGTCGGTGGAGCAGGCTTGGGACGTCGTCTCTTGGTGGCAGAAAGTCTCTTTGGACGAAATGGCAGCTCCGTGGTGAAACGCGTGACGAGTAACGTAGCAGGTAAGTCGGTGGCCGGGGCGGGAGAGTAGGTCGTAAACTTTTAACAGAAAAGGGTCAGGCAACGAGAAGCAGGCTTGGAATACACAAAGGGAACGTGGGTACCTTGAATGTTGGAGGCTCACTCATGGAAACGAGGAGTACACTTGAACGTCCATCTCTGGACGCTGACAGCTTAAGTAGAAAGCTTCCACCAATCAGGAAAGCGCGTTCCAGCACGCCAGCTGATTACCTCAGGTGGCTCCAGTTAGGTAGTCACGACAGAACCCCCCCCTCAAGGGACGGCTCCAGAAGTCCCCCAGGGAAAAAAATAATCCAAAACACGTCACATGGAAACACCGGTAATCCGAGGGAACAAAAAGTCACAGGCCAGTTACGAATAATCCCCCAAAACCCAAAATACATCACCAATAATCCAAAAAAGAGGGTCCAGAGGTCGTCCGATGAACCCCAGAAGGTCACCATCACACCAGCGATCCCTCAGAATTCTTCCGAATGGATAGACACCCCTTCGTCCGCATCTGAAGGGGCGTTAGCGGGTGGGTCCGCAGGTGGAAGAGTAGCAGCGCCGGACCCACGACGACGACCGCGGCGCTGGTTGGTCTGGATGTAGTCGATGGAACTCTGCCACAAGAGATCGGTCCAGGATCTGCCTGCTGGGAACCCATGATCTCTCTTCCGGACCATATCCTTCCCAATCGACCAAGTACTGGAAGCTCTGACCCCTGCGTCGGGAGCGGAGCAGGCGGCGCACTGTATAGATGGGCTCCCCGTCCAAGGAGCGTGGAGCCGGGGGGGGAGGCGGAATGGGTGCCAACGGGCTCTGGCTGACGGGCTTGATCCGGGAGACATGAAACGTGGGGTGCACTCTCATAGATCTTGGTAGACGGAGACGGACTGCTGAGGGGTTGATAATTCTTACAATAGGAAACGGGCCAAGATACCGAGGAGCCAGTTTCCTCGACTCAACCTTCAGTGGTAGATCAGCGGATGCAAGCCACACCTTCTGGCCCACCTGGTAATTCGGAGCAGGACTCCTCCGTCGATTTGCCCCGACTGAATGAGCCTTGCCTGCCCGAAGGAGTGTGGCCCGAGCACGAGCCCAGGTTCGCCGACAGCGGCGTGCGTTCGCCGTAGCTGACGGGCAGTTAACTTCCTCTTCTTGACTAGGGAACATAGGGGGTTGATAGCCATATACGCACTGGAAGGGGGACATTCCCGTGGAAGAGCTAACCAAGGAGTTGTGAGCATACTCCACCCATGCCAATTGCCGAGCCCAAGACAACGGTTCACTAGAGACCATACAGCGAAGTGCCGTTTCCAGATCTTGGTTCACTCGCTCAGACTGACCGTTGAGGGTGGAACCCCGATGAGAGGCTGACTGAGGCACCCAACAGACGACAGAACTCCTTCCAAAACGCGGACGAGAATTGGGGGCCCCGGTCAGAAACAATGTCCAGAGGGATGCCATGGAGGCGGAACACGTGTTGCTGGACTATCAATGCAGTTTCCTTGGCGGAGGGGAGCTTCGGTAGTGCCACGAAATGGACCATCTTACGGAACCGGTCCACGATAGTGAGTACAGTCGTCATCCCCTCGGATACTGGCAACCCCGTCACAAAGTCCAAGGAGATGTGGGACCATGGCCGGCGGGTAACCGGGAGTGGATGTAACAGACCGGCCGGACGTTGGTGGGATGCTTTGTTCTGGGCGCACACTTGACAGGCGGAGACATATTCCCGAACGTCCTTGGCCATTGAAGGCCACCAGAAGCGTCGGGACAAGAAACTGTAAGTCCGAGCCGACCCCGGATGGCAAGAAAAGTGAGAATTGTGCCCCCATTGGAAGACCTCAGAACGTAAGGGTTCGGAGACGAATAGTCGACCCTCGGGACAGGAGCTGGGACCCGCCTGATCGGGTAATGCCTCTCTGACTCGATATCCCAGGAAACTGCCGCCACCATACGGGAAGCCGGAAGGACCGTTGCGGGACCCTGAGGTATTTCATTGGAATTCTGGAATTGCCGGGAGAGCGCGTCGGGCTTCACATTACGAGATCCGGGTCTGTAGGACAGAGTAAAGTTAAAGCGGGTGAAAAACAGGGCCCAACGTGAATGGCGAGGGTTGAGCTGCTTGGCCGATCTAATATATTCTAAATTCTTGTGGTCAGTCCAAACTATGAACGGCACGGTTACCCCCTCCAACCAATGCCGCCATTCTTCCAGGGCTAGCTTGACGGCCAACAACTCACGATCCCCCACGTCGTAGTTGCGTTCGGCCGGGGACAACCGTCGGGAAAAGAAGGCGCACGGGTGCATCTTCTGGTCCTTGTCAGACCGCTGGGACAAGACGGCACCCACTCCCACATCTGAGGCGTCCACCTCCACTACCAGTTGGCGTGCGGGGTCAGGTACCTGGAGTATGGGGGCCGTAGAGAAATGATTCTTTAAACAGTTGAAAGCAGCATTAGCCTCGGAAGACCACCGGAATGGCTCTTTAGGACTGGTAAGAAACGTGAGGGGAGCTGCCACCGAACTGTAGTTCCTGATGAACCTCCGGTAGAAGTTGGCAAAACCAAGGAATTGTTGGAGTTTTTTGCGAGACTCAGGGACAGGCCAAGAGGTGACTGCTGATACCTTGGCAGGATCCATCTGAAGGGTCCCCTCCGCCACGATGTAGCCCAGGAACGAAACTGTCTTGGCATGAAACTCGCACTTCTCCGCTTTAACATATAAAGAGTTCTCTAGGAGACGACGGAGAACCAGCTGGACATGTTTTCGGTGTTCCTCGAGGGACTTTGAGAAAATTAAAATATCGTCCAGATACACAAAAACAAAACGATTAAGCACATCTCGTAAAATGTCATTTATCAAAGATTGGAAAACGGCTGGAGCATTGGTTAATCCAAACGGCATTACCAGGTACTCGTAGTGACCGGTGGGTGTGTTGAATGCTGTCTTCCACTCATCCCCCTCCCGGATACGGACTAAGTGGTAGGCGTTGCGCAGATCAAGCTTAGTGAAGATCGTGGCCCCTGTAGAAGTTCAAATGCAGAGGCAAGCAGAGGCAAGGGATAGCGATTTTTACCCGTGATTTCATTAAGACCCCGATAATCTATACAGGGCCGGAGTGACCCGTCCTTCTTTACCACAAAGAAGAACCCCGCCCCCGCTGGAGAAGAGGAGGGTCGAATAATACCAGCCGCTAAGGCATCGGAAAT
This sequence comes from Urocampus carinirostris, assembly GCF_059441175.1. Classification (NCBI taxonomy): domain Eukaryota; kingdom Metazoa; phylum Chordata; class Actinopteri; order Syngnathiformes; family Syngnathidae; genus Urocampus; species Urocampus carinirostris. Next base: position 28,560,946 of record NC_142364.1, read on the forward strand.
GTACTCCTCCATGGCCTTCCTCTCGGGAATGGACAGGGAGTAGAGACGGCCCCGAGGAGGAACGGACCCTGGCAGAAGATCAATCGCGCAGTCGTAAGGTCTATGAGGGGGCAGGGAAGAGTCCTTAGCTTTACTGAAGACCTCCCGTAGGTGGTGGTAACAGGCTGGGACCTTGGACAGATTAGGTGGGGCCCTCGTGGAAGCAGGGTGATCCGGGTAAGGAGCGGCTCGCAGGCAGGTTTGGTGACAGTCCATGCCCCATTCTAGTATCGACCCAGTGCGCCAGTCGAAATGGGGGTTGTGTTGCACCAACCAAGGATGACCCAGAACAAGGGGTTTGCTAGGGGAGTGAAGTAAATGGAATCTGATCTTCTCTGTGATTTCCAGACAACTGTAGTTCTATGGGTTCAGTTATTTGGGATACGGTGCCTAACAGGTGACCATCCAAAGCCCGAGCTGATACCGGATTAGGAAGGGTTTTAACGGGTATCCACATCTCGTGTGCGAGTGACAGATCCAGGATATTGGCTTCGGCGCCAGAATCGATCAGGGCATGTAAGGGCTGAAATGAACCGGAAAGAATGAGATTTGCTCGGAGAACAGGTCTATCAGTCTTGGGGAACGAAACTAAAGCCGAGCTCAATCGGACGTCCCCTATGTCCGACGAGCGTTGGCTTTTAACGGGCAATTGACCACCCTATGTCCCTGGCCGCCGCAGTAAAAACATAGCCGTTCGGAACGCCTTCGCTGGCGCTCTTTGACGGAGAGGGAGGTGCGGTCCACCTCCATCATCTCATGAGGTGTGGTAGAAGTGGTTGGGGGGTTCGGTACCTTACTCACGTCTTGACTTTGCCTGGTGATGAATTGGCTGGGATCTTCTCTCTCTCGGCGTCTTGCCTGGACCCTACGGTCGATCCGGGCGGTCAATTTGATAGCGTCGTCAAGGGTTTACCGGAGGAGCGTGGGATACCAATTCATCCTTGAGATAACCGGACAAGCTATGGAGGTAGGCGTCGACCAGCGCCTCTTCGTTCCAGTGACTCTGGGCTGCTAGTGTGCGGAAGTCAATGGCATAGTCGGCAATGGAGCGTCTCCCCTGGCGGATGTTCAAGATTGAACGGGCAGCATCGACCGATGAGGAACCAGAATCAAATACTTTAATCATTTCCTGGCTTAGCAAACTAAAAGAGGTGCATGCTGTCGCCCCTCGTTCGTATTCTGCCGTTCCCCAAAGGCGGGCTCTTCCAGTCAAATGATTTATTACATAAGCCACCTTCGTCTTTTCGTTTACAAAGGTGCGCGGCTGTAGATCAAAAATTAGTCGGCAATTTATGAGGAAGGGGCGGATCTGGGCGGGCTCTCCACTGAATTTCTCTGGCGAGCCTACTCGTGGTTCAACACTGCCGGTGCCGGCCTGATCGAAAAGAGGCGGAGCCGGATCTTGTGGTCGGGCTGCCAGGGAAGTATCGCACTGTTGCTCGAACAATTGTTGGTGACGTTGTACTTGCCGGACCAGTGTGGACACGTCATGGGCCATCTGTTGTACCGCGCCTTCGGTGTGCAGTAAGCGCTGTAGCGCGCATTGCTGCTCGGCGTTTCCGCATTCCTCGGAGGTGGAAAAAACCGTCGCTGGATCCATTTTTTGGTTCGAGTGTTCTGTCAGAGACCAGAACAAGCACTCGGATCCAATCGCGTCAGTTTTATAATTTATTTGGACAAGGGTCGGTGGAGCAGGCTTGGGACGTCGTCTCTTGGTGGCAGAAAGTCTCTTTGGACGAAATGGCAGCTCCGTGGTGAAACGCGTGACGAGTAACGTAGCAGGTAAGTCGGTGGCCGGGGCGGGAGAGTAGGTCGTAAACTTTTAACAGAAAAGGGTCAGGCAACGAGAAGCAGGCTTGGAATACACAAAGGGAACGTGGGTACCTTGAATGTTGGAGGCTCACTCATGGAAACGAGGAGTACACTCGAACGTCCATCTCTGGACGCTGACAGCTTAAGTAGAAAGCTTCCACCAATCAGGAAAGCGCGTTCCAGCACGCCAGCTGATTACCTCAGGTGGCTCCAGTTAGGTAATCACGACAAGAGCATTGATTTTGGTAAGATGTTTTATTGTATATTTTTGAATAGAATTGATTTTAAAAAAGCAAGTACAGATTGATGTCACTAGCCATCAGAAGGTTGGCAGGAATGCAATGAAAATTATAATAATATGAAGGCAGATGAAGGGACACAGGATGAGAAAGACAACAAATCATATACACATGTTTAATAGTAGTACTTTTAAATATATATATATATATATATATATATATATATATATATATATATATATATATATATATATATATATATATATATATATATATATATATATATATATGTTAGCATTATAAATAAATGATTGATTTAAAGATTTAAAAGTGTTCTTTTGCTTATGTTAATGAAAATCTTTACCCGAATTTGGGAACTCTGCTGTTAATTATCATATCTATGATAGAAAGGAGCTAAAGCTTCTTCAAGTGTCTGTACTGTAAAGTCACAGAGGGCCCAGTTTGCCCACCCCTGCAATATACTCGAAAAAGTCAGGAGTGGCCTAACATGTACTTTTCTTGCTGCATTCACTTCCTCAGGTGTAAGACTGGTCCTGTTTCGAGGTGAGGATGGGGAGGCCTTCGTGTTGGATGCCTACTGTCCACACTTGGGTGCCAACCTGGCTGTTGGGGGACACGTGGTCGGAAACTGCATTGAGTGTCCATTCCATGGATGGCAGTTTCGAGGAAACGATGGCAAATGTGAAAGGATACCATATGCTGAAAAAGGTAGTCAAGGTCATAAACTCAAGCAGTTTGTCTACAGCTATACCTCTATATACAAGCACCTCTAACCAAGATTAATTTGGGTAAAAAATTGCTCCACATACGAGGGAAGATCCAAGTCACAAGCATTTCCATAAACTTCCACTAGAGATTGCTTGAGACTGCTTTATCCTCAAGACCGCTCAATGCTAGTGCTTACAGCTCTGTTTTAATGACACTTGTGCATTTCCACATTTCCCTAATATTTTGAAGAGAGGCAAATACAAATCTCCCTGCAGAGGCCATTTGTTAAAATACATTTAGAAACAATGTCCCCTCTAATTTTCCTCGGGTCTTAGCGTTCACACAAAGTCTGTGAGCAACGCTTGAAACAACAGTGAGCAACAGTAATCCCAAGTGTGGCAACTAATCTATTATCAAACATGTCCAAAACTTAACATCAAGTTCCATTTTGCTGAGTTTCCGGCAATGCAAAAAAAAAATCACTTTTGAATGAATTGACTAATGTATAATTGCAAAGGTTATACGGCCTACAAACGTCATTTGTTTTTACAGCAATTCTTTCACAAGATTTCCATTTCTTTTTTCTCCTGGTATCTTTGTCGCATAATATTAACATTTTTGCGGGCTTAGTTAGTCGGTTGCACGTTACACAACTGTATTTAATGACATTTTTTAGTATAAGTACAATGTTGGCAAAAAGATTGACTTGGTATAATTGGAAATTATTTTAATGCAACACAAACCTTTTCCTCTTTTTCTCTGTTTTTTTTTCAATTTTTTTTCAATTCCTTTAAAAAAATCTCATTGTGTTTATTTTTTCCTAGCTGTTACTTTTTTTTTATTTTTTGGTTCTCTATTACCGTTTTTCCCTTTATTTGCTTCTTTATTTTTCTCCTGGCTTTTTTTCTGAATTTCTCCTGCTCTTTTTTCTCCTTTTCTCTCCTTTTGTTTAATTTTTTTCTCAGTTTTTCACTACTTTTTCATTTTGGTATTTTTTTTCTTTTTTGTTCTAAATCCCCCCCCCCCCCCCCTTCTTTTAAGTAATTTTGTGCACAATTTTACCTAATATTTGATCATGTAGGGATTAAAGAAGCAAAAACAACCTGAAGAGCCGTTTGGGACCCGAAAGAGCCAGTTCTTTTTAGTGAGCCGAGCTGAAGAAGACGGTTCTTTAAAAACTCTACTGACTTTACTCAACTTCGTTCTACTTCGACTTTGACTTCAAACTTAACTTTGATGCTTTTGGAAGGTCGGGAACAGTCCAATTAGTTTTTATTTATTTTATATCAGGACAATTCCAGCTATGAGCACAATCATTGAACGAATTAACCTCGTGAGAAGAGTTACCTCTGTACTTACCTTCTGTATTGTTGATTGACAAATCGACGGGTTACCAGAGATTTTCCAAAAATAAGGAAGCATTGTTTTGTGACAGTATCCACTGTATTTGTTATTTCAGTTCCAGATTTTGCCATGGTACAAGTCTGGCCCAGCTGTGAAGTTAACGGTCTAATCCTAGTTTGGTTTCATTGTGATCGAGAAGATCCTCACTACACTGTTCCAGAGCAGGAGGCGATTACTAAGCGCGAGTGGGTCTACCGCGGAAGAACACAACATTTTGTCAGTGCTCACATACAGGTGTGTTTTTGTGATGTCCAGCAGAACCTCTTCATACGAGCTTAATTCGTTCCAAGGCCTTGATCGTAGGTTGAATTACTCTTGTAATGTTCCCGAGATTAAATTATTAAAAAAACGATTTGGCCTGGTGAACCCTAAATAGCAAAAAAAGTATTCCTGATGAGTTAGAAAAACATTACAATAACAATTAAACATAAGGGATACAGTATTAAGATAAATAAGATGATGCTAATGAAAAAAATGTGAGTTTTTTTATAGCCTTCATAACATAGCATAAAATCCGGACTATAGAGCGCACATAATTATAATCTGCACCCACCACATTTTAAGAAGATAACCGCTTTTGTACCCACACAAGCCGCACCTGTACATAAGCCGCATGCGCCCACATTGTAACATGTAACACAATCACAAAATTAACCCAAACCCGACCCGCAATTGTTACTGAACATAAAGTACACAGTCCAAAAACCACAGCTGGCAAAATAAACGGAAATTGATAACGGTACTTAAGGTTTGATGCAAACCTGCAGAGTCCGGGTCCCGTTGAAAATAATCCAAGGGAAAAAAAAGTATATTTCCAAAGGTAAGGGTGGGAAAAATATATACCCACTATTGTCCGCTGCGTCCACAAACATGTCTCACCTTTACTCCACTTCCCATCAGCCCCCGTTTTTAATTCGCCCATGGAAAACATATCAGAATAAGTCTCTAAAATAAATACATTACAAAAATATACAGTTGCAAATACACATTATACATGGTTACACATATTTACAAAGAAAGACGGTACACCGAGAGAGTTTTCAAAGCTTTATAAATAATATTATAACTTTCATCCCAAACCGTGCCTGTGAAGGGTAGCAAAACGCTACTAGCAACACGCTCGCAACACAGTAATCGGGCATGTTAAAAAAATATACAGTACTTGAAGAAATCAAGGTAAACCGTCCTCATCTTCCTCCTTATAATTGACGTCATCAAAGTCGTCTTCCCCAGTATGGGAAAGAGACTTTGCCATATAGATGTCGTCCCACGCTCACACTCGCAAAGCAAGATTTACGTTCAGTAACTCAGTTTCCTTCTTTATCGGGCTGCTCGATTGCAATTAGCTTGAAAGCTGCGTCATGTGCCTTTCTTTTTGCAATTTATATGGTGAGGAGATGTCTACGCTAATTTAAATTGTGCACAAGCTAAGAAGTTGTAGTCTTCCTCGGCACATATATTCCACCGGTCTAAATCTTATCTTTTGTACTCGAGCGCCGCTGGCGGCTGTTAGAAAAATTACATAAATTGGCCGCATCACTGAATAAGCCGCAGGGTTGAATGTTTGGGAAAAAAGTAGCGGCTTATAGTCCCAAATTTACGGTATTTTTGTTTCAACAGCGCACAAATAATAGATGTTGACCGTTCGCACTCCTTAGGGCCCGGTCACACAGTCGTTTGCGTCTGTATCGCGGGTAAAATTTTGCGGATTTTTTTTTGCCCGTGGTTGCCCGCGATGGAAAATGCGCAAAATTGGCCAACCCGCTGTTCATCGGTGGTATGCCCGCAAAACAGACGCCGGCGATTGTTCCGCTTCCTCATCGCGTCATTTCCGCGTCACTTCCGCGTGTGAACCACGGGTATAAAAGCTGCCGAGCCGGTGTTGTGCCGAGAAATGCATCCCTGCCGAGATTTGCATCCCCTGGCTACTATAACCACTTTGACCTGGTTTTATCTCACTTTTATATCACTTTTCAGGAATGTAATAGCGGACATATAACCAAAACCACTTTGTCTTGCATTTGTTGGGAATGTAATACAACTTAAACCGTTCCGTCTTTGTATTTGTTATGAATGTAATCGAACGGTAATGCACACCGTATATAAATCACTTTTGAGCAGGTAACATGTTTATTTTGCCCTTTTCTATTCAAATCGCTCATATTGAAACTGTTATGCACTCTACCATAAAGCTTATTTCAGCTTAATAAGCTTTATGGTAGAGTGCATAACAGTTCTCAAAAGTGATTTATATACGGTGTGCATTACCGTTTATTTACATTCACAACAAATACAAAGACAGAATGGTTTAAATTGTATACATTCCCAACAAATGCAAGTCGAAGTGGTTTTGGTTATATCTTCGCCATCACATTCTCGAAAAATGATATAAAAGTGAGATAAAACGAAGTAAAAGTGGTTATAGTAGCCAGGGGATGCAAATCTTGGCAGGGATGCATTTTTCGGCACAACACCGGGCTGTAGAAATCATAACCGCTCAAGACACAGTCCCGTGAAGATCAAGATTTCAAGCTATGGCACCGAAGAAGCCAATATGTTATTATTGTAATAGTTTTTTATTTGTATTTTATTATTTTGTTATGAAATGAAAAGAAATGTCAAGAAATAAAAACGGATTAAGACGAGGTCACTACGGTGACGGGGATCCATGTTCACCCCTTGACGTCTCGAGCACAACTGACGTGTGCTCGGCAAACCGCGCTGTATATACGCGGAGAAAGGCGTTTGACCGTCACACGCGTTACACACGCTAATTCACGTGATAACGCCGCGATACAGGCGCAGAACAAACGTGCTATGACCGTGCTCCACCCACGATTACCCGCTAAAATTTCGCGTCCTACCCGCATGTAACCACGCCCTGGCCGCGGCCGTAGCACGTCGTTCCGTGTCTGTACCGCGTCATTACCTCGTGTGTACCACGTGTGCCGCCCGCGGTTACACGTGGTCTAAAGTTTTGAGCAGCGCAAAACTTTTTCGCGCGGCCAGCCGCGTGTGAATTTCCGACCGCTTGTAAAGCACTGCTGTATCTCGTCTATATGGCGATCTCAAAGCGTCCAACAGCGTCTGCTTCACAGGCAGAAATTTCTGGCCGTGATTCAGCCTCGATACAGACGCAAACGGCTGTGTGACCAGGCCCTTAGTTAGGTCACTCACTCAAATACCTTGATAGTCTATTATTTTCTGCTTGGCTTCCATTGAAACCTTTCTCCTTTTTCCCTCGGGAAATACCTTACCAATTCCCTTTACAGAACTCAGGGCTAGGGTCACAAAAAGCCACATAAAGGTGATGCAATAAGATAAAAACAAACTTGCTATAAAGCTTGGATTTATCCTCGTACGTAGAGCAAGATTTTTGGTACAAATAAAACTCGTATACTGACATTCTCGTGTTTAGAGGTGCTCATATAAAGAGGTACCACTGTATAAACATTTGCACTGACTAGGATTTTAGGATCTTGTAGAAAGGATTTCGAGAAGGAGGACAAACTGACTAAACATTGTAAGATTTTTTTTAATATTTGTAAGTTAGCTCAAAGGTATTTCCTTTTTGAGCTGATCAGTGCATTAAGATAACCTGTGTCCCTCTGCAGGAGATACCTGAAAATGCATCTGATATAGCTCATCTGCATCACTTGCACGTGCCCGGCATTTTCAGTGGGGTGGATCTACGCCACACAAACAACAAAGCTTGGCGGTTTATTCGACATGATTGGAAAGTATGTTTCTTTTCCATGCATTTATATTTTCATGTTTACAGTCAACATATTATATTTGAGTTTCCTATTTTCAGACATGTTTTCTTTTGTTTTTATTTTTTTACAATTAGATTCAACCGTGGCCCTAGTGTAGGGGTCTCCAACTGAATTGACTTGGGGACAGTCAGAACTAGGGACAAAAACGTACCTAGCCACTATATATAACAATTATGCTCATTATTAGTATTATTATTACTACTACTGGTATTATTAGTAGTAGTAGTACCAGGAGGAGGAGGGAGAAGTGCTGGTAAATTGGTTGCATTTAGATAGGCTAAACACAACCCAATGTTTTGGGGTTGTTAATTTTTGCACGAAATTATGTCTAAAACTGTTCTGACGTAGTTTAGGCCAAGATCCAATGTCAGAGATACATCTGTGGCTAGGTGAGAAGCCATAGCGCTAGCTAATACAATAGCCAACCCATCAGTCTCAAACAGAATTTTTGAGCCTAGTTCAGTTTCAACTTTAAAGTGTCATGGTCACATCATGTATGTAAAGAATATCACAGAAAACCTTTGATATCATGTCTTTTTTTTTAATTTTAGAGTTTGTTTTTCTAGGCTCAGTGGGCACCAGAGTCCTCTCCAGATAGCCATTGTTCTCAGATGCTGGTGGAGCATTCACTTTATGTGTTTGGACACCATTGGCCTTTAATGGATCTCCATGTTGTTGCTAAACAGGTACATTGAATTGAAAATCATATTTTGTAATAAAGTTGACGGATAGCTTAATAATTCGTATGTGTATACAACCGCTTTGGGAATTTTGTGTTTTTGCAGAACGCAAGCAGCGACATCACGCCGTGGCGGGCCGTGCATTTTACACTTAAACCTTCAGTAGTGCTACGTCTTGGGCCTTCAGCTTTGTCGTTTTCAGTTCTGCTCCATTCTGTTTACCAGATTGCAACACAGACTTTTTTTGTGTTATTGTCAGTGGTGGTTATAGTGCATTTGCTTGCTAACGTTCTTCAAGGATTAAAGGAAACTTCAGCGACCTGAAATTGATGCTAATGATATGGGAAGAGATGGGAAGCATTATTGATAGAAAACTTCCACTGCTCATCAATTTGGATGTATTAATTGAGGATTTTGCGAAAACATAGATCAATTTCCCTTAGAGGGTGTCATAAAGGTTTTCAGTCTTCTCTCCGGTGTTTTGTATTTAGAGTACATGCATTGCAGAAAAGAGCAGCTCACCATATTCCCCAGTGCAGCCACAAAAAATGTATTAAGCCTGACTGTATTTAAAGCTGCAGTGTTTCAAATGTATCAAACATCCTCTAGTCCAGGATTTACGGTAATTCAACAACAACAACAAAAACACCTGATATAAAATACACACATTAAAACAAAATTGTGATGTGTTTCAGGTGGGACCGGGATTGGTGTTTTTGCTGTTTGAGCACAGCTTCTTAGGTAGGGGAGTGATCGTGCAAGCTGTTACACCAGTGGAACCTCTCATGCAGTGTGTCACACATACTATTTTCTATCAGTCAAACATTCTTGCCCTGGTGCCCAAATTCATCTTAAAAGCAGAATCTATTCAGGTAAAGCCACCAAGTCCATCTGCAAAAGTGCATATCTTGTCAACGTTGTAAGCAATCAATCATTTAAACATTTCTGTAGGTGAATGTTAATAATGTATGTGCCGTTTTCCTGTTTAGTTTGAACGGGACGTGATGATCTGGAATAACAAAAAGTACATCTCTAAACCTATCCTTGTGAAGGAAGATTCTGCCATCCAGAAACACAGACGCTGGTATAGTCAGTTTTATAGCGAGAACAGTCCTCGATTACAGTTCCAGCACGACACTTTAGACTTTTGACATTCATTTGATTAAATGTTATAATAACCATTCAATATCATCATTTTTTGGGTGTGAATTTAGATTTACTCTATTTTTTCTGTTTTACTTGAAATGTAACCCTTATATAGATACAGACTCAATGTGCTTAGTTGTTATACAAAATAATAAAACCTATCATACTCGACTAGGACAGAAAATCAAAAGGATGATACAGATGCCCTTATATTGCTGTGTCTTTGTGTTAGCTTTGAAATGAATTAACTAACGGGGGAAAAAGTGTTTGTACATTTTTGTGTGTCGAGTTGATATATCTAGAGCAAACAACACCAATGTTGATTTAAATTTGGAATCACAGGATGAGACTAAAATTAGAAACACCATTTCACTCTGGCTGTCGCTCTTTGATCAACCACAAGGAGATGCTTGAGAAATATTAAGTGCAGGGGGAGGGTAGCAGACTTCATTATCTGGGCTGCATTAGGTTTTTTAAAAATTGCCTCAGGCCTGGCCACTTTATTTATCCCTAAATATATATGCAGACATCTACATGCTATATTTGTTTTTGTTTTGATATGATTAGTCCTAGTTTTACAGTATTATTTTTTTTGAGGTGTTTTTGAAGTATTTCTGTAGCAGTGTTCTTTATTGTAGTAGTACTGCAGTAGTATTGTAGTGGTTAGCGCGTGTGCAGCACAGTTCTGAGGTCATGGGTTCAAATCCAGCTACCATCCTCCCTGTGCGGAGTTTGCATGTTCTCCCCGTGCTTGCGTGGGTTTTCTCCGGGCACTCCGGTTTCCTCCCACATTCCAAAAAACATGCATGTCAGGTTAATTGGCCGGTCAAAATTGTCCCTAGGTCCCTGAATGAACGAGCAAATTGTCTGTCCCTGTATGCCCTGCGACTGGCTGGCCACTGGTTCAGGGTGTCCCCTGCCTACTGCCCGAAGATGGCTGGGATGGGCTCCAGCACCCCCGCGACCCTACTGAGGATAAGCGGTTTAGATAATGGATGGATGGATGATATATAAGGTCCCAGTTTTTAAGCAATAAATTTGATATTTAGTTTTGTAATGTTGCTGTAATTGTATTTTTGTATGTTTTTGTTGTTGTTATTTTTATGAAGATTTTTGTAGTATTTCCAAAGGATTATTTTTGTTGTATTTTTGTATTATAATTGTAGATGTATTTTTTTGAGTATTTCTCTAGTATTATTATCCAATGTAGTGTTTTGCAGTATTTCAGTAGTAGTAGGTTGGAAAAATTTTGTGTGCATCCACTTTGTGTTAGTTTAATATGTTTACTCCTCACAAGGGTGTGCAACTGCTAAGCTAACAATTACCTGACGTTAACGCTAAGCCTAGGCTCAGGTAATCTGAGAAGAAAATTGTTCTGGTAAGTATAGAGAATGTTTTTGTTAATTGTACATGTATAATGTACTCTAAGTTTTTCAAATATCGAGCAAGTTTGTGTGCTGTTAGATTTTGTTATTTTTGTGTTTTTGGTGTACGCATAGTCAGTCCTTCCGCTGTTAACCATCGAAACCAGTCCTATCCTTTTTCATTTCGGGGAACAAACAGGGCTCTGTAACAATATTATTACAACTGTGGCTAATTGACATAAACATATTAAAAGAGCTCACTCTAAAGAAAGCAAAGAGCTGTTACATCAATGTGCACATGTTACATGGTACTGATTCTGAACAAAAACCTGTTAATTCATTGTCACGATGGCAACAGAGCCAAAATGGCCTGCTAGTAACTGTGCTGATGTTTTGGGGGGTTTGACTTTCTTGTCGTTTGCTCAGTGACAGTTTTTGGAATAAAAATATTTAATTTGTTTTACTGTTAAAAGTTTCAAGATTGTATTGTTTACAATATTTGCATTTTACCTTTTAAATATTGTGAAATGGAAGGTATAGTTGACATGTTGATATTGTCATATTTCGTTACATTACTGTTTTTTTATATGATCCTTTTGATTTTTTTTTTTTCTGAAACAGTCGTAATAGAAATATGTATCTTTTTTTATACTGTTTGAGTATGAATTGTACTTATCCATCCATCCAACCATTATCTGCACCGCTTATGCTCAGTAGGGTCGCGGGGGTGCTGGGTCCCATCCTAGCTATCTTCGCGTAGTGGGCAGGGGACACCTTGAACTGGTTGCCAGCCAGTCACAGAGCACACAGGGAGAGACAATTTGCTCACTCATTCACATCTAGGAACAATTTGAACTGGCCAATTAACCTGACATATATATTTTTGGAATGTGGGAAGAAACCGGAGTGCTCGAAGAAAACCCACGCAAGCATGAGGAGAACAGGCAAACTCCACACAGGAGGTTCAATCTCATGACCTCAGAACTGTGCCGCACGCGCACTAACCACTGCGCCACAGTACTGCCCGAATTGTGGTTAAATGATACAAAATTGAAAACTTTTAGTGGCCAAAATATTTGCAGTGTTTATGGTAAATATAAACCAAGTCAATTATTTAATGAAGCAAAAAGGCTCTGTATTGGCTCTGTATGAATCTATGCTACTATGTATGTATTTGGATTGATTCGATACTAAAAATCCCAGTATCTACTCTATACTAAAAGCAAATTGCTGTATTGGCTCCCTGGTCGACAAAAATAATCAGTCAAAGGATTGGTAAAATGTTGGAGTGGGTTTATTCTGCAACGTCATGCCAGCTTTTGGGGAAAAAAGGCAAATTGGGCGACAAACATGACATATGGGATGTTCGAAGGACATCTGTTCTACCCTAAAGTCAGGTCAGGCCGACAGAAATTATCCTTGCTGCAGTGTTGTCAGAAGTCTGTGTCTTTACACATATTGGCACGAAAGTCCCATCTGCAACAAATAGTTTGACTGGCACGGAAAGCTCAGCGTCACCTTCCCAGGCTGCAATAACCCACTGAGCCAAACAACCTTGGCTCGCTGCCGTGTCCTTTATCCAAAGGTCGCTGCACTTTCAAAGTAGGACTGCAGGGGTGTTTAGGAGTGACAGTTCACTCACTCCCATTCCTCATTGTGTTTATAATGACAATACATTTTATTCTATTATAAAATTCTATCCTAAGCAATGCAAGTGACAAATTAATTTCATTGTAATATGTGAAATGCACTCCAAAAAAACCTTTTTTTTCCTTGACCATAAATTGTGATTATGAGCTACAGAAAACTCAATGTCTTGTCATGTGTCAACTATATCAATAATCCAGTGGTAAGAGTTTGGCGCTCTTACCGCCGAGACCCTGGTTTGAATCCTGTTACAACTAAAAATGTGTAACCAGACTTTGACTCATTTTTATATGAAAATATTGCGCAATAATATACGCTACTGAAAAAAATATTTGTTCTCTGGTACTGTTCAAGGGGCCAGACAAAATGTGGAGGCCGTATCCTTGCCCGCTAATTGCCCTCACCTGCGCTCATTCTTTCAGCCCCAGCTGCCACTCATTCCCTAAATATCCCCTCTCCCTGTTTAAGCACTGCTTTCTCGGTCACTCTTTGTCAGTCCGTCAGCAAACCTCAGCGTATGCAAGGCAAGTACGTTTGACTCTGGCTCCCATTTTGATCCCGACCTGTTCCTGTATCCTGCCTCATTCCGTCCCCTTTTTCCTGTATCGATCACCGATCACGCTTCATTCTACTGTCCCGGCTACCTGACTTGTATCGATCCCCGACCACGCTTCGTTCTCCTGTCCCGGCCACTCGACTTGTTCCGATCTCCGACCACGCTCTGTACTCCCATCCCAGCTACCCAATTTGTTTCTATCCACAATCAAGCTTTGTTCTCCCGTCCCGGCTACCCGAGTTGCTCCGAACTATGATCACGCTGTAATCTTCGGCCCCTCTTGTCCGCCTCGCCACCTTTCATCGGCCGTGGGGTCTTACTGTTTAACCTGCCCAGTGAGCACCAGATCGCTGTCGTTTCCTCTCGCCCTGACATCCCCGATCCCTTAACAAAGCATTGTGTGAAATGCCCCGCATTTGGATCCACTGCTTGTTCCGGACGTGACAGTATCCAGCCATAGTTTGGTGACCACTGGGCTAAGCAGTCCCCAAGAGAGTAGGTAGCGCTAAAGAAAAAATATCTATGTGTTCCAGCAGTGGCTTCAAACTTGCGCGTCGCAGGCTATTTGCAGCCTGCCAGATGATAGTTTGTGACCTCCACCTTCATATAAAATAAATGTTTGTGTGGTAAACGCAAGTTTTGATATGGATGTTCGGCAAAGTTTAAAATTCACACGCTCATTATTTTGAGATCAATGTTCATCTGCCCCGGAATATGATTGGTAGGGTGCTTGACTATGGCATTGACTATACGTTTCAATTATTTAGCTGATTCGATTAATCATTTTTTTGCAATTTAAATGCTTAAATTGAAACATGTAATGAGGGGCTTCCAGCATGTGGGAGACCGTGACTGCTGTTGAACTAAAGCTTAAAGGACAGTGGGTGCATCTTGCACCAAACTTTGGGTGAGTTTCTGACTCTGTTGATTTGATTTTTCCACTCACATATATACTTTCTTATTCCTTTATTATTTGATGTACTACTTACAGTTTAGTTGATCAGCATGCAAAACACAATCTACAAAGCAAATCCTTGAAGTAGCGAAAACGTGAAAAGTAAACAGGGTTATAGCGAGGATTACGTTTTTTAAAAAATGGACATTTAAAACTGTTTATGTATTTATGTATGTATTATTTTATTCTCCATATGGTATTTGTGTCTAGGCAGCTTGTGCCGCCATCTACATGACTTGAGGAAATTCTTCTTTCTGGGTCATAGTCATTAGGCGCTCGAATGCACTGTACCCGCACTATATTATTAGCAGCAACATCACCTTGATTTCTTCTTGTGGAAGCAGAAACAAAATAGGTCAACAATGCTTGTATTCCAGTATTGTTTTGGCCCGTGGGCTGAGAATTTGTTCTGAACTTCTCAATATCAAGTACTGGGTCACCATCGTGAGTCAAGTAGCGTTTTTAGGTAGTCAATAAACCATCATTTTAAGTGATCGATTGACCTAATAATTTTGATGAATCCAGTTTATGTTTGTCTTGCCTGTTGTAGCACAACAGCAGTATAGGCATTGTATTTAAAAAATAAGGCGAAAAAAAATCTGGTGATAAATCTCATAATGTAAAATGTGACTACATGCACAATTTAATCATGATTTATCTTAGGCGTTTCTGTATATTCTAATCAAGACACATATACTAAAATATTCATGGTCATTAGTTTACTTCAGTAGAAAATTAAATGAAACACAACATTTAGGATTAAAAAATAAAATTGAGGGATAGAAAGGAAGCTAGGCACCCTTGGGATTTGGAGAAACAAATCAAAAGTGAGCCTAAACTAGCGTAGGGGAACTTTTTTTAGAACAGTTTAGCAACCATTCATTAATTTAATCTCCAAATCACATCAATTCATAATCTGATCAACTATCTAATCTAGATACCTCACGGAAAAATTAGCAAATGCAAAAACAAAAAAACAAGAACAAAAGCAAGCACGAAAAAAAACGTTTTTCTGGGTGGAAAATTGAGGGTAGCAATTGCGGCGTCCAATGGACTGGCTAAGACAAGGATCACAATGTTTGGGGGGGAGACCAACTTGGAAGAGACCAAAACGTGGGTCTTATTTTTTTTACATCCGCAAGTTGCATTCTGGCAGCATGTGTTAGCGTTTCAAAATTCAGCCTGGTCCAGGGGAACTACCTGAGTACTACGCAGAATGGAAAAATATATCAAAATTTTAAAAAGAGATTGGTCTTAAAAGGATGTTCAGCTTTGCTAGCATGTCCCCGAGAATCTGTTGTTCTCTTTGGCACCCACACAGAACCTTCTATTGAGATTGGGGCAGGTTTGATAAATAAAACTGATCTTAATAAAGTTAGTGCTCAGGTTCAAATAAAACTATCAAACATACGGCCTGCCGTGAATATCGGAGTACAACACCAGAGTGACTAATTGGGATGAACAGAAGATTTCCCGAAAGGTCAGTTCATATCAAGGTCGAGTTTGGGCTGGCGTGATGAGAAAAAATAATTTTAGCTTGGACATGCCACTTGCCGTACTCGTGGATTAATTCTCTAGTCAGCTATTGGCCACATTCAGCACAACCAGAACATTGCAGAAGATGAGGTGAGTTTTACCATTTCGGGTAATTCTCCCTTCCCAGATTTCTAAATTGGTGTTGCCCATCACCCCTCTTTTTTTCTGTAGCGGTAAAATTAGTACAGAACAGCACGAATGATTTGATGGAGGGCTAAAAGATGCCAGGTGAAGCCAAAAAAGCCAGAAAAAGAAAAATAAACACATTAAAAGAACCCAAATACAGGAATTAACATATATGTTTTTTGCTTTTGTTGTTACTGCCAAAAAGAGAAACCCTACTTGAAAGTTGATTGAGGTACAAGCAAGGTACACGTTCTGTCTGAGTTCACTTTTAACTTCTTGGTAGCACGAAAATCATGTACTTTCTTTTGTAGAGACATCCTTATAAAAAAGAGGGAGGTATTCAAATTCATATGTTGAAAGATGACTTGCGTAAGACACCAAACTTTGAATTTAGTGACTATATTTAAGAGGTATTTTTTGAATGTGAACTCTTCTATAAGTTTGCATTGTTGAAATGATATATTTCTAGCAGCAAAATATTGTTTCACTGATCAGAGGTTATTTCAGGGTGTGTCATTCTTCCGCTGGAGTGGGTAAACATTTATACAATGACCCTCTGCCTTTGAGCGAACTGGCCTCTCTAATTTAAAACACCCATTGATCGATATTGATCCACTGTGCTACCCCATTGTTTTTCCTAGCAAATGTAGCAGAAACTTCGAATCCAACGGGGATTGTGTGTGCTGTGCGTGAGTTTGAGGACAAGCTGGAACTGACAGGATGATCCTATTTATGATTTATGTAGGACTTACATGAGAAACACATCAAAATGTCAGGCTTCGGTTTGACAGGGACTCACTGAAGCATTTTCTTCAAACACCACATGTTCATGTTAAAGTGTTGACAGAAGGAAGGGCTATTTTTTCCACTTGGAATGTGAAAATACTTAATGTATAAGAAAACATGGATTATCTGCACCACTTATCCTCAGTAGGGTTGCGGGGGTGTTGGAGCCCATCCCAGCTATCTTCAGGCAGTGGGCAGGGGACACCTTGAACTGGTTGCCAGCCTGTCACAGGACACACAGGGAAGGACAATTTGCTTGCTTATTCACACCTAGGGACAAATTGGACCGGCTATTTAACCTAACATGTATGTTTTTGGAATGTGGGAAGAACCGGAGTGCCCGGAGGAAAGCCACGCAAACACAGGGAGAACATGCAAACTCCACACAGGAGGTTCGATCTCATGACCACTCCGCCGCTGTGCTGCCTTATTTATATATATATATATATATATATATATATATATATATATATATATATATATATATATATATATATATATATATATATATATATATATATATATACAGTATATGTATATTATATTAAACCATACGTTTGATACTCCTGAGTTTGGAGTTTAGAGTCTTCAACAATTCCTGGAAGGCTACTTGTGCTCATATTGAGTCTCAGTCTCATTGGCCGCAAAAGTGTTTTGAAAAACCTGCCAGAAACTTATGTAACGACTGCAGAGCGGGTCGTCCCATCTGACTGATGTGAGAGTGGGTGGAATAGATGCAGTGGAAGGCTGAGTACTCACCCTTGGTTGATAGGAAGTTTCGAGACCGCAGGGCTATCCAAGAAGGAGCAACTTCAATGCTAACTGTCTGTTGCAGTCACATAAGACAAGGGGACAAAATGCTGACAGTTTGGTCACCCTTCAAGCCTTTGAAGGCAAAGAAACTATCAGTCTATCAGTCACACAAGGGTTTTGCCTTGTCTTCTATTTCAAAAATAATATAATGGGACTAGGAACAAAATAAATGATAAGATTATTCACAGGCGGGGGTGTTCATTGATAGACAATGAGTGGTGGTAGAGCCAAGTCCAGGGTCACAGGCCACAACTGATTTAGAATTGTGCGTTGTGAAGGTTTTGTTTGTAAATTCCTTTTTTGTTCTCCTAGAGAATTCAAAATTAATTGGCTAATTGATTTCTTATCTTCTTGTTTTGAGTGTCCACAAAACTATAAAAGCATCAAAGAATAATTTTATCATGCCTCACAATTAATCTCTTTGCATAGACAAATGAACAAACATATATTTGTGTTTATTGTACCTGATCGCTTTTTATTCATTAAATAGAATTGTTCTTTAGAAAGATTAAAACGTTTTTTGGAACCAACCATAATCTCTTATAAGAGATCCTTTGGATAGGAATGAGTATACAAGTAATGTACATAAACAACATTGAAAACACCAATGAATTACTATATAACATGTATGATGCTCTAAACAGTTTGTACGCTAATGTAATTCCTGAGATACACTTTCAAAAATGGCATTAACAAACAATGGAAACCCACAAATACAATATGCGCACGTGAAGTCCATTGGTGTGCCGCAAGAGACAAATTGAGACAAAATGAAAACGGTTAACTTCAAGCACGCCGGCGATAAAAGATGATGTGTTCATCCTTGTGACTAATTCATCGGCTCCCTGTGATGGGCAGTTAAAAGCGCGTGTTGACTGATTTATAATTCAGCGCACCGTTTGATGACTCTAACACTGGCCTCGTTTTCAAACACCTTTTCAAGGGGGAGTGCCGATAATAACAACATGCCTGAAATAAACTCATTGTGACCTCTGGCTTAATCCCTCGTCAGTGGAAATATTCTTGACTATTAATAATTTGAAATTAAATAACAAAAATTACTTGTTCACACAATAAGTATGTGACTTTCTGTTTTGTGAATAC
The DNA here is from genome assembly GCF_059441175.1 of Urocampus carinirostris. Lineage (NCBI taxonomy): Eukaryota > Metazoa > Chordata > Actinopteri > Syngnathiformes > Syngnathidae > Urocampus > Urocampus carinirostris. The sequence continues at coordinate 28,579,658 of NC_142364.1, forward strand.
TCATGAAGGAAGGAGACAGATTCTTGTTTCCTAGGTTACAGTGAAGTTGATTCATCTTCTGTGTGTAGCAGCGAGGACGTTCCTCACATTTACTGTACTTGAACCGGGACTGTCAAATCCCGCCTTCTGTTATCCACAATGAGGAGCACAAGTTGCGTGGGACAGTAGGTGTGTGGCAGATGGAAAGTTAGATGGGAGGTGACTGACTTGCTATTTGATTAATAAACTGTATTTAGAGGGCAAGACAATACCATTGTGTTATCAGATTGGATAGAGAACCCCACATGACAATATTCGAGCGTTGTTGGTTCCAAGTGTGTCTGTATGATTTTACAGATATTTCTCAAGCCTTCAACACTGGTACTGACAGAATATAATCGTCTTTACTGTTATTGATAACATTGTTTACAACACGTTTAAACAAGGCACTCCAGGATGAACAAGAAATAGCGAAAAATAAAAGAGAATATTAGGATGAATAGGCAGATATTTAAAAGACACTAGCCAAGTCATTGGTGCATCAGAAAAATGAAACACAGTCATGTGCACTCGTTTAGGTTGATGATTGCCCTGTTTCTGAGCCTGTGAATCCTTGTTTTAAGGGACCCGTAGCATTTGCCAGAGAACAGCGGGTCAAAGAGGTGGTGGTTGGAGTCAAGGGAGTCCTTTATAATGTTTTCGGCTCTGAATTAGAATCAAATTTGTCTTTATTGTCATCGATATCAACATAGTTATCTTATTTTGCAAAACAATTAAACCACGAAGGGCGGCACGGCAGCTGACTAGTTAGCCTGTCTGCGGCACTGTTCTGAGGTCATGGGTTCAAATATGGCTACCAACCTTCCTGTGTAAAGTTTGCACTCTGGTTTCCTCTCATATTCCAAAAATCCTGCATGTCAGGTGAATTGGCCGGTCGAAATTGTCCCCAGGTTTGGATAAGCGAGTGAGTTGTCTGTCTCTGTGTGCACTGCAACTTACTGGTAACCAGTTAATTGTGTCCTCCGCCCGAAGATAGCTGGGATGGGCTCCAGCACCCCTGCGACCCTACTGAGGACAAGTGGTGTTTACTGAGTTAAAGCTAGCCACAATGTCCTCCAGAAGGTGCAGAGAGAAACCGATATTTATCTGGTCTGTGTTAATGACTCTTTCACATTTTTCAGTTTGCACTCGTGCTCTAGTATAACACACCATGATCTCATGTGCCAGAATGCTCTCCATCTTGACAGTGTAGAACAAGGGTCAGGAACCTATGGCTCGCGAGCCATATATGGCTCTTTCTATGAGTATCTGTGGCTCAGAGACAAATTTGATTGCATGCAAAATTTCTCCATCTTGTTCAAAATTTGATATGTCTATTCTATTCAGGTACACGCAAAGCCAAACCAAAGCTAAATACCAAGGTATTACTTCGCAGTATATATATGGCACGTTTTTCACTACAATTTACAGTGAAGGTGTCACACAAAAAAAGGGGGAAAAAAAACTCGTTTTGGCTGTACAGCGCTAAAGAATCCTTTAAATAAATGTTCACTATATAATCTGTGTTCAGTGTTCAGATACCTTATGATGAATCCACAGAACTGTAAATACGCCAAGACACCGGAAAAGAACTTAGTCATTTGATTGGGTGAGTGGGAGGGATGGGTGGAGCTATGCAAAAAGTGCAAGCACTCCCTCCCATCTCTCGCCTTACGCCGTCTGCGTCAAAAGTGAGCTCATCAGGCTCCCTGTTTGCAGAATGTAGTGACGTTTTTACACAATAACTGCTTGCATCTGGTTTTGAAACCAATATGTATGAAAAAAAGGGTCAAAAGGAGTTTAACCGATCTTGAGTCATTGCAAGAAAGAGACAAGTTTAAAGTGGTATGTTTGTTGATTTTGGGACAGGGGCTCTGGCATTATTCTCTTTTCATAATTTTTATCAAATCATCAAAAATAAATGTGCCGAAGACTAAGCTTTTGTCTGGGGCGCGTGTTTAGCAATTTAGTAAATTTGTCTCATAATATATGGTGTGGCTCTTTCCCAAAATAAAATTAATATTTTTTGCTTTTATGGCTCTTTGAGTCAAAAAGGTTCCCGACCCCTGGTGTAGAAGGACACCAGCTGATTCTGTCCATGGTTGACTTTCCTAAGCACTCTCAGGAAGTGGAGTCCATTTGATGATCTTATCCCTTGTCCCGCAAACGAAATGATGTATAATTTTGATAAAGATATATCTGCATTGGTATGAAATTGTCTTTACAATTGCAAGGTTAGGTTGGAACAAGGCCACAAAAGGACATTCATTATTTTAGTTTTGCTTGTTTTTATATCAAATATATCTTTTTTTGTCACTTTGCTTTTATTATTTTGCATTTGAATCCCCAAACCAGCCTCAAACTTTGACTTTAAGCACAGTTTACAGTATTTATTTTTTCCAAACAAATGCTCAGGCCCGCAAATGGCTTTTTTCTCTGGTTCAAATGCATTTTAGCGAACTGTATTGTATAATAATTTAAAACATAAAAATAAAACAAAAAAAAATTCAGGATTTCACCTATAACATTTTTTTTACATAAGGACCCCGTAAAAACAAAACATTACTCTTCTATGGTTGTATGTTACCACTTTTTTTTTCCAGACTGATCTGAGTACTCAACTGCGGTGTCACAATAGCCTGGATCGGGAACACCTGTGTTCAGGATTTGGCGCCAACAGCCAGGACAGCTGATTGGCGCACCCTGTACATTTAAATCCACAGCTTCCGGTGACACTTTGTCCGATTGTACTTTGCTATCTGTTGCCATCTGCTCAGAAAGCCCGTACCTCCGACTCTTTGCCTGCCTCTTGTTTTTCTACCTGATCTCCGTTGGCGACTCGTTTCCGAATTTGCCTACGACCTGCCCTGCCCGCCTGACTCCTGATCTCTCTTCCGAACACAACGACGCCCTTCTTCTCCAGCCCCAACCAACAACACACAACTACGCCTGTCCACGACCATTCCCGCCAAGCCTTCACCCGCCTGTCAATCCTCGACAATCTGTCAAACAACGGATCGAAGATTCACGTCTTGTCATTCCTTCCTTCCAATAAAAACCAAGAAACGAGTGCAAGTGATCTCAGTTTTCCTTCCGTCCCGCCTGACATGCGGAGTTAATAAATTACCACTACACACATAAGTAATCTAAAAATTTAATGATAAATGAATACAATTTCTTACATAACATTGGCTCAAATTAGTAGAAATTCACTTTTTGTCAGCATTCTTATTTTATTTTAATTATAAATCTGATCACTAGAAGGCAGCTTATACTGTTATCGGTATGATTATTGGGAGTGATAACTCAAAATTAGGCTGGTATCGGCACAATTACTGTCTCGATTCCACTCCCACCCTTATGCTTAATTAAAGCGCTGGATTGATCATTTTTATCATATTTTTGGGCCATTATTTTCGCAGGCTATCTTTGTGTAGGGTTAGGAGAATTGTGTCTTTATTGTGCATTTTGGATATGATTTGAATGAGTAGTCCTGGTCATCAATTAGGGCACAGAAAATCCTGGTTTGGTTGTCAAATACATGATACGGAATTATACAATTAAGAAGTAGCACTTATAATTAGGTAATTTAGTTGAAACTAAAAAAAAACGTTGCAGAAAGAAATGACAAGCATGCCAAGCTGCGTGCGGGTACAAGAGCATAATTAACTCCCTTTTCTGATACGCCAAATTGGTCCAGTAGTGGTCGAGTACCTTATGCATGTGCGCATATGATTAAGAAAAGAGACTGCTATCAAGAAAGAAAAAAGGAGACTGCACATCGGGAGCGCGCACTCACACCAAAGCGCGTGCGCACAGCTGTCAGGACCAAGGACAGCAGCTACTTAGCCCGAAGCGACCTGCAAGAAAACTTCGGCGCGATCATCTCCTACCATGATTATTACCTCACCGAATTCTGTATATGATGGAGTTAATTTTTTAAACGGAGAAAAGTGCAGGATGTCTATCCTTATTTGAGTCTAAGATGATCGTGCTTAGCCCACCGCATTGCTGATAAATTCACAGCTTTGTTGGCGTTCTCCCTCGTTTTTTTTTTCTCCTTCTTCTCTGCTATCTCTCACCGCCCACACGCATCGTGCCTTGCCGGATCAGTCGCGCTGCAGCCCAGAAGCTGTTCGAGCCGAGCTGCCTGCAGCCGGGAGAGGAGTGGGAGCACTCCGCTGCGTTTCGGGGGCTTGCGTTTGGCGGTGCTTTTGGTGCAAACGATGCGGATCTTTTTGCTGGCGGTGCTTGTTTGGTGCTCGTGCGCACGAGCCGGTTGCGAACCAAAAATCGTCAACATCGGAGCTGTCCTCAGCCAGAAGAGATACGAGCAAGTGTTCAAAGATGCCGTGGCGCAGGCAAACCAAGTCTACGGACGGGACAAATTCAAGCTCATGGCCATATCCGTAACGCATAAACCCAACGCCATCCAAATGGCCCTGTCCGTTTGTGAGGACCTCATCTCCAACCAGGTGTGTTAAATATGCTGCTCTTTTAAACTCTAAAATATTTGTTCAATAAGGGATTTTTATAATCAAAAGTTAGTGGAGGTTTTTGCAACAATTCCTGTAGTGTGCTGTATGCTGTAATAAATGCCATTCAAATCTTTATTCTCTCTCACTCAGTTGCCATGGTTACATCCTCTCTGAACCCTGCATACTTCATCATCCATCAGGTTTTCGGGTTAGATAGGGATATGGGGGGGTGATCCCTCAAATCGTTGCCTGCAGCATACTCAGAATGCACTTATATAATCTCATCAGATAGCGATAGTAAATGAATTAATTAATTGATTGCCCAACGAAAATATAGGGTTCCTCATTTCAGTGTAAGTAAAAGAGATTAAAAAGGTAAACATGTAAAAATGATAAAAAAACGTTAACAAACTACAGGGAGTGCAGAATTATTAGGCAAGTTGTATTTTTGAGGATTAATTTTATTATTGAACAACAACCATGTTCTTAATGAACCCAAAAGTCTCATTAATATCAAAGCTGAATATTTTGGAAGTTGGAGTGGGGCTTTTTTAGTTTTAGCTATTTTAGGAGGATATCTGTGTGTGCAGGTGACTATTACTGTGCATAGTTATTAGGCAACTTAACAAAAAACAAATGTATACCCATTTCAATTATTTATTTTCATCAGGGAAACCAATATAACAGCTCAACATTCACAAATATACATTTCTGACATTCAAAAACAAAACACAAACAAATCAGTGACCAATATAGCCACCTTTCTTTGCAAGGACTCTCAAAAGCCTGCCATCCATGGATTCTGTCAGTGCTTTGATCTGTTCACGATCAACATTGCGTGCAGCAGCAACCACAGCCTCCCAGACACTGTTCAGAGAGGTGTACTGTTTTCCCTCCTTGTAAATCTCACATTTGATGAGGGACCACAGGTTCTCTATGGGGTTCAGATCAGGTGAACAAGGAGGCCATGTCATTAGTTTTTCTTCTTTTAGACCCTTTCTTGCCAGCCACGCTGTGGAGTACTTGGATGCGTGTGATGGAGCGTTGTCCTGCATGAAAATCATGTTTTTCTTGAAGGATGCGGACTTCTTCCTGTACCACTGCTTGAAGAAGGTGTCTTCCAGAAACTGGCAGTAGGACTGGGAGTTGAGCTTGAGTCCATCCTCTACCCGAAAAGGCCCCACAAGCTCATCTTTGATGATACCAGCCCATACCAGTACCCCACCTCCACCTTGCTGGCGTCTGAGGCGGACTGGAGCTCTCTGCCCTTTACCGATCCAGCCACGGGCCCATCCATCTGGCCCATCAAGACTCACTCTCATTTCATCAGTCCATAAAACCTTAGAAAAATCCGTCTTGAGATTTTTCTTGGCCCAGTCTTGACGTTTCAGCTTGTGTGTCTTGTTCAGGGGTGGTCGTTTTTCAGCCTTTCTTACCTTGGCCATGTCTCTGAGTATTGCACACCTTGTGCTTTTGGGCACTCCAGTGATGTTGCAGCTCTGAAATATGGCAAAACTGGTGGCAAGTGGCATCTTGGCAGCTGTACGCTTGACTTTTCTCAGTTCACGGGCAGTTATTTTGCGCCTTGGTTTTTCTACACGCTTCTTGCGACCCTGTTGACTATTTTGAATGTAACGCTTGATTGTTCGATGATCACGCTTCAGAAGCTTGGCAATTTTAAGAGTGCTGCATCCCTCTGCAAGATATCTCACTATTTTTGGCTTTTCAGAGCCTGTCAAGTCCCTCTTCTGACCCATTTTGCCAAAGGAAAGGAAGTTGCCTAATAATTATGCACACCTGATATAGGGTGTTGATGTCATTAGACCACACCCCTTCTCATTACAGAGATGCACATCACCTGATATGCTTAATTGGTAGTAGACTTTCGAGCCTATACAGCTTGGAGTAAGACAACATGCATAAAGAGGATGATGTGGTCAAAATACTCATTTGCCTAATAATTCTGCACTCCCTGTAGATATACATGCATGGTATATTTACAGTGGCAGTTGTACAGACCATTATGCTCATGAACTGTTATGTTTTAAGGATGGACCTAAGTGAAGACAAACAGAAACTGAGACAGAGGACTCATAAAAAGGATTGTATTCAAAAGCAAAACCAGTAACAAAGTAACAAAAAAGGGGAAACAAACAATTAACATGTCCCAACAAAATAGAACCTGGCAATATTTGAACCAGAATCAAAGACCAAACTGCAAATTGACCCGGCACTGGTTGCTGTCCAAACAGTCATGATGAAGGGTCAGTAATAATTAGGGACAGGTGTGTGGAGATCAGAGCTCAGATGTATCTTGCTCCACACCCGGTTGGTGCCTTCTGGGGGAAGGCGGTGTGCCGATCCTAACTGTAGATGTAGATGAAAGTTCAACGTGGTAACAGCTTTCAGGAAGAAGCTGTTCTGCATTCAGTTTTTTCTTGCTCTGATGCACCTGTAGAGCCTTCAAGAGGGTAGCAGATCAAAGATCTGGGCACCTTGATGTAACTTGTCGTTGATGTTTTGGGCTCGGCTGAAGCACTGAGTGGAGAAGATGTCTGCCAGGGAGGGGAGAGGGTAAGCAAATGTGGGCTTTCTTGCTTTCACTGTCCCCTGCAGCCTCCCTCTGTCCACCTCTCTGCAAAAAAATATGACTTGACTTGACTTATCTACCAGACAAATACGCAATATGACAGCAAGCTCCCAATGGATGAGCGGTAGAACGTGAGCAGCAGTTTCCTGTCTAGGTTGTTCCTCCTGAGGACTCTCAGTAATTGTAGATACTGCTGGACCTTCTCTATGATGGCTTTATTCTTTGCTGTCCAGGAGAGATATTCGTTGAGTAGGACCTGCAGGACCCTGAATGTGTGTTTCCTTTCCACAAACTTGGTATTGATGTAGAGGGGGGGTCACTCCTGTTCTTCCTAAAGTCCATGAAGACCTCCTTGGTATATTGTGTGTGCAGGGACATGTTGTTTTCAGAGTCCCCGGTCATCAGCCTCAGGTAATCCTCTGCCTGGTGGCCTTGTGAGATCAGCACTAGACGAGGAGAGTAAGAGAGAGTATACAGAGAGAAATAGATTGATATAGATATTAAAAATGATCATAATTTGAATCATTCCTAGAATCAGCAATTGTTTGTGTTGTCAATTTAACCGATGGTTCACAAGCCATATATGCCTCTTTTCGTGAGAACATCTCGCTCAGAGATGAAATAGAACTTGTACAACAACATACTGTATTAATGTATGTGAAGCCAAAGTCTGAGCAGCTGCAATGGCGGGACATCACTAGAGTCTTGATGGGTTCAGTCCACTATACATAGGACATAGTTCTAACTACAGTTTACAGTCAAAGTGTCCCAACAACAGCCTACATTTTGGCTGTACATCGCTAAATAATCCTTCATATGGAAGCTCATTTAACAATGCTCACTGTTGAGACACTTTATGATATAAACCCAAATAACAAAATGTAATCGACCCCAAACCATACACACACACTCCTTCTCCCCCTTGCCTAGTGCCATCTGCACCGAATGCAAATACGTTTTAAAAGGAACTTTGCTCGTACCTTCTTTTTTAAGCTTTATTTAGGACAAAAAATGATAAAATTAAAAAAGAGTCTCAACACTCTCAAGTAACTGCGGGGAGGAAGACTCATTTGAGGTGGAATATTCATATATTGATAAGGGACACAGACTCTGACATTATTATTACATAGAGTTACTCAAATCATCAAAAGTCACACAGTGAAATAAAATATGCTGAAGAATTAGCTTTTGTCTTAACATATAGGTGGGGCTATAAAAAAAAACAAAATCCAAATATGTTTGCTTTCATGGCTCTTTGGGTCAAAGAGGTTCCCGACCCCTGATCTAGAGCATTAAAAAAAACTCAACTAAATTAAGTACTTTATGTATTATTAGTCTCATGGCACCAAAGATTTTAACTATATTATAGGTAAAAGTCTATTCAAAATCGACTTAACCTCAAACTTCTAACACGTAGTCCATTTAAGTTCAAATACCACCAAGCAAAAAAAAAAAAACACCAATGTGTTTAGCTGTTTCATGTTTATTGTAAATATCATTTATGCTTGACCAAAATATTGTATAGTAATGCCATTTTTAAATTAAAATACATTAAAAAACATAATCAATTAAAAAAGCTTGACTTTTAACTTTAAACCACACCCCCACTTTACATCCATTATTTACTGTACAATATATCCAATGGAATACCACAATATTATAAGTTGATATAAAATACATTATTTGTAGTAATTTTACTAATTTTTAGAAAACTTGTGAATAGTGAATACAAACGTATTTTGCATGACCGGTGAAACAGCTTATACTGTACATTGAATTGAGATATTTTTCGAACGCCAGCTTTCATAAGTGATCCATTACCCTGCGTAGTCAGTGTTCATATCCCCCAGATGTGCTAAACAAATAGGTAAAAACAGTCGACTAATTTGTCATTGATTCAGTTTCCGTAAAATTCGGTTTAGGGATCCGTCTCGACTCTCGGCACAAAGACCTAGCGTACATTTCACAAAGCACAGCTGCAAAACCAGTGAAGTGCAATGAAATTCAGTGAGGAGTGAAAACGGTGGAATTGACTCTGACTATGAAAAACAGCCTGACAGGGACTGTATGATAACCGCTAGTGATAGTTTTTACATTCAAAGGCGCCTCACTCTGAGATACAGTGTATTTGATAAAGATCTATTCTGCCTTTAAATGTGTTTTTAAACACAACTTGCCCCTAAAATTCCCTTGAAAAATGTATGACAGTCTGAAGCAATTAAAGGCATTCCATAAGTAATGCATGGTGAGCATCATGCGCCTTGGAGAGTTGTACAACACTCCAACCATATGCTCATGTAATACATGAAACGGCATTTAAAAACCATCACGACACAATGTCACTCTATTTCTACCTACCTATATTTAATCTAATAATTATTATTATTTAAAAAAAAAAAACACCCACTCAAAACATTCAGCTCATCCTCTACTAGGTGCAATGGATCTAACCTGGGATAAACAATACTGTAACAATAAGTGTTTTTGCACATACTCACACAGAACATGCAACACGGACACACTGGGCCTATTTCACTTTGAGTCAATGCAAGTTTTAATCCTCTAGATTTGGCAAGCGGGTGATTATGGTCACAGAAAGGGAAAGTCTGTAGCAGATGGACGAGTGAATGCCCGCAAGCAATCCTTGGACGGCAAAGCCCATTTTTGACCCAAACATAAGGATGGTTCACGTCCAATAATGCACGCCTGCACAACCACGCCAACTCGCTTCTTCTTCCTCCACGTGTGCATGAAATATTTTGGTACCTATTCAAAAGAGATTAAGATATTCTAGTTGTATAAATAGTGATCCTTATGTGGGTGTTCATCCTAAACAAATCTAAATCAAAGTTATTTTCAGTTTGAAAAAAAAATGTCAGACACATAAAACACAAAGCAAATCATGAGACATGGGTCTAATACACAGGTGTCAAACAGGCGGCCCGCGGGCCAGATCAGGCCCGCTAAGGGATTGAATCCGGCCCGCGAGACTACACTTAGAGAAGCGCAAGAGAAAAACAAGCTGCAGGTTGAAATATGTCAACTTGATGTTGCCAAAGCCAAGTGCCTCTCACAAAGACACTGTAATTGCATCTCTCTCTCTCTCTCTCTCTCTCTCTCTCTCTCTCTCTCTCTCTCTCTCTCTCTCTCTCTCTCTCTCTCTCTCTCTCTCTCTCTCTCTCTCTCCCACCCATTTTATCCCACTCTGTCTCAGTCTCTTTCATTCTGTGTCTCTCTTTTTCCCTTCCTTTGTTGCTCTTTGTCTCTTTCTCTCTCTGTGTCTTTTAACCTCTTTTGCTCTAACTTCCTTTTTCCTTTTCTCTTTTTTCTCTTTCTCTCTTCATACCCTTTGTGCTTTCTTTCTTCTTTTCCCTCCTTGTGTCTTTCTATTTCTCTTTGGATTTCTTTCTTCCTCTCCCTTTCTTTTCCCCCTCTCTCGCGACTTTTTATCTTTTGTTTATCACGCTCTCTCCCTCTTTCTTTTTTTCTTTCTTTGTCCTGCCCTCTCTCCTTTTCCCTCCCTCTTTCTCTTATTTCTTTATCTCTTTTTCTTTCTCTTTAATCTACTAGTCCGGCCCCCAACAGAATATTTGTTCTATCATGTGGCCCCCGAGTTAAAATGAGTTTGACACCCCTGGTCTAATATCTTCACAGTAGTGTATATTTGTGAATAAAATGTGTTGGGGTTTTTTTCTAGGCGCTTGCTTCTCGATATATTTCTAGTGTATTCGATTAGACACCAAGCTAAAACACCAAATTAAGACAATGACTCTATGTGACGTGTAATTGAAGCTTTAATTATTTCTCCGGATTGTGAAAACTGCAAATGTACAATATAATGCATTGAGACCATGTGCCTGTAAGTTTACAAACATAGAATGCATAAACTTTACATTTTCCTGAACTATTACAATTATTTATAACTTTGGTATTTCTTTGTTAATCTCTCAGCATGGATGAGGATGGATTGGACATGAAACAGTCCTGTCAGCCATTTTCTGAGTCCCTGTTCATGTCTAGCTGGCGGAACCAGAAGTGATGCGAGAAAACAAAAAGTAGAATTACTTTGCTAGACTTTTCAACTCAAAAATGTCATGGTTGCTCACCGCCCTCATTTGGGCCCGCCCGTTTGGCGCGAGCTGCTGCTCGTTGCCTGATAGGCTTCCCTCCTATTTAAACTCAGTGCTCTCATTCACTCCTCGTCAGTCCGTCAACGAACCTCTGAACTTGCAAGACTTGTATTTTAACTCTGTCCGGTATCCCGCTCGTGTATCCAGTATCGATCCCGCCTGTCTCGGCCTGTCCAGTATCTTGCTCCAGTATCCGGTATCGATCCCGTCGGTCTCGTTCTGTCCGGCATCTTGCTTCAGTATCCGGTATCGATCCTGTCTGTCTCGTCCTGCCAGTATCGGATATCGATCCCATCTGTCTCGTTCTGTCCTGTATCTTGCTCCAGTCTCCGGTATCGATCCCGCCTGTCTCGTCCAGTCCGGTATCTATCTTGCTCCAGTCTCCAGTTTTCGGTATCCATCCTGTCTTTCTCGTCCTGTCCGGTATCTTGCTCCAGTCTCCAGTATCCGGTGTCGATCCCGTCTGTCTCGCCCTGTCCGGTATCTTGCTCCAGTATCCGGTATCGGTCCCGTCCTGTCCGATACCTTGCTCCAGTATCTTGTGTCTGTCCCATCCTGTCCGGTATACATATACATATATATATATATATATATATATATATATATATATATATATATATATATATATATATATATATATATATATATATATATAAACTTGCATGTCAGGTTAATTGGACGGTCCATATTGTCCCTAGGTGTGAATAAGTGAGTGACTTGACTTTCCCTGTGTGCCCTGCGACTGGCTGGCAACCAGTTCAGGGTGTCCCTTGGCCACTGCCCAAAAATCGTTGGGATGGGCTCCAGCAGCCCCGTGACCCTACTGAGTATAAGTGGTGCAGATAATGGATGGTTATTCCACTGTATCTTTAAAGAAATATTGTCCCGTATTTGAAATTTTAAGAGGTGAACAGTGGATTAATTGTCCAACTGTTTTTAGTGTCAGCCTGTGGTTGAATGGAAGTGATGATGCACTACGTTTATGACAGAAAAGTGCTCACTGACAAGATAAATGGTTCCTGCAAAATGTCAGTTCAGTCCCCGTTTTATCACCGAATTAAAATTTCATCTTGTGGGTGCACTTAACAGTATACAGTATTCAAAGATGTCAACTGAAGTGCTTAACTCGCACCACTGTCTACACTAGATTTATGCCGAAATTGTTTACATCAGTTGAGTAGTGCACCGTTAAAGATGATATACTTCTAATTCTAGTGGAGGATTACATAAATTAAATCGAATACTGCAGAATATTATTAATTATACATTTTTTTATATAATACATATATCTGGACATTTCCTTACATTCAAAAATGCATAAAGGATAGATGAAAATGTAGTAAAGTTCCTCACTGTTATCAGTTTGAGGTCTATGCCACTTTTTTAATCACAAATACAAAAACATACAATCTGCGAAACAAAAGTGTTTGCCTGGAAAGTCACATCTAGAGGTAAGATCGGGCCTAAATAAAAATCAGCCCGACCCAGATATATAAACCCTAACCCACCGAACTCTACGGATTAACTTGATTTGATAAACGAGCCACAAATAAACCCGAAGTTTTAATTTGCAGCCAAATTAAACAGCAAGCTTTACTTCGGGTGTGCGTTATTCAGCGCCGAAATGTGCGTTTCAGCTGAACTAAGCAGGTTGGGGATTACTTGGTGCTGATTCCCTCAAATCAATGTTCACTGGGAGTGCAGCGCCAAAATGGTTTGGCGCAGAAGTGTGCAACTCGGCAACTTTTTTTTTATTTATTTCTCAAAGCAGTATGAGAAGTGAGGAATGCATATTTTTAATCATAAAGTCCACTTGAGTTTGTTCATGTGTGTGATGTTTTTTGTGAGTTTTGTAAAGTTCTGTTTTCTCAACTGTTAAATAAGACAAATTGCTAACACATTCATTGCCAAACATGAAAATCATTGTTTTTCCGTTGTTCGTGAATAAATGTGTTGTGCTTGGAAAAAAAACCTTGACATGCGTCTTTGGAATTTGCAGCATAGGCTACAAATGTAGCCTAGATTATAAAGAATAGTACTGATAAAAAAAGCTAAATACAGTATGTATCATTGACATGTTTCTACTGATCCGGCCCACAGAAGAAGATAAAGTCTGGATCGAGCCCCCAACCCAAACTTACAGTTTTACACCCCTGATTTAGGACCATCATGTCTAGGACTAAAAGATGGAAAAACAGCTTTTGCCCTTAGGCAATAATCACCCTAGACTCTACAAAATGAAACACTGGTTTCCATGCTTGGATGGTAATGTTTAAAAATGCTCGGGATGATTCAGTTCTTTAATTTTTGTATTTATAATTACCTATTTTTAAAACATCACCCTTAACTTATTGTTTGAAACTGTGGTATGTATATGTTCTAACAACATCAGATGGCACTTTTTAATGTTGTGCATTCGACATCAGACAATGTCAATACTTTCTATTCTATTCTGCGTATTTAGTTCTATTTTATTTTATTTTATTGTATTTTGTTCTATTCTATTCTATTCTGTGTATTTGTTGTAGTGCCCTGTCTAATCTCTCTGTAAACAAGTTTTTATCAATAATAATAAAAAATAATTCTAATTCTATATTAGGCCACAATTTATTTTCTTATTGGTCGCTGGGAGCGATTAGGAGAGAAGGGAAGCAAATGTGCTACAGGAATTGAAGAAAGAGACTCAAAGTCATGATATTAAAGCATGCCTAATGTATGTGAGGAAACAGTGGGAGGGAGCAGGAACAGGGTAATCTAACAAATAACTTTTTCTGACGTTACAACGCCGTTATTGTTACTGACCATTAAAAATGGTGCGTTACTTTGGCCACAGAACGGCAACGCTGGCGTGCCTTACTTGGCACACTTGACGCTGTTTTCATCGGCGCCCTTTTTTTGTTATGTCACGTCTTTAGGTATTTTGTCACGATACAAAAAAGTGACTACTATATAGTTAGATAGCGATTATAAATACAACATTTTTTTTAATGCGCCGGCCGAAAGAAAAGGCGTATTGGTGAATGTTGCAAACGACTTGTGTTTTCTCTTGCAATTGGTCAAAATACATTTTTCCAGGGATTCTATTCTGTTTACTTTGAATTTGTTGAGTACAAAAAAATGAAAGTTATTTTGTATTTTTGTATTACCTCTTTATTTGTATATTTTGAAGTTTTGGAATTCATATTTCCTGTATTTTTAGCGTTACCGTTAAAGTAGTAGTTTTACTTTATTTTTTCCCCTTTTTAAGTCATTCATAAAGAAAAAAAGACAAAATGGAAAAAAATAAATAAAATACTAAATAAAAAATAACGAAAGGAAAAGAGAGATAAAAGAAGAAAAAAGGAAGAAATTTTACATTTTAACATAAACTCATTAACACGAAACAAGTACAGGAAATATACTGATTATATTTATAACACTACAAAAAAAGGATAGAATACATAACAATTTTTACTTATTTTATGCTCAACAACTGTAAATTCACCAACACAGAATCCCCAAAATGCATATTGACCAATCATAAGAGAAATAATGCGTCCCGGAGGGAATTAGCAAATGATTGGTGGGGAGCAGGCCTGTATTCTCGGCATAACACCGGCTTCCTTTGTTCACATCCGAGAGCCGGCTCCAAAAGACCTTTTGTTCGCTCTTTTTTTTTAAATCAGCCCTCTTTATTTTCGGTGCTAGTTAGTAAATACTATATTCGTAATCGCTATCTATTTATATGGTAGTCGCTATTTTGAATGGGGACGTGATCCCAAAAGACGTGACATAAACAACTCAGATGGGAGCAGAAAACCACACAGCTGAAAACAGCGTCCTGTTTGCAGGGACACGTCACCGTTGGCGTTCTGCAGCCAAAGTAAGGCTTCACTTTTGACTGTCAATAACGATAGCGGCGAAAAAAAAAAAAAGATTAGCGGTGGTTAGGTTAGATTACCCCGTTACTGAAAAAGTAAGGCCTTTACGTAACAGCGTTAGTTATAATGGCGTTAGTCCCAACACTGCTATAGAGTAACTTGGTTACTAACTGAGTGACTTTTTAGAAGGATTAGTGAGTAACTATAACTAATTACTTTTTTCAACTACATATGTATTCCAGAAAGTGTGAATGTTCTATAATGTTCTACTTGAAACTACAAAAAAATATATCAAGCAAAAAGAAAATTGTAAGACACCTCACCAAGAAGCACAATTATGAAGGCGGGCAGAACACCTCCAGAGAATTCTGAGCAGCCTGTCAATACCCCGTTGCCTTTCTCCCACTTCTAGTCGGCAGGCAGCAAACACACTACGAATGCGAAGGGGAAGCTAACATTTAAAAGAGAACAAATTGCAAGACACCAATGTGTCAAAAGATGAAATAAATGCAATGTGAAAGTATCAAAAAGACTTGGAAAAAGAAAACTACTCATCTTATATGGTGGATCTGTTGTTTTTCCCTCTTGTTTTTGTATTATAATGGAAAAAAATTATAGTTTAGTAGACAGTCAAAATAAGGAGAGATTACCTCACTGAATTATTTACTTGCAGGAATAACAGGAGAGGACTGTGTGAAAATCCCCAAGATGCAAAATTCTAATCTGTCTAATATGGTGCCCACACGAGCCTTATTTCTTATTAAATCTAGGTTACAAAAAGCAGATTTGCCCAAAAGAATTTGGAAATCAAGGAACAGTAACAATATGGGCCGATAATGACAATGATATAAAACAGTGCATAATAGTCAAAATAATAAACTGGCATCCACTGTTCTTCTATCTGAAAAATAAACTCATAAAAAAATAAAAAATTAAAAGAATAAACAAAGTTTTGGTTTAGAAAATCTAAATAGTTTATTTTGTTTCCAACGTTTTTAGCTATTAACCTTTTTTTCCATAAGAATAAGGAGAAACAAATACTTAAAATTATTAGATACATTTTCAAAATACAGTAAATACAAAGGAAAAAAGTTATTTACCCTAATAGAAAAATTAAAATGAAAATAGGCTAAAATATTTGATAAGCCATATCGTACAAAATTGTATGCTTTATTTTAAAACTGGTTTTAGGACATTATGAAATAAAATCGGTAAAATGAGCATAATTATATGCCAGGGGGGCTAAAACATATGCATATAAGATGATTAGTTTCCTTTTTTAAAATTTCCTTTTTCTAAATTTGACTTACCAGAGAATATATATAGAAACAATTTTGCTGCTTGTCACTTGCAAGCTAATAAATGCTTACTACATGTTTTTAAAACTTACTATTTCTCCACCACCTAATATGAACACCTACCATAAATTCTGAATGACAAGCCACTACTTTTTTGCTACATTTAAAACACTCTGGTTTTAAATACGGTGCGGCTTATTCTTATTTACTGTATACAGTATAGCCGCACAAAAGAAAACTGCAGGATGCATTTTACTGCTCTGGAGGGAGAGAGGTGCACAGTTTCCTTGGAGGACTTTAAAGGTTTGCGAGATTAGCGCTGTAAATAAAAAATCATTGCAGTGACGTCTGGAAACATCTATGATGCCCTTCAAGATAAAATAGTCCATGTTTTTGCCAACATTACTCGTATAATTTTAAACAGGAGGACAGCTTGGTAGTGCGGTGGTTAGCGCGTGTGTGACACAGTTCTGAGTTCATTGGATCAAACCCCACATTCCAAAAACATGCTAGTCAGGTAAATTGGCCGGTTCAAATTGTCCCTAGGTGTGAGTGAGCGAATGAGTTGTATGTCTCTGTGTGCTCTGCGACTGGATGGCAACTAGTTCATGGTGTCCCCTGCCCACTGCCTGAAAATAGCTGGGATGGGCTTCAGCACCCTCGCGACCCTGCTAAGGATAAGCGATGCAGATAATGGATGGATGGATTAAACAGGAGAAAAATGGCACAGAGCTTTATTCAGTATTTACAATGTAGTCATCTCACAATATTTTCACTGACAAATCAAGTCCTGAGTGTATACATCCAAATTGATCAGCATTGGAGGGTTTATATAGAAACACTACTTTTCCTTTATCCGCATCACTGGTGTCAATGTCAGGTCGCTGACGTTTCCTTTAATCGTCGAAGAATGATAATACGAAATGCATGCAATGCAATTTGATCCATTACCACGATAACCAGAAATGAAAAAAAAACTAAAGTGACATGTCTGTGTACCAATTTGGCAGTATTCATCACAGTATGGTTGCCTGGCGCAGGTGTCTGGAAAAATACGCCATGGAGCCCTCTTTCCCGTTTTCTTTTGCAGAGTAACAAATACAGTATGTGCTTGTCTTTGTAATAACCATCTCTGTCACATGTTCTAAAAACTAAATTAACCGGAGCAGAACTGCTGCCAAAAGGGTCAATGTCAAATTCCCCACGCAGTTCGTGCCAAGTCTGTACCAGGCTTAAAATGTACAATATGTACGTGAATTAGTTCATTTTTTTATAGCTGTTTAGGTCTACAGCTTAAATTCCAGAGCGGCTTGGAAAAAGACAAAATTGAGTTTTGTTAAGAATTTGAGCATGCCGCTTTTTATCGGGTGTACTTTGTAGTCCGGAATTTTGCGTAAATATATGAATACTGC
Source organism: Urocampus carinirostris (assembly GCF_059441175.1). Taxonomy (NCBI): domain Eukaryota; kingdom Metazoa; phylum Chordata; class Actinopteri; order Syngnathiformes; family Syngnathidae; genus Urocampus; species Urocampus carinirostris. Next base: position 28,597,444 of record NC_142364.1, read on the forward strand.
AAAACTACCATATATTTTATAGTTTTATCGTGTCATTTTTGTGAGTCTTAATTCATCATTTTTTGTACCCACAGGTCTATGCCATCCTTGTGAGTCACCCGCCCCAATCCAATGACCACCTGACTCCCACACCCGTCTCCTACACGGCCGGCTTCTACCGTATCCCTGTGGTTGGGCTCACCACCCGCATGTCCATTTACTCAGACAAGGTAGGCACGTGTTCCGGGAACCGATTCAAACCAAAAGGAAAAACGAGAATGGATCGAGAGGCACAGAGTCTCCTGGGAGGACTTGAAAAGCTTGCGAGATTAAATGGCCCATCAGTGTCCATTAGAGGATGATGGAGTATGTTCACAGCATGAAATTGAAAGAACTCCATCAATAATGTCTTTGACCTGAATTATGTTTTTATGAAGCACAGACTGTTAACTTTAAAGAGAGCACATAAAAACAATTTGAAGGGCTAGTTAGAAACTTGCGACCGTGTAAATAATGGGTTCTATAACCTACAGTTGTCCAATGGTTGTTTTGTTTTATGTATATATTTTTGTCTTAAGGGTAAAAAATATTAACATGATATAAGGACATTGTGTATTATTCAGTGGCTATTGAAAAAAACAATTCATTCATTTAAATTTTTTTTATTATAAGCAAAAAAAATAAAAAATAAAAAAAAAATAATAATTAAAAAAAAAATATATATATATATATATATATATATATATATATATATATATATATATATATATTTATATATATATATATATATATATATATATATATATATATATATATATATATATATATATATATATATATATATATATCATTGTTATTTTTTTTAGATACTCGTCCGTCGAGAAATTTGTCTCTACATACCATTAACCTCAACTGAAGGGATTTGACATCATTGTCCACCATCTTGCTGCTATGGGTACCCCCAAAACCAAAAGACTGGGTAAAAAAACAAACAAAAATAAGTATCATTTCTTGTGTGTTTTGCGCTCTTTTTTTAATCGCACTACACATCACAGAGACATCTAGTGGTCAAATATTACGCAGTTTCCCTTTAAGTAAATCATTAGTAAATAAAAATAATAATAAATGTTTATTGAAGGTATTGTTGGATACATTAATCAAAACATGACACAAAAAAACTAATGCTGAGAGTGAGCTTGGCCAAATATGGTCACCTTACGCCCCCTCCCCTAAGAAAATTTGACAAATCTATTTCTGCCAACCTTTGCTTAAAGGTTTGCACCGTATTTGCACTAATAACCCGGTCAGGCAAAAAAAAAATCCAAATTTTTGGTATCCTGAAAGAAATAAAGTTTCCATGCAAGTTGCTGGTAGGTCTAGGCACCTGTAACTTATATCTGTGACCACGTGAACCATCAACACGACAGAACTCAAAAAGTATAACAATCTTTCCAAATAAAGTTTGCCTGTTCAGTTTTCAAATAATGTGGCTTATTTTAGTATTTTTCTTTTTACATTACTCTATGTCTTCTTTGATTGTATTATTTCCATTCAATCTTTGAAGCTTGAGAGTTCTATATTTCTGGTTCAAGGTGGGGTGCGCAATTTGAAAACTTAAGGCTGCACTCACAACTTAAGCCAGGAGATGGCGGCAGATTTACAGATGGTTTGCGTGCAAGTACAGTACATGGCATTTGTTAGACGTGCTCCAATAGAATCTTCTTTTTCATCTTTTTAAGGGATTTGTACCGCCCGAACAGGCCTGATCAAATTAGATAAACGTAGATAGGCACAATGGAAAATAAAGCTTAAGGGCTCTTTGAACTCAGTTGGGCATTGTTAACTCATACTTAAGTGATACATTTTTTTAACTCTTAACCTTTTGAGGACACCCCAAACTACGCAGCCCATTTTTAAATAAAAAAAACCCCTTACATACTTCCTTACATACTTAATTGAGTCACTTTTTTAAATAAAAAATGAGAAAGTAAGAATAACGATATTCCTCAAGTAAATTGTTCAGAATTGTGTTAATTATTTTTTTTCTTTTCCTGCTATTTTTACCTAAAATATTTACATTCAAAAAGTTTCATTAAAAAAAAAAATCATATTTCAATGTGTTTTATTTTTTCGGAAAGGAATTAATTTCAGGTCTATTTTTTTCATCTTTCAGCATTTTAAAAATGTTTAAGCTCCACACTTCAAATTTCTGATTTAAAAAAGGAAAATAATAATATCAAATATTATAATTCAAGGTTTGTTTTTGGAGCAAAAACATGTTGAATATTAATTACGATATTTTTTTCTGATCAGTTTCTTCTTCTTTAAATATAGTTGTTTCCTAAATACTTGCAGTTCCACACTGTAAAATAGTAAATGGTTTGCATTTATATAGCATTTTTCAAGTCGATGACGATCTCCAAAGCGCTTTACAATGCTCTTCACACTTACCCATTCACACACGCATTCACACACCGATAGGGAGTCCGCTATGTAAGGCACCTACCTGATTAATGGGGGCATTAGAGATTCAGTGTCTTGCCCAAGGACACTTCAACATATAACACGGAGGAGCCGGAAATCGAACCAGTGACCTCTTGATCCCAAGACGAGCGCTCTACCTCCTGAGCTAATGCATGGGATCCTTGAACACAGTTGGGCATAAAAAACAAACTAAAATCTTTATCGCCATATTATTTTACCGAATGAGGATTTCAATCTCAAAAAGGGACATACTAAGGGGGTCATCATGCAGGACCATTTATCAATAATGTTGTTCTTTTTCTGAAGACAATGCGGTCTCAACTGCTTCAACTGCTCAGAGGACAGAATCGTCTTCATGTATTAAGCCACATTGCGTCCTACTTGGACCAGGCCAGAATCTGTCACTGTGTGCAGTTGAATTCCGCATCTAAAATGTAATAATTTTGACATTGATGTTGTTTTAGGTATTTTATGTTAACATAAAAATGGCATAAACTCCTACTTTTCAAACAATGTATACAATATTGCCTCATTTTCCGCAGGAGTTGCGTTCAGAAGAAGACCTGTGATTGTCAAAATCTACGAAGTAGAAACCTTTATTTATTTATTGAATACTCTATTATACAATGAAATCAAAGGACCAAACCCATGGCTCAACAAGCATGTTGTGAACAAATAAAATAACTGAACTTTATAAAGGTTTTTTGTTTTTGTTTGTTTTTTTACCAATAACTTCTGTACTAATAACTTCTGTCGTGTTGAATTTTCATTTTAAAGATAATCTTGCTGCTATACTGTATTGATTCCAAAAAGGGGTTGAAAAGATTTCTGGTCAATAATTTGGTACATGAGATGATATTTTGTCACCATCATTTGGACGTTATTGGAAAACAAATTTGTCCCAAAAAAGGATCTTACCTTCCCTTAACACAGGTAATGTCAAATCTTCGACTCGAGGGTCTGTTGAGGTCTGATTTATTCCGGATAGCCATAAAACTTTGATTGAGTCAAAAAGAGTGTAAGACTGCATTCATTCAACAGTAAAAATAAACCAGTTAACACATTCAATGCCAAAAAATGAAAATATCTTTTTTTCCAGATTATTTGCAAATAAATGCATACATGCAAACACAATCTCCTCAATATTTTAAAAAAACATCTACTTCTTTATAACTGGAGGTGATATTCTTTTACCAAAACGCTAATTTAATGCAATTGTTGGATTATATTTTTACACAAAGATTTAGTCTTGCGTGAAGATAAAGCAAAGGTGGTAAAATAGTAATATCCATGTCACGACCAGAACGGAATTAGGACCCAGATGCGTAACATTAACCACAAGTTTATTACGATAAAAAGGAAGCCCAGCGCCCGCGATCCGGTGCTCGCTGGACGCGGGAAGCAAGCCGCTCACAGAATCACAACATGTTCTGAATGCGGAAGTCGATCTTTCGGAGCGGGAAATTGTGGTGTCGAAGACTGAAAAAAACTGGTTGATAGCCGGGACAGGAGAGCAAAACGTGCTCGGGATCAAAAACGAGTGATAAGCCGGGACGGGACAGCAAAACGTGGTTGGAGTCAAAAAACAGGTCGTAGCCGGGAAATCAGGAACGGACGGGTGGAAAACTGGTGAAAAAAGTCGGACCGACGGGAGTCGGAGTCAAAGTGATTGCCTTGTAGAAACAGGTTCGCTGACGGACTGACAAGAGGCGAGTGAAAGAACTGAGCTTAAGTAGGATGGGAAACCAATCAGGAAGCCCGCAGCTGCTGGCGCCAAACGTGGGGGCACAAGTGAAATTAATCAGTCATTATGACAATCCAGGTTTTTTTTTTTTTTGTATTTAAATTTGAAAACAGTGGTAGATTTTCTTTTTAAAAAGTCAGCATTTTTAAGGGGGAGAAAGTGGTAGTCTTACGTGCTTAGTGGTAGTGTTAGCAGGTATTTAAATGGCTTGTGCTTCAAAAAGATCCCTTGTCATACATGACTTAAATATATAAGGTACTTATGTAGGTTAAATGATAATGCATAATACAAAGCTAAATATTTGGCATTGACATTTTTCATTGATCCGGCCCACCTGAGAACAGAAAGTCTGGATCCGTCCCCAGAGCCAAACTGAGTTTGACATCCCTGCTTTGGCATGTCGAGAACTCCAACTTTTTTGGCAATAGAAAGATTGTTCTTCCGACTTTTTTTGCTTTTGTCAGTCCGAAATGTTTTGTTGACAAAATGTTTTTTTAGAGAAACTAGAAATTGCAAAAGATTTGCGTGTATGTAATGTGGGTTCACAACTTAAACCGCCGTGTTATTGACATAGAGGGCATAAAAGGGATGGGGCGACTGTTTATCAGAATGGAGAACCCAATGCACAATAAAAATCCATGAAGAAGCAAAACTGCAAAAAGTAAACCGCGACTACAGCAAGGGATTACTGTGTATGGAAACTGTCCTTCATTACAGAGCATCCATCTGTCATTCCTGCGGACCGTCCCTCCCTACTCACACCAAGCGCATGTGTGGTTCGATCTGATGCGCGAGTTCAACTGGAACCACATCATACTGATTGTGAGCGACGACCACGAGGGCCGAGCCGCTCAGAAGAGGCTGGAGACGCTTCTGGAGGAGAGAGAAACCAAGGTGAGAGGCTGCCCCCACCCCCAGGGCACCACCCTGCCCCCATTCTTCCTTCAGCTCCCCACCCCCAACTTTCTATGTAGCCGGTCCACTCTCTGTTACGTGGTCATGTCTCTTTCTCACCATTGTGTAAACGTTGGCTAACATTCGATAGACATCAACAGCGTCTAATGTGGTCCACTTTTTTGACAGAAGTTTGTTTGCTCATTTTCACGTTGCTTTTCGCCACAGTCCAAACTGATCCCATGTCTTTCTGCAATGGGAGCCAAATAGAGGACTTTGATGTGAGGTTTTGCAAACCATCATGGACAGAAGTCATGGAGTCGGGATGAATATCCCCACAGTAGCGCATTTTATGGCTTGGGCCATTTTACATAATGCTGAAGCATGCAATTTGTGTGTGCCTCGGAGCTGTGGATATGGGTCACTGAAATGCTGATCTTCCATGAGGCAAATCTCACATGACCTGCAATGATGCAAAAGGGTGATAGGGGAAGTGAAGAAAAGCATCTTTCTCATCCATTTAATAAGCCCGAATTACCCAAGGGTATCCTTTTTTTCTTTTTTCTTTCCACTCTCGTTGTGCCTCTCTGGACCTCTCTGCTGTAATTGTGTAGCAGAGTGAAATGAGTCCCAATTCAGAGGTTTAATTAAATTACTACGCTAAGACAGGGTCAATATGACACTCTTACTTGAAGCCATTCACCAGGAGGCTGGGAAAGCAGTTGAAGGAAGTGACCTGCATCAACAGTGATTAAACAGGGGTTTGTGTTAAGCTTTTTTGGGTGGACCCAAGTGTAGCAAATCAGGAACTGAGGCAAGCGTATAAATGATGATATTTAAAAACTAAGTAGGAACTAAGTAACAAACGAGAGGTCGCAAAACAACATATCCAAACAAAATCAAACCTGACAATATACAAACCAGAATAAAAGCCCGATATGGAAATGCAATTTAAAAAGTTAGAAACAAACAAGGGGTCACAAAGGAAGGAATTGTCTAAGCAAGACAAAACCTGACATGCTCCAAACCAGAAACAAAGACCAAAACGAAAATAGAGATGCAAGGAACAAAATAACAAACAAACAAAGGGCAGCTGTAATGCAAATTACCCGCATTGTGTGCTGTTCAAAATGTCAATACGAATGTCAGGACAATTAGGGATAGGTGTGTGTTGACTGGACACATGGGTCTCTTTGTTGGAAGGTAACGTACCAGATCCTGACAATCTGTTTAAAGAGTTTGGATGACCGTAATTTCCAGACTACCGAGCGCACATGATTAAATGCCGTTTTTTTTTGTTTGTTTGTTTGTTTTGTTGTTTTTTTTTTACAAATTTGAGAACGATACTCAATTTTGTCCTGTACAAGCCGCACCGCACTTTAAGACGCAGGCCTAAACAACCATAAATATAAACTAATTCATGTCAATTTCTTACGTGTGAAGCCCACCACATACCCTGCAGCTAAGACGTAGGGAATTTGGCTGTAGAACACTAATGGAGCTGTGCCATCAAACACTAAGCCGTTTTTAGCTGCATCATTTTCAGTTTTGCTCCAAATTGTTTATGTCACAGGTTTTTAGATCACAATTCAAGTTTCCAATTACAGATACAAGCACATATTCATTACTACGTCAAGAAAAAACGCGAATGAGGGCTGCATCACATAAAATGTAGCCTTTATATTTCTAGATGACAGAGCTACGGTAACCATGCGATGGAGAATAGTGACAAATTAAAACACATTCATGTGTTTTTGTGTTGTTGACATTGGTGGTTACCGCGGTAATGGATCAAATTGCATTTGCTTGTTATGGTTCCTCAAGGATTAAAGGAAACCAGCGACCTAACATTGACGCTGATGATACAGAAAAATAGTGTAGCGTTTTTGACAGGTAACCTCTGCTATTCAATTCGGAGATATAATTGAAAATGTAATTTGTTGTTAAGAAGGATAGAAAAGTCTTTAAAATTAAGCAAAAAACAAACCCCCTGTACTGTAGTCTGGAATTCACATTAGAAAGTTTATTTTTTATATATCTATTTTTTTTTTTTTTTGTGGAAGGGTTTCTCAATGAAATGAATGCAATAATTGTATCAGCACATGGAAAAGGTATTGTAATCTGTGAGTACTAAAGAGTGTATTTCCATTGGTATGAGTCCAAAAAAGCTGGTATCTACAAACCCTGATCAACAAACAAATGACAAAAGTCAAGATACACTGGGGGCAGCACGGCGGCGCAGTGGTTAGAGCGTGTGCGGCACAGTTCTAAGGTCCTGGGAACCTCCTTTGTGGGTTCAAATCCAGCTACCGGACTTCCTGTGCGGAGTTTGTATGTTCTACCCGTGCTTGCGTGGGTTTCTTCCGGGCTCTCCGGTTTCCTCCCATATTCCAAAGACATGTATTTCAGGTGGAATGGCTGGTCCAAATTGTCCCTAGGTGTGAATGAGCGAGGGAGTTGTCTGTCCATGTGTGCCCTGCGATTGGCAGGCAACCAGTTCAGGGTGTGCCCTGCCCAATGCCCGATGATTTCTGGGATGGGCTCCAGCACCCCCGTGACCCTACTGAGGATAAGTGGTGCAGCTAATGAGATGAGAAGATACACTGGCGAGGCACGGGCAGATTCACGAATTCGTGAATCTACGTTTTTTTTTCATCTTTTCATTGGGAGAGTAAAAAAAAACAAAATAAAAACTGAAGAATAGAAAAAAAAATGTCTTATACAACCCTTAGTAAAAAGTATGGAATAACATGCCTTTGGCAAGCCCTCATGCAGACATTTGATTCTGTAGAAAAAAACTCAGATCACAAACATGAAACAATCATAGGGTCATTCCAAAAGTGCAACATATAATCAGAAACACTAAAATAAATTAGGAAAAAACATTGCAATGGTCAGAAAATGTTACTTTTATAGAGCAAGTGCAGGGAAATTATATGGAATCACTCAATTCTGAGGAGACAAAATCGGAATCAGTGAATTTTGTGTAGAAAATAAGAACACACCCAATGAATTTCCTTTCCTTAATTGGGCACCTTTTTAAATTAAGTCTGTTAATTAGTCAGCACTTAAAAACAGTGTATGTATCACATCTTGGAAGGTTCCTGGATTTAGTGGATTAGCAAAAATCTTGGCTCAAACAAGAGGGATGTCTCGAGACCAGGGACAGGATCGTCACACTTCTTGAAGAAGGTAACTACTCGTATGGTTGCCAAAGATGTGGGCTTTTCAAAGTCAGATGTATCAAAAATTTGGACCAAGTACAAACAGCATGGGAAAGTTGTAAAAGTCAAGCGTACTGGTAGACCAAGGAAGACATGTAGGTGGCAAGACAAAAAACTAAAGGCCATATGTCTTGAAAACAGAAAATGCATGACAAGACAAATGAAGAGGAAATGGGAGGAATTTGGAGTCAATGTATGTGACAGAACTGTGCAAAATCGCCAAAAGTAAATAAGATTTTAACCATCGTTGACGCTTAAACACAAAAGAACAAGACTGCAATGAGCTAGGGAGAGGCAATCATAGACTGTGGATGACTGGATGAAGGTTATCTACAGTGATGAGTCACAAATCTGAATTGGAGGTGATGCTGCTGAAACTTTTGTTTGGTGCCATTCCGGTGAGTTTTACAAAGATGACTGCCTAAAGAAAGCATCAAAATTCCCACAATCCTTAACAATATGGGGCTGCATGTCAAGCAAAGGCACTGAGGAGATGTCTCTGGTCAAATCTGCAATAAATGCACAAGTTTGAATTGACATTTTGGACAGGTTTCTTATTCCTCCAATTAAAAAAGTGTTTGGGGATTTTCTTAGATAACAATGCATCATGACACAGAGCAAAAAAGTTGAAAGAAATTCCTTGGAGAAAGACGGCCTCAGTCAATGTCATGGCCTGCAAATAACCCAGATCTCAACCCAATTGAAAAATTGTGGTGGAAATTATTGAAAGAAAATTGTCCTCAGCAAGGCTCTGACCTCCAAAGCTGATCAAGCAATTGCAATCAAAAAGAGTTGGCACCACATTGATGACAAATATTCATCAAGTCCATGCCTCAGAGATTGCAAGCTGTCATCAAAGCCAAAGGTGGTGCAACTGAATACGAGTGATATTATTTGATTGTTATTTCTTTGTCTCGTTTTCATGATTTCCTCTAAATAGAATGATTCCATATTTGTTTTCCCTGTGCTTGGTCTATAAAAGTAGCATTTACTGACCACCACAAAGTGTTTCATTTATTTCTTTTAGTGTTTCTTAATGCCAAGGAGTTGCACTTTTGAAAAACCTCATTATTTTTTCAAGCTTTTTATCTGAGTTTGTTCTACAGAATAAAATGTCGGAGTGAGTACTTGTCCAAGACCGATGAAGTCTATGTACTGCTCCTTTTGAATAAAAGCATCAATAAATAAGTAATCCTCCATGGTGGAAAAAAATCCATGCAACAAGAAAAATATAATTCTAAATGGCTTAACTTATTGCAGTACTATTACTAATTCTATTGTTCGGGTGAGGTGTGCACCAAATAAGAATCATTGGTCTCATTATCGCCCTCTGCCATGAAGCAAGAGAATTGGGTGGGAAATAAAAGGACACATTAATGTACATCAATAAAAGTAGGCAGACATAAGGAGGAATAGGAATAGACATTTTCTAAGTAGCTATCCAAATGCATATACATATATACTTAGAAAATGAAATATATATATATATATATATATATATATATATATAAAATGAAGGTTGTCAGGGTGAATGAACTTGATTTCAATCAGATTTTATTGCGAATCTCTGTTTTTCCCAAGAGTCCAAGACAACATTAGTGAGACAGACGTCAATGTCACATTTGCTGTCAACCTAAGTCTGACATTGTGCTTCATTTTGAATCAGCTCAAAACCATCAGGATAACTCAAAGAAAACTTGGAAAAATATATTAACATTAAATACTTATTACTTCTTTTTCTTGCGGGGTTTAAGACTTTTATGTCATATAAACTTTTATTGAGTAAGACTGACTGCCTCATCTTGTTATGCTCTAATTAAAAGAGGAATATGGTGGTTAATCACTCAGTTGAGCTTCACTGATGCAGTAAATTGACACTATTTTTAGCGACGTGGCGAGCCATGAGCGAGGTCATTTAGTCACCCAGGGGATCGCTCGCACCACCAGCAAAAAGACAGCGTACGCGTTGGACTCAGTCAGAGAGCAAAAGTGGCTAATGCAACATGAAATATAAATGTCTGACGTAGGTACTAAAATAGAACTCTCGAAAAAAAAAACTTCTGAGAAAAAAGTGGAACACTGGCAGAACGTTGGTAACTGGAGAGACGTGCACAGAGGCAAACGTTTCACACATAATATATAAAAAATGTAGGATGCTTTAATGTCGTATTAAGTCAAGTCACATTTATCTGTATAGCCCTTAATCGCAAAATGTCTCAAAGGACTGCTAGGGTTACAATTACACCATCCTCCGATCTGAAACCAGCATGCGGGCAAGGGACAACTCCATACATGATGCAAGCGGTAATCCCTCTTCCAGGATGCTGCTGTCGATTAATTGCTTTACATTATATTTATTTAATTTTGAATCTAATTCGGTAGTTACAGATTTGGCCGGCAGGTAGTGCTAATGGTTTCCCACCTGAATTAATTCGACATAGCCTCGTATTGTGTCTGGTGTTTATCATGAAGAAGGCAATACTCTAAACATGTTTTATTTTTGCTTTAAATGATGGATTTTTCAGTTCATCGATATGTGTAATGAATGATCAGTTCAGAAGGAAAATAGTAGAAACACACAAATATATAACGCACATGTTTGATAATAACAAACTACATTTATTTACATGACAAGGACAGTTGAATAACGCAAAAGAATAAAATACATTGTTGACACAAGCCCTCGCAGTTTTAGAAAACGGGGAAACAAATTCGGCAGCAATAATGAAATTACTGATCCATCAACCCGTGGATAAGACAATCAACTAATTTAAATGATCAGAAAGTATTTTCATAGCATGACAGACATGACATATTATTTACCCCTGCATCAAAAACAGTTTGTTGTAAAATATTTCTTTTCTTTACCTTGGAGGACAAGAGGTGTCTCCGCCTGCTATGGTTTGTGGCTGCATAGAGTCTCGGCCTTAAAGGGAACAAAGACCAGCCCGTGCTTCCCCCCATCGAATTGAACACATTCCTGACTTATTGCAAATATTTACAGAAAAAATAATTGGTTACAGTTATTTGTTATTTCACTAATTGTGTTCCCTGACAGATTACTGACACCCAAAAGTAGTGTTACTCTAAAATTAACTATATACGTACAAATTACTGTACACACTCACATTAAAGCATGACCCCTGAAACTGCTTAAAACATAGCCACATAATAAAACAAGTTAAGGAAAATATGTACACCAATATGTGGAAACGGTAAACCTTTTACATTTCTTGTCTTGGCCAATCTTGACAGCTTGCAAACTACCACAGCCGAGACGTTCCATATCCATTTGGTATTTTGTCTTCAAACCACTCAAAAAGATATATTTTTTTCTTTTTTCTCCAGGCGTGGTGTGCTGCAAAAATAATAATAATTAAAAATAAAAATAAGAATAAAAATAATGAAAAAATAAAAATAATTTTACAAATAAAAAGACCTTTATTCAGAACTTGTTTACCGTAAATTATGCGCTTACATTTGCCATTTAGATTTTGTTTATCCTGTATAAGCCACATCCCCTCCACTACGAATGAAACAACCAATTATGCGAATGATTTCAGTGTTTTATTTTATAGTTTTAAATACAAAATGAATGCAAGTTTATACATTAGAGATAATATCAGATCATCAGTAGGGATACATTTCTCGCACTCTGTGCTTGACACTGCATCACCGTAGCTGTATTTGCTTGTATTTTGTACAAAGGTTTAAAGACGCCCATACTTTTACAGTATTGTGATCAGTGTTGTGTTGATGGCGCGTTGACGATCGTAAGTTACTTCAAATGCAAAGAAGGGCAGTTTAAGAACAGAAAACAATGTCATCCGTGATTTGTTTTAAAGAAGTAGCTGAGTAACGCACCATGTTGTAACGACAATTGAGATAAAAAGTTCATTAATAACGCGTTCCAGTACTTGTTATGAAGAAAAGTGATTGCTTTCCTTCGTAACACGTTACTCCCAACACTGTTTATCATTGATTCATTATATAACAGTGACTATTTGTATGAGGGTTTTTTGTAATCTGTTAAGTTTTAAATTACTGCATTTTTGTTTAATTATTTTTAAAAGTACTAAGACTATTATTATTAGAGTCAAAATTATCAAAAAATATTTTTCATAACAATACAAACAACACTATACACATGACAAACCATCGATGCCAACTAAATGTTGCCACTCAATAGGCATGAAAGTAATTAGAATTTATGATTCCTCCCATATAAATTGCAAATTCTGTAACACAGAAATTTAAAGGCAACCAATACTGCTATCAGTCTTTTGTAAACATGATCCATCCATCTATTTTACTCGCATTACCCCTAATTAATCAGGGGTTGTCTCCCATACACATTCGTATGACTTTGTGCAGTAATTGATGCGACGCTAGTTCTACGCAACCGATGTGTCGCAACACCTGTTGTTGGGAGTAACAGACATCAATCAATACTCATCAAATCTTGTCAAGTGATAGTGATCAATAGTGATATCAGATACTGATACCATTAGTGCAATAAATCCACCCCAAAAAGACTTTCTTAATTAAAGGAAATACATTTAATTCCTTCATGATTTTTATTGCAAGAAAATAATTGTTATTTATTATTCCTGGGGCAGCACGGCAGTTGAGTGGTTAGCGCGTCTGCGGCACAGTTCTGAGGTCATGGGATCAAATCCAGCTACCAGCCTTCCTGTTCTGAGCTTGCCTGTTTTTCCAATGCTCGTGTGGGTTTCCTCCGGGATCTTTGGTTTCCTCTCTCATTCCAAAAACATACATGTCAGGTTAATTGGCCGGTCCAAATTTTTCCTAGGTGTATATGATAGAGTAAGTGGTCTTTCTCTGTGTGACCTGCGACTGGCTGGCAACCAGTTCAGGGTGTCTCCTGCCCACTGCCCGATAAAGATTTTTTGTTGGCTGGGATGCGCTAAAGCAGCCCCATTACCCTACTGAGGATAAGCAGTGCAGATACTGGATATTACTCTTGTAATTTCTAAATTCTAGTTCCTGACGAAAAAATGGACGAGAGGACCATCGATACCAGTATTACATTGGAAAAGAAGGATATGTAGAGTAGCATACACTATACAGTGAATTACACTTTATATTATAATTCCTCTCTACTTTGATACCTTTTGGCCTCAGTGTGTCATGGTTTTAAAATTCAAAAAATATTAAACAAACAAAAGTTCAAAATTGCCACGAAAGTTGTGCCTGTGTGCCAATAGAAAGATGTCTGCCTCCAGCAAAAGATGTGTGTGCATCGCTTATAGGCAGGAGATGGGACACAAATACCAAAATCCACAAAATCCATGTCTCTGATTGGCTACGCAGAATCCGCCATTACTAATCCTATTGAACGCATTAACCATGATAAATGAGGGATTACAGTATTACTTTTTTAACTGTTTATTTGTTTTGATTTTTTTCAATTCTGAGAAAACAAAATGTTCGGTCAACAGGGACCGACAGAAAGGTTTGACAAATAATGTATTATGTGTTCATCTCATGGACAAATTCTAAAATAAATGCATGCATTTTTTAGGAAAAATTGTGTCTGACTGAGAGTTGAGTTATTGCCTTAGTTGTAATGCAAGGCAGAAGACCTAATGAAGCAATAAGATGCAAGTTGCATCGCCCTATTTGTCATGCCCAGCACAACTCTAACGTTGAAAAGTTGTGCTTCTATCTGCTTTTAAATGAACACAGGTGTCACAGACAAAAGCATTTTTAATAATGTGTGGTATTGTGGAAAAGTAAATACACGTAGCTGACCTCTATGCCCATTACTATTAAAAAGCAAAGTATTTTTAAGGGTTGCTGTATCTTTGTAATTGTCTATCTTGCATTAATTATATAACTTAAAAAAAAATCTATTTATTTTTCTTCATAATATAAAATCCTATTAGAAGATTATATCACGGGAACCTCGTCAACTATTATTGAGCCCAAAGGTGTGTTGGTTCATTTAAAATATTTTAAGACAGCCTCCAAATGATGAACTGAGAAGAAAATCCCATAAGTATAATTTATATAGAGATTTTTTTAGGCATATTTAAGGCACTACCAGAAAACTATTTTCTACCTACCTACCTATCTACCAACCTACCTACCTACCTAGTTCATTATTTTTGGGCCGAATACAAGCTCTCTTATATGCCTCTGGTGATCACATCATGATGTATACAGTATTTATTAGAATTGCAGTAAGACAGAAGGGGACTTGAAAGAGAACGTACAGGGGGAAATGAGAATGCAGAAAACAGCACAGAAGACAGATAGGAGTAGCTACTAGTGTTTAAAAGTGTTTCATCACAATTTGATAATTGTCAGGTGTGATCTACATTGGGTTATCAATTTGCAGCAAGTTTTTTAAGGGAATTTAACCAAGTTAAATGTACATAAATTGAGTAATAATTGCTAAGGAAAGAAGACATCACAGGATGTTGAACTTGCAAGAAGAACAGGAGAGGACTGTATCAAAAAACCCTTCAAAATGCCAAATTAAAAATCAGTTTGAAAATCCCTCACCCGAGCTCTTTCTTTGTATTAAGTCTCCTAGATTATAGTAGCAAATCTGCCCTGAAGGATGTGGTAATCAAAGAATGGTGGTTGGCTGATAGTGACAATGATGTAAACAGTGTATAATAGGACAGCAGTGGGGAATTTTTGTCAAAAACAACCCTGGAATCCGATGCAATTTCCTCTGTATGTGTCCAATATTAATAACACAAACAAGCAGTATAAACGTATTAGTTACCTTTCAATTTTTACAAATGATTACAACAAAGTATAATACATTTGTGAGTTTTTCTGTAGAACATGCGTCAAAAACATTTCCAATCATCACAGTAGGCTTGTGGACCAAGGCAATAACCAACTTCTAAATTCCATCTCGCAAATTAAGTAAAGTAGTGCTGAAGAGGCGTGTCAGACCTTTTTGGCTGAGCATTTTCAGGCCAGGGATGTTGTGCTGAGTTGGTACTTTACACTTTAGGGAAAATGCACAGAGGCAGCAATGCATATCAGAATGTGACATTAATTAAAAAGCTGCACCCTGGGAAGACATTTTGCTGGCATTGCTAGATGCTGCAAAGCAGGAAAAAGGAAGCTCGGAATATGTGGATGAAAAGTGATGCTGTTACACTTCTGTAATCACGCATTTTTAATTATCTTGAGTTGTGGAAAAACATCTGCATTTAATGAGGTTTTCTAAATGGATTGTTGTGATTCTCGGTTGTTGTTTGGTAGATAGTAATTGACCCTTTCAGAGATGTATCCATTGACCAATTGGCATTTGAATGGTCTGTAAATACACCACATAAATAAAATATTTGATATGGTGAGTGGTATTTCTCGAAATTTGCAACATCTACAAATTAATATTGATTGTAGTTGGTTATAAGCATTTTTTTAAATAGTATACAGTGTACTCTTGGGGTTGAAAAGAGAAACATTTCTTGCAGTAGCTTGTAGAACATTGTAATTAAAATATATTAATTTTGTATTTTTCACTAAAAGACACATTTTACTGGCTGCTGGCCAGCATCAATACGAATAAACAATTAAATGTATTACAAACTGAGCTACTCCCCATCTTGTTACATGTAATTGTAATATGAATCCCTTCTGGCCCCTGTTAGTGTGTTCTTGACTCTCTTGGTTATTTTTTAGCATTATTTTTTCAAGGCAAAGGCTTGCAACGCACCAAAAACAAGTCGCCGATTTTTTTGGGTCGCTACCTGCTAGTTGAGAAACACTGCTCAAAAGCAAAAATGTGAACAATGGCAATTGCTCCTATACTGGACCCATATTTTAGCTGATTTTAGTCTGAATGTAGCTTTTCATCTTACCGTTATGCTAAAAAAATAATAATACCAATATAAATATAGTTTCAGCATTTATGTCACACAAGAATATAGATCGTGCATTATGAAATAAGATCAAACTTTGCTTATTGGAGAATTTGTACTTATAATTAACATGAAACCCGTATGAAAAATGTAACAATATTTTGTGCTTCATTCGTCATTGCTCTTGCCAAAAAGAAGTGTTTTCGACTAAATTGGTAAAACTGTCATCTTCTTTTACACTGTAAAATAGCATCTGTGTTTTGGTCAAAATGTTACGTTGTCTTACATGGAAAAAGTATGTGACTAATACTCCAGTGCGGCTTGTGTAGTTACTTTACTTTTTTAACGACCATGTTATGTTGGCCTGAAGAGTACTGGGTGTGTGCCGCCAGGCTGTAGTTGCCCAAGACACACATCTGGAAGTGATGAATAAAATGATGACACACAACACGTGGTAAGCTTTCTCTCCTGGCTTTGATCTCCTTGATCTCCGGCAAAACTAACATAAAATACGACAGAAACAAAATGAAAATAAATCCAAACAGCTTGCCAACATCATTTTCCATGCATTCTGTTACTCCCAAAGCCTGCACAAAATGTAGTAATTTTATTCATATTTAGTTTCTTTTGTCTTTTTTAGCATTTTTTGTATTGGAGTAATCCAAAAGTAATTGAAAGTAATCAAGTTAAAGTAACCCTACCCAACCTTGATAACATAACACATAAATCAGAGTAAAATAATCGGCCTGGATTTTATTTTCGACTTTGCAAAATTTTGTCTTTTTTTTGTCTTTAAAGTCTTCATTGCATGTTTACCCTAGAGTGCCATGTCCAATGCCGTTCTATACAATGTTTCACAATGTTTATATCAATGACAATAAAGACAATTCAATTCAATTTGACTATAAGTCTGTATAAATACAATTACAGTCTTGATGTCTTTGCAAGCCTCACAATGAAAGATCCCAATTTGAAGCGCAAGTGGAGATTTGTTGGAATGCTTTGCTGCCCTCCATTTTCAACTGTTTATAATATTTTTCTGTGTCTGCATATTTTCTCTGTGCACATTACTCATCAGAATAAAAAAAGGAACTATGAAAACCTCGACCAACTGTCCTTTGACAACAAGCGAGGACCTAAGGTATATTTGCATGGTCAATGCACGCCGCCCACCAACTTTTCCGAACGTAGCAACTAGAAAAAGTAGCCCGAACCGGTCACCAACCGATTCAGAAATGCCCTCCTACCCCACCCACTCCCTTGGTAGCACGTGTTTTCTTTAAATTTTAATTTGAAAAAATTCCCATCCTGTTTCAATGAAGAATGATTTTGCTATGGGAAATGTTTTCAGCAAGAAAAAAAGATCAGCGAGCAGCGCCCTGGCTTTTAGCATTTTCATTTTCAATATCCAAAAGAAGGAATGCATGTCCTCTGAACTCTCACGTAAAGAGTTTGCAAGCCTTTTTTTTTTTTTTTTTTTGAGAACTGGTCGTGTGGGAGCAACCCGCCTCCCGGATGCTACTTCCCCTTACTATTCAGCAGCTATTTTTTATTTGGATTTTTGCTTTTGTTGAGGCAAAATGTTCCTCTCACTTCCTTCACCTGTTTTTAGTGACTAGTTGCATCGACCTTTATCTTCCCCCCCACCTAACACATGCACGTCCTTTTTTGGAGCCTTGTAAATCCTCATGTTGCATGTCCAACCAAATGCAAAAGTTTTTTCCCCTTCAAGCTTTTGTATTTTTTTTTTTTTTTCGAACTACGCCGATACCACACTGGATCACTTTTTACATTTTTTTTGTCCTCCGTTAACCAAACTAAATCGGCAAAAATCAAACCAAACAGGTAAAAAGGCGTCTTGGAATCTCAGGGATAGGATATAGCTGGCTTGACCTTTCTTATGCCCCGATCACAGGCAGAGAAAGTCCTCCAGTTCAGCCAGGACACTAATTTAACAGCCCTACTGCTGGAGGCCAAAGAACTGGAGGCCCGAGTCATCATCCTCTCCGCCAGGTGAGTTTTTTTTTCTTTAGTTTTTTTTTGTCACAATACATTTTCTTCTTCGCCCTATTCTACGTTTCTTAAGCCATTCCAACATAAACATGTAATAAAAATTCAAATATTGCAGGCTGTTAATTACTGTGAATTCCGGACTACAGGGTCCACGTGATGAAATGCCACATGTTAAAATTTAGGAACAAAATTCAATTTTTCTTTTTACTAACTTTAGTAGATTTTAGGGCAACGGGCTTACAGAGTCATAAAAATGAACTGATTCACATCTATTCCCCACATTATAAGCGCCTACTCCCCACACGCTCTCTACATTTTGCTACTGGTGACACACAACCAAATATGCACATATAAGCTGACTCTCTGACTTCAGTATTTTATTTTATAGTAGTAAATTCAGCTTAGATTCGAGTGTATACAATAGGGAGAATATCTATGTGAGGAGAAATTCATACTCTGGGCGGCATTGAATTGCATGTCCATACTTCTCTGTTGAAGGTAACCATTATGTTTTGCACAAAACATATATGAATCATTATAACCTTTTGACGGAAACAATCCTGAATACCACATGTATTTGTGTGCTCTCTTTTTTGCCCTTTTTAATGATCTGGTGCCAGCGAGGAAGACGCTGCAGCTGTCTACAAGGCTGCCCGCTTCCTCAACATGACGGGCTCCGGCTACGTTTGGCTGGTGGGCGAGCGGGAGATGTCGGGTAAAGCGCTGAGTGAGGCGCCAGACGGTACGTCCATCATTTCGCAGTCACCTGTCGTAATTGCACAAGTTAACTTGGCCGTAACTGAAAGGATTGTCACAACGAAACCAGGATCAGGGAGATTAGCAATGGATGTATTACTGTATGTGATTTCACCATGGAACCAATGTGTGTCATGTGATGGATAAGCGTTTAAACGTTTAAGCACCAATTGTGTTTAAAGGTTTAAATGTGTTGTGTTCAGTACTCCTTGTTTTTCTTCAGTTGAATTGTGTGTTTCCTGGCTATTCATTGTGCTATTCTGCCATGTTAATGTCCCAATTTCTAATTAACTATAAAGGAAGAGTTTTGCAACTGGTAGAATGGTAAGCTACAACAGTCTTTCTTGTTCTCATTTCTTCAGTTTTCTCACGACATAGTATCACTTCGTGGTCACCAACTTTGTGTCTCGCCCTTCCTCTTGCTCACCCTTCCACAACAAAACCCCTTCTCAAAAATCATTATTTCCCACTTATTTTGTGCTGCCATCGTCTCCACTTCCACTGCGGCTTCTTGCAGAAGTCGGTTGGACCTCGTTGCAATCATAAAACTTAGCTGAAGTTGGATTATTGACTGCATTGATCGTGTTTTTGTTTTAACACAAAATAAATAGTTTGCCTGATTACCCCAAGTTGTGGATAACGGGAAAGGAATAAATGAAATCCAACTTCAAGGGACTCTTTATACATGCTGTAAAAGGTCATCAGTAGCAAAAAACTCAGCAAACATCTTTATTGATGTTGCCCCGCCTGATGAGGTATTTTTCCATGCAGGGCAATTTGATGACTACTGATGTGCCACCTTTACTCAGGATGTCTAAACTAGAGACCCTATAAGTTTTGGCCCACTTTGAGCATTGCAAAAGGATCCTAGGAGGCAGCTCCTTTTTCAGATGAATGATTGATTGTCAATGGATCGGTCATAGGTTTGATTGGACTACAGCTCATCAATGGAAAGAACGAGTCAGCTCATATAAATGATGCAGTGGCAGTGGTGGCCCAGTCCATCCAGGAGCTGTTTGAGAAGGAAAATATCACTGAACCACCGAGAGGATGCGTTGGCAACACCAACATCTGGAAAACAGGACCCCTCTTTAAAAGGTATAGCTTAATTTTTCATGTATATCATTTTGTCCTCAAAACACGTGTGTGGTTGTTTTCAGTCTCCAAAAGTCATGCAATTACAACAAGTAAGTCAGGCTAACAAAATAAAAACACAGACTGGCTTCAAAGTGCTTCTATTCTACTACCTCTTATTCTACTATGACAAGATTGTTTTCCTGAGTAGGAGTACCTATCTGGTTCTTCAAAGTGCCATTCGATGTTTGCTTTTATGGTTAAGTAGACAACATAATGTCTCTAAATAGCAACACAATTATGGTTGCCACTGTCCTCAATTAGATCATGAAGACTCTGTTCTTCAAAGAAGTCTTTCAGCGTTGGCCATATAGCCATATATTCATATTTTTGTGATAACCACAACAGCAACTTGCCTTAAATCCGAGGACGACAAGGCCACAGCAGCACACGGGCGAGCTGTCTAACTGGCTGATAGCAGGAAATTGATAAAATGATGAAAAAGAACCCAGAACTTCAACAGTGGTTTTGCAACACCTCGGATAAAGAATAAAAAGCCTGCTTTAAGTATTACTTGCTCACTCTTTTTAGAATGTAGCCAGAATATTCAGCCAAATCCTGAAAAATATGATTCTCATCACCCAAAAATGAATGACCAAACAAAGGACAAGTTGGGAAGACTTCCATCCTTCAACAATAGCGGATCAAAATGTTTTGAAAACAAAGACCAAGTCCAAAACTTTGGTGGACTGATTGACTAGAATTCCGCAGTGACATCAAACAAATGACTAAAACACCTTTTCACTGGAGAAAAAACATATTTAGAGGGACTGGTCACATGCTCCATGCTCCTGCTTTTTATTTCCATAAAGCTTGATTAAGTGTCTTCATTAAGCATCAAAAGATAGCAGCTTGGGTTCTGACTACCTAAAAAAAAGAACATATTACTATATTTCATGTTCAAAGGATAAGAGATAAGAGGATGTTGTGTAAAAATCGGCATGTTTTTTCAACAAGAAAAACTATAGTGGTCGCAATCGCAAATACATTACATAACCATTTCTGTTTGTGACACGAAAATAACCAAATGACCTTCAAGTGACCCGTTCGGACCATTTTTTCAGCAACATAGACGGAAAGCAACCCCATAAAGATTCTCTAGTAAAACATCGGAATTCAGCTCAGCACTTCAAGATGAAAGATTTATCTCCCTTGAGTACACACATTCAAAGCGTTTGTGTATTCTATGTGGGGATAAATATCTGCTGTCTCATTATGCACACAGGCCGTAATTATTCTTGTTGTCTTGCCACAGGGTGCTCATGTCATCTAAATACCCCGAGGGGCTCACAGGACGCGTGGAGTTCAATGACGATGGAGACAGGAAGTACGCCCACTACAGCATTCTCAACTACCAGAAGAGTCGACTTGTTCAAGTGGGCGCTTATAATGGCACGCAGGTACATGTAATTGCATGGTGGTGGGCCAATGTCACTGGATTTAAGTTCATGTATTCACTTTTATTTTATTTTTACTGATGCAGGGGTGGGCAAACTGCGGTTCGCGGGCCACTTGCTGTCCGGCTTTTTTGTTTGACCGATCATACAAAAATGGTGAAAATATAATGACATTATATACTGTACCTGTATAATAGTAAACTGAGTAGTGTTGATAAAAACAATTTTTTTGCGGTCCCAACTTTTTCCCCATTGTTCTCTTGTGTGTCTACAAAAAATACGACAACAGAAATGCTACAAAAATACTTCAAAATTACTGCAAAACTAAATTTGAAATTTAGTGCTTAAATACAGGGAATTTATGTCTTATTTTGATTTTATTCTGAAAAGAAAATATATGGAATTATACAAAAAGACCACAAGATAAAAATTACAAAAGAAATAATATAAAATATCATTACAGTAATATTACAAAAAAATGATACAGGAATACTAAAAATATACTACCATGTAAATGCTTAAAAAATACTACTTTGGAAACACTTGAAAATATTTAAAAAAAAATGAAAAAGAAAAAAACAATACAAGTATGCTATAACACAAAAATACAACTACAGAAAAATTACAACAGAAATACTACAGATGTACTGCACAGATACTTTGGAATTATTACAAGATATTAGGGAAATATTACAAATATGCTATGGAAATAATACAAAAGCACTACTGCTGAAATACTACAAATATGCCACTCCAGTAATGCTATATTACAAAAATAGTACTACAGAAATGCTATGACAGAAATACTACTAAAATACTACAAATACAATACAAAAATCTACTTTGTAAATATGACAAAATCACTGCAGAAGTACTACAGAAATACTACAAAGATGAGATTACATAAATACTACAAAATCCTACTGCAGAATTACTACAGAAATAATAATAAAATACAACTAGACTGTTAACAGAGTAATACTACACAACTAAATTTAAAATGTTGTGCTCAAAACAGGGACCTAATATTTTATTTTGCTTGATTATAGATGTTTCAAACCAAATTGAATGAGACTAATACTATTAAAAACAAATATTTAAAAATATATAACATGTGGATGTCTGCATGTATATTTATTCATAAATGAAAAAAATTGCAACTGCCACTTGGCCACATATTTGAAGCCAATGTGGACCCCCGACTCTAGATAGCTGCCCACCCCTGGTCTAATGCATATAACTGCTACATTACAATTTCGGCCGTACATATGAATGTCCAGATACAGCAGGTTTTGCTATCTTTTTAAGCCAAGGTCAACTGTTTTCATTGAAAACAATCTTAACGCAGATTACCTGTATAAATGTACTGTATATAATAAATTGAAATTCTCTGATCTAGTTTTATTTTTAATTTTAGAGAGGGTCAACATTATAAACTTAGTTCAGAATTTAATATGGTTGTTCGCTTTAGTGAAAAACATCAACTGATGACTAGGAAGCCATAGTTCCTGTGTGAATAAGGACAATTATCATATTATCAAATTGAGTGCTTAAAAATGGAACATCAGATATTACTTTGATGCTGAGTGCTTCAAAAGCAATCTGATTAAATAATCCATTTACAGACAGAGAAGATGAAATATAATGTGTAGATGTAGATGTCTGCATGTATATTTATTCATAAAGGTATTGAGGAAAATTGCTTAGACCAACATTATCTTTTTTTCTCATGTATCGGATTTGAAACTATGTGTCAGTAGATTTAAAAATAAAAAATCCCCTCCTGGCACGACCAAGTTTTCTAGCCCAATGGTAGCCCGCAGTTAAAAGATGTACCCACGCCTATCCTCTAGATGATAGTTGACACAATATAACAATAACTGTATGGATTTGGCACTTAATAGAAAATTAATATTCAAATGAAAATGTGGAGCAGCAGATACAGACAGGAAACAGTCTTTTGAGATTCAATAAATATGTTTTTTCCTTTTTAGGGGGATAGCATTTTTTACAAAACTAGCTTTGTAGCAAAAAGATAATGACACCTAAATGCAAAAGTCAAAGGGCAATCATGAATAACTGAGCTCCGATTTCATATAAAATGCTCACTCCCAATGTAAAGGTCGTATCATCTGCATGCATCTCATTAAACCTTAACATGTGTGGAATTTCCCTGTAGGTGGTAATGAACAATCAACGCAAGATTATCTGGCCTGGCGGGGAGACAGAAAAACCACAGGGCTTCCAGATGTCGACGCGATTAAAGGTAGGGGACTTCTTGTCCATGCGCTGATGTGATGTTTCCCTTACCAACCTATCAAGTAAGATGGAAAACGTACAGTATGTTCCCTGTCAGACAGTATACACCGTCCAAAATGGCTGCAGAAATAAATGAAACGTCTCTTCTCTATTTTATAGCATCAGCTTCTTGGACATCTGTTTTCCTTTGCTCTTCGCTGGTCCCATTTAATGGAAAGAGTTAAAAGAATGTGGTCAACAGCTTTTTGTCCTATTTGTTGTAGATAGTGACAATACACCAGGAGCCATTTGTTTACGTGAAACCTACGATGCCAGACGGAACATGCAAGGAGGAAATGACATTAAATGGAGTCTTAATTAAAAAGGTGATCTGCACTGGGCCCAATGAGACCATCCCAGGTAACACATCAGGGACGTTTATATCAATGTGCTTTGATTGCACATTCACCTACTGGAGATGCATACATATATATGCAGTAGGTATCTATATATGTATGCATGCAGCTGAGTGTGCCATTGAGTGTGTGTGCTGAATTAGCGTGTGAAAGAGTGACTGGGTGTGTGTTGTTCTGCATAAGGAGAGTGTGAGGCATTCGTCAAGTCTCCATGCGCCAGCTAAAGACTTCAAATTTTGAGCACAGTTGATAAACTCTTGGAAGATTGTAATTTGCAACCTTTTTCGTTTCGGTTACAGGTCGGCCAATTGTGCCACAGTGTTGTTATGGATTCTGCATTGATCTGCTGATCAAGCTGGCTATGACCATGAACTTTACCTACGAGGTTCATCTGGTGGCCGATGGGAAATTTGGAACTCAGGAGAGGGTTAGTTTACACTGACATTATTTATTATTTACTATTTTTGTATACAAATTCACTCACTTTAAGTCTATGCAGGTATTGGTATCAGTAATGTGCCGATACAGCATTTGTACTTTTATTACTTGCAATGGCAGAAGATAATGTTTTCTAGTGGCCATTTAACAAGCAGGATCCTGAAATTAAAAATAATTGTGAATTTCAATCAAATAAATGCAATATTAAGGGAAATATTAGGTAATTATGTTGCAGGGTGATGGGGGATAGTTTAAGAAATTCAGGATGTAAACTGGTATTAATGATTGATTTGGGTATCGGTAACAGTCTGAAAAATGTGAAATCGAATATCGATACTTGAGATAAATGATGTACCCAACTCATTTTTTAATCAGTATTTTTTTATTTCTCATTTATCTAATATGGTCATTCTAATACTAGACACTGATGGAAATCATTTTCCTATATATAAACTTTTTTGTCATCAGAAATTTTGCAAGTGCAAAGAGAAAAAAAATGTGTTAACTTATTTTGAGAAATTAAAAAATGTAATTGGAAATAGGATTAATGGGCTTAATAATTCAAATTTTGGCTAACTGCCATGTGAGTTCATGCGATTATATTGGATTTAGTTTCACTGTCGACCAACAGATAACAGATCATCCAACACCACTGCACATTTTTTTAATGGAAGGTATAAAACGATCACAAAACCACAAAACTGATCAACTGTATGTGCAAAATGTTTTACATTGGTTTTCTTGACTCTAGCCACCTCCTACTAGGGCACAGGTGGCAAATAAGTTTGACACAAAGAGCCGAAATTTTAACTGTGAGAGTCAAAGAGCCACACCACGCACCAGTCTTTTTACCTGGCTTTTCAAGGTGCTCGATATTTGCTTGCGTAGTTCAGTAACTTTGGGGAATTCCGTGTCAATATTAGCATGGGCTATGCTAAAATGACGCTGAAGATTTGAAGTCTTGAAATGGGATATCGTGGTACTGCATGATAAACGGAGTGATTTGCCATTCCGTTCGACAAAAAAGTAAGCATCTTCACATTCTTCCTGAAAAGCCCTGTGTTCATTTTCATATTCACGTTTCGCTTTGCATTTTGCCATTTTGACCACGAGAGCAACAGTCTGCACGCTCATGAAATGTTTATTAATTTTCCGGCATTAGACGTAACCTTCGCAGATGATTGGCAGTCAGTTATGTGTCCGGAGCTGCATAAAAACCACAAATCTGCCAAATCAATTTCAGAATACTATTTATTATTTGTTATTAACTCTGATGGATTCAAGTGTGTTTTAAGAGGGGAAAAAACTAAACATGAAACAATACACACAGTATATAGAAAATATGATGAGTCACAGAGTCGCATTCTTATTGGCCAAGAGCCGCATGCGGCTCTAGAGCCGCGTGTTCGCCACCCCTGTACTAGGTGGACATGGCTTCGGTATATAGGTATAGTATGGTTGTCTCATCTCATCTCATTAGCTGTACCGCTTATCCTCATTAGGGTCACGGGGGGGCTGGAGCCCATCCCAGCCATCTCCAGCCAGTGGGCAGGGGACACCCTTGAACTGGTTGCCAACCAATCGCAGGGCACACTGGGACAGACAACTCACTCGCTCATTCACACCTAGGGACAATTTGGACCGGCCAATTCACCTGAAATGTATGTTTTTGGAACGTGGGAGGAAACCGGAGTGCCCGGAGGAAACCCACGTATGGTTGTATTAACTTAAAATGTTCAGAGGGTTTAGAGAGTGTTAACAAATAGTACACACTCTATACATATTTTTGTTATTCAAGGTTTCAAGTACAATTGGTAATTAACTAACAGAGTTTAAACCTTTCTCTGCAATAAAGTATCTCTTTAATATGCATTGGCCTGATACTCACATGATGGATTTTCAGGTGAACAACAGCAACAAAAAAGAGTGGAATGGGATGATGGGAGAGCTCCTAGGAGGTCTGGCCGACATGATAGTCGCCCCGCTGACTATAAACAACGAACGAGCACAGTACATTGAGTTCTCTAAACCCTTCAAATATCAAGGTCTTACTATCCTGGTTAAAAAGGTAAGTCGGCATGATCTCAATTTTGGTGTGCACTAAATGTTTCATGATGCAACGTATGCTTTCAGGAAATCCCTCGTAGTACACTGGATTCGTTCATGCAGCCGTTTCAAAGCACGCTGTGGCTGCTGGTGGGTCTTTCGGTACATGTGGTGGCGGTGATGCTTTACCTACTAGACCGGTTCAGGTACAGAGGGAGCCTCCATATACGTGTGTTTGAAATCATAATCGCTGGGGAGAAGATTGACTCAAACATCTTACTGCTATTCTGTGTCTCTGTGCTGCCTGCTCTTTCCGTTTCCTTTCAGTCTGTGTTTCTGGCTCTGTTTGCTAATGCTCAATTATTTCCATTATATTCATGCTCCCATGATTTTCCTGGATATATTCCATTTGAGGGCTCACTGAATCATATGCAATCCAAACATTGTTTCTTCTGCAGCCCATTTGGAAGATTTAAAGTAAATAGCGAAGAAGAAGAGGAAGATGCCCTCACCTTGTCTTCTGCCATGTGGTTCTCTTGGGGAGTGTTACTCAACTCTGGAATTGGAGAAGGTAATACATACCAAATGAGTGGAATTTCTGTTGTTATTGTCATTGAATGTGACTATAATGCAAAGCATTAGTGCTGCCACTTAGGAAATTGTTAGTACTCCCTAAAAGCTAAACCAAATTTTCAAAAAATTCCTCTGTTTCTTCGGGTTGGTTTTGCAATGCTTGCAATATTTTTTTCTTTGACTTGTAGGTGCACCCCGCAGCTTTTCAGCAAGAATCCTTGGCATGGTGTGGGCTGGTTTCGCCATGATAATTGTAGCTTCCTATACTGCTAACTTGGCTGCCTTCCTGGTGCTGGATCGGCCTGAGGAGCGCATCACCGGCATCAATGACCCAAGGGTACCAAATGATAACCCTACGTCATCACTACATTGCTTACACAATGCTGTCCTTGGAAACTTGGATCTTACTATTTGGGACTTTCAAATTCCTTTTTGTTTTTTTGGAATGTTTTTGGTGGTGGGTGTTTCAGTTGAGAGTGTCTTCTAAACACTTTAGTAATACACCCAAACCCCACAATAATGATATAAAACAGGGGTGGCCAACCCGGTCCTCAAGAGCCGCATGTCCTGCATGTTTTGGAGGTTTCTCAGGTGATGCAAATTTTAAGATTGTTTGCAAGCTGTGCGGGAGCTTGATAATGACCCAGGTGATTGGGATCACCTGTATTTGAACAGAGAAACTCCAAAAACATGCAGGACATGCGGCTCTTGAGGACCGGGTTGGCCACCCCTGATATAAAATATATACAAAATCCTATACAGAAGTGGTTTTATGACTTTCTGACAACTGTCCTCTTCAGCTCAGAAACCCATCCGACAAGTTCATCTATGCCACGGTGAAGCAGAGCTCCGTGGACATCTACTTTCGGCGGCAGGTGGAGCTTAGCACCATGTACCGCCACATGGAGAAGCACAACTATGAGAGTGCCGCCGAGGCCATCCAGGCAGTGCGTGACAAGTGAGTCTTGGCCAGGCTGCGCTGACCAGAGCGTGTCGGCTGGCTGCTCAACCTGTCAAGCACAAAGTCAGAGCTGTCCCGGTCAGGTCAGGGGGTCGGTTTGGATGGCGGGAAGGGACAGTGCACATGGACCTGTGGATCATATCAGAAACCGTAGGACTTACTGCGGTTGTCTGTCTGATCCGGGCCCATTTCTATGTGGGTGGGTGGGCCCAACAACCACACAGGTACAAGATAGAGGCCAAGATAACCTTGAGTGGAGTAGCAGATGTTTTCAGGTTGTACCCAGTTCCATGGGGTGCCGCATTTAACCATCTTGAACCTTTGCGTCGTTCGCCGCTGACCGTAAATGTGTATGTAGATCATTGTACTGTTTCACCGTAACCCCTCCTCCCTCCTTCCTTCCACCTCCTCCTGCCTCCCCCCTTCCCTCACAGCAAGCTGCATGCTTTCATCTGGGACTCTGCGGTGCTGGAGTTTGAAGCCTCGCAGAAGTGCGACCTGGTGACCACGGGAGAGCTGTTTTTCCGTTCGGGCTTTGGCATAGGCATGCGCAAGGACAGCCCCTGGAAACAGAATGTGTCCCTGGCCATTCTCAGGTCTGTCCCAGCCGAAGGTGCATTACTCGTCTTTTTTTGGGTTCTGTTTCTTACTTCTTTGATTTTGTGGTCATGGACCGACCATTGCTTCTTTTTTAGCCATCGCCTTTTGTCAATTCTCTGTTTACCACCCTTCCTGCCCTCACTGTCTGTCTTTGTCTTGTGTCTTTCTCATCTTAGTTGCGGTCAGGGCAAAAGCGATTCTAACGTCTTGGGTATCTGCGGAGTGCGTTAACTTTGTCACTTTTCTCCCCACCACCTTGCAGTTCCCATGAGAATGGCTTCATGGAAGACCTAGATAAAACCTGGGTGAGATACCAGGAGTGTGACTCGAGGAGCAATGCCCCCGCCACACTCACCTTTGAAAACATGGCAGGTATGGTCCTTTAGGCGTTGGAAAAGCGTTAAAAGTGATTGGACAAAAACTGCAGTGGTAAGGTACTGTAGCCATTTTTTGTCCAATACCTTTTTACCCCCAGTTCTTTATGTTGCCGTTGATTGTGCTGTGGCTTCGTGGTGGTAATTCTAGCAATGTGTGATTTTCAGTGGTCCGCTGGAGCTGGTTTAAAAGAGGCGTGGCAACCTGTGAGCAAGATCAACAGCTGACTGGTTTCTTTTCTACTCCCTCTGTACAGGGGTCTTCATGCTTGTGGCTGGTGGCATAGCAGCAGGAATCTTCCTCATCTTCATTGAAATAGCCTACAAGCGACATAAAGACGCCCGCAGGAAGCAGATGCAGCTCGCCTTTGCGGCCGTTAATGTTTGGAGGAAGAACCTGCAGGTAGGAAGATTTTCTTGGTTCCAACGTAGATGAAAAAAAACTAAAATGCAGGCACCCCCTCAAAGCGGTCAACACGTAAACTTGTAATGATGTGTTGCAAATTAATTGATGGCCTAATTGTTTACTTTAATGCCAGTTAGTTGAAGCCTGTAACCACCATGGTTAATCTTTGAGTCAGGTGGCAAAAAAAAAATGATTAAACAAAATTACAATTGAGCATAATTCCAGCACCGTGAAATAATTGAAATTAGAGAGTTTAAACGATACATTGCTTGACAAATACAATTGACACTACTGTGGATGGTTTCTATTTAAAATGATGAGCTGATTGTTGATTTTCTTTTTAAGGGCGGTGGGTTCAAATATAATCCATTCTTTTCTACAAGTTTTCTCTGTAATAGTCAATAAATACAAATATTTTTGATAACAATTTATTGTGTTAAGACGGATTTACAAAGTCACTCTGTGTCTTAAGGGATGTTTAATCATGATTTATTTCAGCCCAATACCAGTGCGAGGAGTCAACTTTTGAGAAATCATCAATACCAACCGGAGATAATTGAATGATGATTAATGTATTATTTAAATTTACATTCGATGCTTAGTTTATTACCTTATGTGTTTGTCTTTTCGGGTAAGGGAGCTGGGATGAAATATGATCAGTTCGTTTTATAAACTGATTTTATGCAAATGGTGAACTAAAAAAGCATTTTACCATTTATTTTCTTTAAAATGATTTGCATCGGCATTTGAAACACAGTATATTTAGAGATATTTGAAATCAGTCCTTTTCAGACTGATACCAATACGATTACTCAACATTCAATTAGTCATTTATTCTAACTACAGATACCAAAGTGATTAATGTAATTTCTAAAGTGACTTGGGAATCCCAGTAAACAATCTCAACATTGACCGATTGGATAAAAGAAACAGTCTATATTTTTAGGTTCTGAAGAAAAAAAGATCCTAGGTGGTTACTCATTATTGTATTGGCCACCAGTATAATACCTTAAAATTAGCTTGGTTATCTACACACAACCAATACAAGCTGTTAATATGTGCCTAAACTTGTTATTTGGTATTAAGGAGAAAAAAAAGTAGGAGTACTTTTTTCCCCAGCGTCTTCCTTTGCCTTACCTACTCTGATCCATGTATTCTATGTTTTTACTCCTTACATTAAGTAATGGATTGACATTGTGATGAAAAATTAATAGTATAAAACGATCAAAATGCCTGTCAGCAAGGCAATGTCTTTCCCACTGTGTCTTCCATTTTGCTGACGACTGTATTGTATATTTGTCGTGCATGTCCTGATAGATGTACTGTAAATTCTGTGTACGTGTAAAGCGAGCGATTGCATGCCAGGCATGCGTGAGGACTGGCTTCTGCAAAGCTAAACAAAGATGGCTCAAGCATGCTCGTCCTTCCTCATTACACATCACCAGGGTCTTGGAGCTAAAGATAAACACAGTATTCGCTCGCACTTTCAGCCACTATAATGAGACCTCATGCGAAGAGTGCTGAGGGAGTCTGTGAGTTGCGCTAATCCAATATGTCCTGTGCCAGGCATTATTCATACTGTTTGGGTGCACTGATCTTATTGCTCACAGTTAGCGAACGCTGACAAATGCAAAACGACATCTTGGTTATGTGGGACACGAAACCATTGCAATGAAAAATTGACCATTGCAGCGTGTGTAGGCTCCTCATCTGTCAGTGTAAAGACTTTTAAGACTATTTTTGGCACGGCTGTTATTTATAATTATAAAATGTGCAAACAATAAATAAGAGCGGTCAATGGTAACTTCAGATATTGTGCCATTCCGACTTATCAAAATACTGTAAATCAAAATGTTTACGTGTAATGCCCTTAAAGTAACTGCCGAATTGATTTTACCCATTTCAAAGGGCAGCCATTTAGAAACTGGAATTGCGGCTCTGTTAATGGTCAAGGTTAAAACTAGAGTAGAAACAAGAAAAGAACACACTCTGAGTCGGAAACATCTTTGATAGCCCCTTCCATGGGAGACACATGCTTCCAGAATCGGCTCAAAAATAACACGCACTTCCTTTTTCAGGAAGCTAATTTATTCTAAAACACAAGAAGGAAACCACACATCTGATTGGTTTATATGAACAAAGGAAATTAATCTGATTGGTTTAGACAGGAATCACATATTTAAATGCAGTGTATAATGTTGGTCGCTAAATGGCGTGTGAGTAGAATAAATGAGTGATAAGGATAGTGGAACTTTCTAAACATAATGCGTCTCTCCTGGTTAACCAACTAGTTCTGTGCACCTGTTTAATAACAGATTCAGATTCAGATTCAGATTCAGATCTACTTTATTGTCATTCTAGTACACGTGTATACAGAACGAAATGTCGATACATCTGACCCGCACAGTTTCCTCGAATGTACAGATATAAGTAAAAGTTGTATTGTATTATGGCTACGTATAGTATTTTACCATAGTGCCGATAGTGCAAGAGGAGTAGCTAACCAGATGTGCAAAATGGGCAGTCAGGTTAACAAGTCAGGTAAACAGTAACATTAACACTGTAACAATAACGCTGTAAGTACAATAGTGCAGAGAGCAAATGTGCAAGGAGTGGCAAGCTATAAAGAACTGCCAGTAGTGCAAAAAGTCAGATTAGCAGCCGTTTAGATTTAGGTTAACTATATGTTAGATTGACCATTTAACAGTCTAATGGCCAGGGGGACTAGACTACTGCGGAACCTGGTGGTCCTGCACCGCACACTGCAGTACCTCTTCCCAGAGGCTAGCAGAGTGAACAGTCCATGATGGGGGTGAGAGGGGTCCCCGATAATGTTCTTAGCATGGGATAGGCAGCGCTTCTGGCCAATGTCCTGAATGGAGGGAAGTGTAGTCCCGATTATTTTCTCTGCTGTCCTCGTTACCCTCCTCACACTACCCCAGTCGGTAGCGCTGCAGCCTCCACACCACACAGAGATACAGCTGGTCAGGATACTCTCTATGGTGCCCCTGTAGAATGTGATGAGGGAGGGTGGGGGCAGGTGGGCTCTCCTCATCCTCCAGGGAGCTTACCAGTTGTTGAGACAAAGTTCTTTCGGCTAGGAAAACTTATTCTCTTGACCTTGAAGGTGTTTGCGAAATCGTAAAACCACACACTTATTGAGCAATATGAAACTATATACGTATAAGGATATAAGAAGAGCATAATAGTATATATTGGATAGAATATAGTATAAAAGGCACATTTAGACCACAGACCCTTAAATACTACCCGACGGTGCTTCACCTGTTGGTTGAGGCAGAGGTGTGATCACTCAAAACCTAAAGGCCTTATAGCAGGGGTCAGGAACCTATGGCTCTTTTCATGACCACATATGACTCAAAGATAGGGTAGAATTTGTTCAAATCATTTTTGTTAGGCACTACAGGGGACAATATTGAAGTCCAGTGTGCATTAGTTTGAAATTGTTTAAATCTTTTTCTCGTGAACAATAGCTTTATTTACATTTGACAAGTCCAGTCACACCTCTAACCCTCTACCGTCTTTTTTTCCATATACACGCCTCAATACACTACACTACGTGGTTAATATTTGAGGACTTATTTTTTGACTACAAGCAACTACCTGATGTTGGTTTCATTTATCTCAAATTTTAGAATTTCATTCATAGTCAGTTTATGTTGTCTTTTAGCAAGTCATGTTTAATTGTATAGCCCTTAATCACAAGGAGTGGAGTAATCCAAAAGTAATCGGAAGTAATCAAGATATATTACTTTAATATTAATGTATTCGGATTACATTACTGATTACAATTTTCCGCCGGTAATTAGTAACTGTATCAGATCACATTTTAAAGTAAATCTCACAACCCTGCCTATATAGATATCAGTAACGTGCAGTGAGGTTCATGTCTGGTGAGGCACAGTAACATTTAGAAATACAGTAAACTAAGCTACATTTGATGTATCAATTAATTGGCAGAGCAATAAAGCAATATATATACTGTATATATTTTCTTTTCTTTCCTTAACTTATAAATGAAGTCTATGGGTTGCTCCTGTTGAATGAAAGCATCAAAAGATTGTGAGAACTCCACTGTGAAAAATATGTCTATGCAACAAAAAAATTTGAGTGGATGGCTTAGCTCGCTACAATTATCACGTATTTTCTTCATACAATAGCCACACCCGAGTATAAGCCGCAAGTGCCCACATTGAAGAATGATATATTAACTAAGAAAGACGGTACACAGAAAGAGTTTTTGTAATATACGGTACCTTAACCCCTTAATGTACTGATGGTTCGCTGGACTTTTGATAAACAAAAGTGTCTCTGTACCAGCTACTGAAATATGTCATGTCACATATTATTGGAAAGCTTAACCTCTAGGGATTCAAGATATGATAACCATTTCAAAATAGTCTAATTAGCAAAACCTAATGATCAGTCTGAAACAAGATATCCACAAACTTTGAAGCCGGTGTAACTCACCATTGCGTCTTTAACTTATTTGAATGTCCACGAAAATTGCTTTGTTACATCAGAGACAATCCATAGAATCCAACCGTGTGAAATATCCCCTCCAAAACACAAGATAATGCTGACAGATAAATAGAAATTGGCCTTAAACACTTCTGCTTTGTTGGACGCTGATTCTTGTAATCTGTTCATTTCGCCTCATTAATTACGTTTAAAACTAAACAAACTCGTAAAATTATTCCCAATGTGATAGTTAGCTCTCTGCTTTTGATTGACACCTTTTCCATGAGGGTTTCATTTATACACAAAGAGCAATGTTACACTAAACTTGCGTCTTCCTCAACATATATATTTCACCTGTTTCACTCTAACCTTTACCCCTCAGGCGCCCCGAGCGGCTGTTAGGAAAATGCATAAATAAGACGCATCATTGCATAAGCCGCAGTGCTACAAGCTTGGGAAAAAGGTTGCGGCTTATAGTCCGAATTTTACGGTATATTCTTCATACTATAATGTAAAGAGTGGACAGTTTTGAAAAAGAAAATCCAAATGATTTGAACCCAAATGAGAATGTTTCTTTGGGAATTGCGGTGTGAGCTATCATTGGTGATTTCCTGTGAAACAATTATTTTCATTTCACAGCAAGAATCAAACCGGGTACCTAGTAAAATGAAAATAAAACAATTTGATATTGTTGCTTAACTCATTGAGTGAAACACAATTTCAATCAGAATACTTGACTTCAATCTTTAGACCAGTGATAGAACAATTGAGATAATATTGTAAGGGTACATTTGAAGTTGACTCCCCTTTAACCTTCAATGAATCACGTGACAAACAAAGAAAGGAGGATTTACCTCACACATTACTTTTCACATGAGAAATTGTGGCTACCAAAGAAACTCTGAAAAATTATAATTTTAAATGTTAGTCAGAAGTCCACTATCTGAACAAATAAAAAAAAATCACCTCTAACACTGACTAATGAAACATGTTATGTGGTAAGAGTCAATGTTGATTAAAATTATGTTGATGACAATGAAGAAGCACAAAGCTGTGTGGACAAGCTAGACAAAAATACACTACCGTTCACAAGTTTTGGGGTCAGACAATTTTGTGTTTTGCATTATTCATCGTTTTTTTTTATGCCTGTGTTCTTTTACCTATGATATTATTGTCTTCTTGTTGGCCAGGTACAGATGTGGCGTTTTCTTTGTCACACTAACTTGAAGGCCAGCTTCTCTGAGTCGCCTCTCTACTGTTTAAGTTGACATTGGTGTTTTTCCTGGTATTATTTAATGTGGCTGCTGGTTAAGAACCTAGAATGTGTCTATTTCTCAATCAGCAGGCTCTAAAGTACTTGACTTCTCACTTGATTTTGCAGTGGGAACTCCTACTTCTCTTTCTACACTGGTTAGAGCCTGTTTGTGCTGTTCTCTAAAGGGAGTTGTACACACCGTTGAGGGAAAGCATTGGTTTCATGACGAGTTCTCGCTTCAAATTGCTGTCATGTCTTAGTAGACTGTCGAGTTTCAGATGTAATTTCTTATATTCTGGCCATTTCAAAAGTTTAATCACACCAAAAAATGTGATGCTCCAGATACTTGACTAGCTAAAAGGATAGTACATTTGTAGCTTTTTTTTTTACCAGCTATAATGGTTTTCAGCTGTGTGAGCATCTTTGCACAAGAGTGTACTATTTGAACACTGGAGTGCTGGTAGCTGGAAAGGGCCTTTGTACACTTATGTTGATATTGCATTAAAAACCAAGGATTTGCAGCTAAACTAGTAATTTACCAAGTTAACAATGTTTAGGGTGTATTTTTGATTAGTTTAATGTTGTCTTCATTGGAAAAACAGTAATTTTCCTTAAAAAATAAGGGAACTTGTGACCCTAAACTTTTGAACAGTAGTGTATGTACCTGCTCCCGTGAACAATTTCACCTGGGAAGTGATTCTTTTTCCCGAAAAAACACAAAGTTTGTGGTTAATGTCCATTATAAACTAACAAAATATTTCGTCTTCCAACAGGAGAATCGTGTTATATTTGATTTTGATTAAGAGACACAGTTGCACAAATCATTTTGGTTCCAGCTTTCATCATGCCAAACAATGCCTGCAACTGCCCGCTTGCCACCTGATCACATCCCATCGGGGATTTTGAGATGGCACAAATATGCACTTAAAATAACCCGGTCGTGACCCCATGAAACCGTGGGGCTAGTGTTGGACATGATGAATTTGACATGCTGTTTTGTATTTCTTTTTGCAATGTTTTGACATTTTCTTATCTTTCCATCCAAACATATAATGTCTGATCACGATGAAATTCACACCACACTGACCCACCCTAAAATATGGAGGACCAAAATAATACAAGAATGAAAATAGAAACATGCATTATAGATTTGAATTATTCATTTTCATAATTCCATTCAATTCAAATATTGCCCTTATTTAAATAACATTCCGTGTCACTTTATAAGCTGATATTTTCTTTAGCATTAGATAAGAAAACAGCATTATTATTTTTTTTTTTTCAATAAAGTGAAAATGTTTGATAACATTGTTTACTTACACATATATGTTTTTATTTATGTATGTGTTATGTATATATTTTTTGTGTTTATATATTTTTTGATTTGTAGTTCTGGAGTCATATTATTGTGAAAATGCTTGCTTTTGCTTTTATTTAAACATGTTTTATTTAATTTTGTAATATTTGGTCCTCCATACTAAATGCTTCAACTTAGCTTTCTTTTAACGTCTCATTCATCTTCCTTTAATTCACACAAGACTTTCTTTTTTGAATAAAGAGGGTTTTTTTTCTTGAAGGGACATGGTGTATTATTTTGTGCCTACAAGTGGTAAAACAATATCATTAAAAATGTTGATTTGAATAATAGGCAAACGTACATAAATGTACATTTTTCTAAAACACTGTTTTGCTACTTCAGTTTTGCATTGTGTTCTACATTCTGATTGCCTAAACAGTCTTTGTGTTGTGCTTATCATAATTTCACAGTACAACAGTACAATGAAAAAAATATTTACAGGGTACTTTTATATCTTAAACGAATGCTTGAGCCATTAAAAAGGGTTTGTCCTTTGATTTCAGTGTATATGTAGAGACAAACGTTTCTACTTCGCGGATTTCACCTATCACAGGTTCTTTTCGGAATGTAACTCTTGCGATAAACAAGGGATCAAGTAGGTTAAAATAATTGTATTCATTAATTATAACATGTCTCTCACCTGGAGGGAGCTGGCATTATTGTTCGGCATTTTGCTGGTACACCACAAAAACAACAACAAAAAATTCGGAGCAGCTGGGAAAAATGAGAAAATAGATGACAATATAGCGAGATCTAGTGATGAAATATTACACAATGTCCCTTTAATGTCTAAGCTAACTTCTCATGTAGGTTTTTGGGGGGTAAATTTTGCTTGACGCCATTCATTTTCTCCATGTGTGGGGTGAATTTCCATTGTACCCTCTGTGGTATGATGAATGACCTTAAATGGGCTTTCAGTTATGATTGCTGCTTTTTCTTCTCATGCATTTCAGTGGTTCTCCACTAACCTTTTCGTAGCTTGACTTTTTATTTGCCTGGCTTCAAATGTGGATGTTTGCTTTGCGTTTGGCTATTTCTCCCACAAACGCTTCCCATTTTCTTGCCCCCTGGCTTATGCATAAGGATATTCTATCGTACGATCAAGTGGATGGACATTTATTTCATTTTTCTTTTCTTCCCCTATGCAGCCATCCTCCTCTCTAGAGACTCAGGATGTAAGAATACCTTAATATGAGTTCTTACATGCACACGAACACTAGATTGAGCTTATAGTAGTGTTGGGGCACTCTAATGGTGAATGATTTTATTGAAACTTTTCTATTTTTAAGTTTTAAATCACGATGAAAAGTATCATTGATAAGATTATAGTTTAGTAGACACTCAAGTGAAGAGAGAAGATGTTGTTTCATTTTGAATTTGGCATTTTTGAACAGGAGAGGACTGTACAAGAATCCCTCATTATGCAAAATTCTAAAGTGTTCTACATACATTTGCCTGAGCCCTTTTTTTAATCATATATCCCTCCTTGGTTAAAAAATCAGATCCGCTAAAAGAGTGTGGAATTTAAAGTATAATGACATAGGGACAATTATTTAAACAGTGCATAACAGTCAAAATGACAAAAAAAAAAACAGTAAGATATAATGGTTTTATGATAACAACCTGGAATCGTATGCAATCTTCCTTGCAGGAGTACAATATTAAAAAGTGATTACAATGATCAATCGTACATGTAATGTACTCAATATTACTCCATCAAGTGCACTCTTTGATAAATGCATCGTGATCTAAATAATTTTACTTGGTGTAACACCTTTACTTAAGGAGAACTTTTAGAAGTTATGGGCATAACTTTACCTCTTTATATCAAGTATGGGTGTTTGTATATGTCAGTAGGAACTGTAAAATGTGTTTTTAAGCACTAGTCAGCAACATTTAGCCTAGTTTAATCAGTAAAACATGGTATCACACTCACTGACATCTTTACTACCCATCATTCATTCTAATGCATTTTTAGGATTCCCCAACGATTGGACTTCCGCGGCATCGTCGCGGTATCAGCGTGACTGCTTGAATAGAGATTTTTACGAGTGCCTCTCATATCATACAGTTACACCCACTCTCAACGTCCTGAACCCTCTCTATCTATCCCTCTGCTCATTTTTCTCCCATCCAATCAGAGCATGACACCCGAAGTCGGTGATTTGGGAGAACCGAGTGAAAGCGAGGTTATCTCCCCCAAGCGTAGAATGTGAATAATGTTTCTACGTATATTTATTTTAGGATAGAAAAAGTGGTAGAGCAGAGCCCGACCCAAAAAAGAAAGCCTCTTTTAGGTCCATCAGTACCAACCTGGCCTCCAGCATCAAGAGACGTAGGTCCTCCAAAGACACGGTAAGGAGTCTAAGAGCCGACATCCTTCCTTCTTTATTTTCTTCTCTCTTCTGTCCTTTCCAAAACACACTCATCCATATCCATAGGACTCAGTCGCCTCTGCCACGTGTCTGTCATCAGCATCCTATCCGCCATCAGAGCATCCTTAGCGCCTCCTCTGGCCGGAAAGATTCAGTACAGGTCAAGTCAGGCTGTGAGTTAGGTTGAAGAAAAGCTAGCGATTGATAGTCATCGGCTAGGGATATCACAGAACATTTGATAGAAGAAAAAAATAAACAAGCTGCCTGTGGCGCTTTGTCTTGGGCTGCTGGTTTGGTTGTGGAATCTCTTAAGTGTTTGTGATGAGCAAGGTTTGTGGCCTTCTATTTTCTGTCTCTGCAGTTTGCATTGCTACAAAGCTGCACTTTGCTCGATTGGTTTGAAAGCATGCCCTGTCGTCCCATTATTTGATCCGAAACGTTTATTTCCAAGGAAGTCGTACGACGGCCAAAACCTGCCGACAAGAAACGTGTACAGGTTTCAAACTGATCTCGCTGTCTATTTCAGGATTACCCATGGATTTATTTGTCTAATTATTTGAATCAATTGTTTGTTTTTTGCTTTGTCTTATTTTGCTGTTATGATTATTGTTTATTTTCCAGTGTCCTTATTGTGATCTGTCTGTGAACTTTTCAGGGTGTTTTCAGGTGATGCAGACGTTTTCCCTTGTCTTTACTTTGTAAATATTTATAAATGGATTTATTTTGTCTTTATCCCTTTTTTATCCAGTATCAGTTTCCCAAAAGTGAAAAGTGACTCTTTTTATGTGTGAAATTATTTCTTGTGTTGAATGTCATTTTTTTGTCCTTTTTTCTTAACAAATTGCATCGACTCGGACGCTGCAACTTTTACTGTATTTGCTCGGATCGAGAGCCCAAGTGGGAAAGTTTAAAGGAAAACACTATTTAGGGAAACACAAAACAGAACTAAAATATTTGCCATCCTCAGTCTTTGACTTTTATTTTTGATTTTTATATAAATGTTCTTTATTTACATGAATGGATATCAATGGACTTTAGTGTCAATGTCCCTCACCCACATGCCACACTGCTTCTTTTCTCCCTCTGCAAGCATGCCAACTGTCATAGATGTAGTGGCAGTAGAAAAACGGGGCAATCGCCTCATTAGTTGTGCTGTG
This sequence comes from Urocampus carinirostris, assembly GCF_059441175.1. Classification (NCBI taxonomy): domain Eukaryota; kingdom Metazoa; phylum Chordata; class Actinopteri; order Syngnathiformes; family Syngnathidae; genus Urocampus; species Urocampus carinirostris. Next base: position 28,637,600 of record NC_142364.1, read on the forward strand.
TAGTGATAAGGTCTATATTAGCTGTTTTTGTTAAGTCGGTTTGAAACGATCAGCTTGCTTGTGCTGTCTCAATTGTGCTGCCCCACTTAACTTCCCACCCCCAGTAGAGGCCAGTGTTCGCAGGCCTATGAAGGAGCTGGAAGCCATAAGCAGAAACCTGAAGGTCAAACTAAAAGGGGACATTTATGCTGCAAGCCTGCGTCACAATAAAGAACACATTTATGAAATATGAATTCAAGGTAGTATGCAGAGGTTTGCTTAAATCATTCAATCCCACCTCGGATAAAATGTATCTTTGAGGTCTACAAGGTCGTGAAAATCTGGGAGAGGCTAATAGCAGCGCGTATTGTCTTCTTGACTTAGTATCCTGGAACGCCTTTGTAACTAGAGGCAATGTTTTCCAGTTCAGGTACTTCCTGACCTAAAACTTTCGTATATACAGACAATTGTAAGTAGAGGTACCTCTGTTTCTCATTTTTATGTTACAAAAAAAGAAAACATTTACATAACTTTTTTATGAGTACTAGTACCTTGACATGTAGGAAATTGTAAATAAATAAATAGACAAATAAACTAATAAAAATAATCAACTCCTTGTTGCATTTATGTACAATCCAACTAGAGGTAAGATCTTAAACCCGAGCTCAACCCGAGACCGACCTGAAATCCATCACCTTCCCCCTGAGCTCTCACTAATGGAAGAAACAATTTTGGGTTTGATGAAGTTAAATTGTTGGGCTCTGGCTAGAATGGGTTTTAATACCCGTGGGCCCAAGTCGGGTCAGGCTGGATATTTTAGGCCCGACCTTACCTCTAAATCCAACCCATTATGATTTGCATACTTTCATTAAAAATAGCACTTTGAAAATAGAGAAAACTGATCCAAAAAGTGTAAGACCAAAGAAACAAAATATATATTTTTAAATTCTTATGAAAATTTCTTATACAAAGTGCAATAATTAAAAACAACATTTAACACAAGTTAAAGACAACAGCAAGTAAATAAACATAACTTTTAACCTGCATATGACATTTTCATTTGATTAATTGGTAGGTTTTTGCCCAGGTTTTCATAAGCATTCATATTTCCTTCATACTTCTGCATGCGGCTCCCAGCTTCAAATAATTTAAATAGCTAATTAGGCACACTGTGTATTTTAATAATGAACACATCTGTGATGGAACAGTTTACCATGATTGGATTCATGTTGAAAATTACAACCCCATTGTTCTTGCAAGAACCAATCAGACGAAACCATTGTTGCCATAGCAACTAGCAGCCCGCATGAAGATCCGAGTTTTGCTGCTTCCCTTTATAACTGACTCCAGTCTGCTTGCAATGAAGTGTAAAGTAATAATGCAATTGCTCAATTACAACAGCACTTTGAAATCAAACCCCCCAAAAATGTACGTTACTCTTTAAAAGGGCTGTCATAATATGAGACGCGTATTTGGGCCATGTTTGATGACAATAGTTTGTTGAAAGGAGCTCAATTCAGAGAAAAAAAGAGAACCTCAAACGTGTCCTTGACAAAAAAAAATCCTTTCAAGGAAGAGTGTGAATTATTTGACTACTAGATGTCGCTGAATCGTGTGCAACTGAAAACAAGTGCTAAAAAGCATGAAGACTTAAAGTGACCAAAACGAACCATATAACATTTTATGTTTATGCTTCGATTTTTGGGTACCTGTAGCAGCAAGATGGTGCAAAATTATGTCAGTCCCATTGGCTCTTTGACACTACCCTAGTGGCTCCTTGTCGATTTTTAAAACATATCTGATATGATGCATTTAACATTTTGTGCCTGAGACATGTTTTTGGGGGGTTGGTCCATTATGTCTCTTTTAAAATTTTGGGGTGCCAACCCCTGCCCTGGGTAAACGGTGCCGCTAACACTTTGAAAATAATATGTCTTGACTTTATTACATAATTTTTCTTTAAAAATGGGTCTGGGTTTTTATGGGTTAAGTTTCATAAATACAAAATGCTCAACCTACTACTACTATTTAGAAAAGCACACATGGTCCCTTCAAAATTAAATACATGTCAGGGGGGAAATATTTGTTTTCTCATTAATATTAACTTTATTTCTGCAAATGTGGAACCTCACAACGTCACGAATTATTGACTTTACTTCCCATTAATGTGTGAAGGTTTTTTTCTCACTTATTTGCCACAATGTCATGACACAAATTTACAAAAAAATGTGCGTGTATTTGGAAGTTTCATGCAAATTGAAAGCTTAAAGGGACAATTATGTATTATTTAGCACCTCCTAGGGTATAAAAAACTTTTTTCATGAAAAAATGCTGGTTTGGATTTCACTAATAGGCAAAAATACATTAACTATGATATAAATGTGCATTATATATATATATATATATATATATATATATATATATATATATATATATTTATTTATTATTATTTTTTTTTTTTAAATAGTCATAGGTCAAGAATTGTGTCTTTATTTTACATAACACGAGGCTCACTTAGCAGGAGCTGCATAATTGTCCGCCACCTTGCTGCTTAGGGAACACCCAAAAAAAAAAACGCAAACTAGTTAAAAAAAGGAGAAAAAAAGTTGGGTCCCTTCGAGTCTCCGCAGTTTGTAATTTTCCATGGAATTTTCAGCACTTGTTTCTGATTGAACTACACAATACAGTGTTTTAAAAAAACACAGTGTTCTCAAAAATGTGCTTGTTTGTTTTTTCATGAATTTGCTTCCTTTTTTTCAGAGGACTATGCCTCTTTCAAAAAAAAAAATCATAAAAATGTTTCCATGTCCCGAATACGGCTCAGTAAAAATTTGATAAGCCAGATTTGACGGGAGGCAGTGGGGGGTGGTTTGGGTGAATTATTAAATTGATAAATTAAAACACCCATTGAAAACAAAATAAGATTTAAACGTGCTGTTGCCATGACTCAGGTGTGCTTAACGAATGCTCCGTCCGGCCCACCTCAAAAAACAAAAAATCTTCCTGAGAGGGGTTAGAAACCCCTTCTGTAATTTTATTAGCATTTTAAACAAAAAGACTTCAAATACTTTTTTTGTTTTTACAGAAAATGACACCTCTTTTCTATTTTCCCTTCTCCCTATTTGCTCTCTGTTGTCACAGCAATACCCGCCGACTGATATCACAGGACAACTCAATCTGTCCGATCCGTCAGTCAGCACTGTGGTGTAGGGAGCGTGAATCGACACCCTAACCCCAACCAAGGAGAGAGGAATATGAGAAAAAGGATGCGACGTGAGAGCAAATTCTTCGCTCTCATCTTTTCGCCAGTTGATGAACTGCAGACTAATGCCCCGAATGCTTATCTTGCACCTTTTAAACAGTCGGGATTTTCTGACCTTATAGGTAGACATTTGTAGTCTCCCTAAGCATGCACAGAGCCATCCGGGATCACATACACATGTCCCTTTATATATATATATATATATATATATATATATATATATATATATATATATATATATGTAGATTTATATATGTAGATATATATATAGATATTGTTACTTACCGTACTTATTTAATATTCCTTCACTGTCTTTTTGCCAACCTTTTTGTGCTTTACAATAACTTTCCTACTGCCCATTTATCTGTTTATTTATATTCATATAGAAGCCAGTTTTAATTAGGGCTGGGTATCAATTTTATTTTCTAGGGATGCACCGAAATAAAAATGTTGCCTCGAAAATGTGAAACATTTCGCCAAAAAACTAAAATGAAAACTCCAAAATAAATAAAATCAAGGAAAAACTATTATAATTAAAATGTAAAGCTTTTTTTTTGCACAAACGTTCAAAAAAATGTCACGATTTGCGGGTGGATCCAAATGAAGGGTAGCAGAAACTGAGACAGGGGTGCTCAAAAAATGATTGTATTTAATGACAAAATCAGGAACAATGGAACAAACAAACAGGGCAAGGGGGTCACAAAACAAATAAAATGTCCAAACCAAAACCAAACCTGATAATATCCAAGGCAGAAATGGAAATGTCAATGGAAGTGAAAGACAAAGACCGTACAGCATCTGCTGTCGGCACAGTCCCCAAATACAGGTTTCTAGTATGTGGGCCATTTGGCTTGCCTGTTGGCACTCTCTTGTGGATGGTGGTGTGTCAGATCACTGTGCAGCTCCAAGGCCCAATATAAAATAACTGACTGGCATGATAACCTGCCGCTCATTCAAGTATGTATTTCATTAAATTGTCATGAAACAAAAAAGGCATTTAAGTCATTGCTTTAAAAATACATCTGTATGTGTATTTTTTTTTTTTTAAATGTATATATGTTTCTTTTTTTTTTTTTTTGGTTCTTTTGTCAGACAATAACGTGCAACAAATGAAGTAAAACTTTAGGTAAGTGGCTGGTTATGATGAAAAGGAAACACCTTGTGGATAAACAGGTGGGGGGGTTGTTATTACTGGAGAGTGACTTCATGCTCATGTCAGTGCAGCATGAAAATCGTTAAAGTCTGTAAAAGGCTGCTTTAAGTAGGGTTCAGATGCCAACCCAAATCCCAAGAAGGATGAATAAAGAAAAGTTTATTTTAGCACATCTGAGTAATGCACGTATTTGTACATGCATCATAAACCAGCTGACTGAAGCTGCAATAATAACATCAGAAGGAAGATGGTGGCAATAAAAATCTCCAAAATTAAAACAAAGTCGAAATTCCATACAGTTACTTTAATGGACAAAAAAAATAATAGTGACAAGAAAAAACATAGACTTGATGAGGATGTATCATTCAGCACAGCCTACAAACAATAAAGTAAAAATGACAATAATGACAAAAATAATCAACATTTATCGTACATAGCTTAACACCAGCCAATTGATTTTAGGGACAAACGACTTAAATATCCCACAAAGTATGTGTTCATGAATTAAAACTTCTGAATAGTGAATGTTATCGGTGAGCACTGCATCGTTAGCATGCAAACATTAGCCAATGTCTGACTAGCAGCTACCAAAAAACCTAAGAGCAGAGAGACACACAACCTTCTCAGAAAATATCTTGTTTAGGAAAACTTTCCTCCTTTATCTGTGCAAAACAAATAATACACACCGGCTTTTTGTGTAAACTCGAAGCTTCACAAGGCTCACTTCACGTTTGATGTGATCACAACATCATTGACAGTATGTTTTTTGTTTAATTTTTCTTTGGGAAAGATTCAAAAAAACATTTTTTAACTTTCGGAAGAAAAATGTTGGGTCTGAAAATTCGGTGCATTCCTACTGTATTCCTGAATCATTTTGTTTCTTATCCACAATCGCAAAATTAAATTTGCTCCTGATTTTTTAAAAATGATTAATTAGTTCCATTTAAATTCATATGAAAAAAAATCAAAGACTATAAATCACCCTTTTGTTTGTATGTTAGCTGAAACCCGAAAAGGTTACATGTTACCAATATATGCATGGAAAAATATATCATAACATTTCAAGAAAAGGACTTTGTGCCGCAGATATATTGTATAAGCTCTTGTGATAAATGATTTATTTACACAAAAATATTTTGTAATCATAAATGATTGTATACATACATTTTAAATTATGATAACGATGATGATAATAATAAGCTTTTGTTGAAAAGCTCAATTTCCCACCTGATTAGAGAGATGGCTCAAATTAAAATCTGCATCATCCACATTTGTTTTCCAATTGGCACAATGAGAAAAAGAACGTTATATTTTCTGTGTGCCTTGCTACACCGTGCTAGCATGCTAAAAACTGGCATCATCATCTTGCACACCAGGTTTTGCTTCTATGGAGAAAACCAGCTTAGTTTTCTTCACTGAATTCATCTCCAACCGCAAATTTTGGAATTTTCTTCTATGCCCAAAACCTACCGGCATCCTCTGTGCATAAAGAAATCTAAATTATTGTCTGGAAAGTATGTAGAGGGAGGAACTGATCTAAATTTGATTGTATTTAAATACATAAAACAATGATGACAATGACTTTAATAAATGTGTCTTTATCTCCAAATGCAGTATTTACTTTGAAAGAGCAGTAACAGTAAAATATAAAATAAAAACACAATAATATTAGATGAAACGGTTCTTAAAGATAAGAGATCATGTAAAGGGAAACTGATTGATTGATCGATTGATTGATTGACGTTCCCTTACCCCCCTACCTTCATCAAAGGTTATGAATTCAAAATCAACAATTTAGACAACTTCCACTTTATTGTCAAATACGCTAATATGCACAAAATACAGCACAAATGAAATACACTTCATCTTCCGCACATGAAAACATAAATAAATAAATACATAAATAAGGCACAATTCAAATAACAAATAGCAGCAAGACAAAACTTAGACAACAAAAACAAGAAACGAATGAAGGATTAAGGGGTATCTTGGTCCCGTCCACTTGGCTGTCTAAACACCTTTCACAACCGTTCATTCAGAAAACTCAATTCGTACATGTAAAAGGAATCACACAATCATTGTAAAGAAATCAACTTATGGCATACTATGAATTCATATAACAATTCAATTCCTGTCAATATTGATTTTCCAACCCAGCCCTACTTTTAAAACCATTTCTGTTCCATATCACTTTCAACTAGAGCCTATAAACTGCATTTTTTTGGGTACCCTTGCAATATTATATGACTTTTTTGTGTGCTCGAAAGCAATTTAGTTTCATCGGTATCACTTCTAAAGAGCATTGTATAGGATTAATCATGGGAGCATGTGTGTGATTGATTTGTATTCGTAAAATACATAAATCCCTCTTTATTTGTGCACTGAAAAGCCAAATGCATGTTGTTGAGCCAATCTATGGATTTATAAAAACCTTTTCTAGAAAAAGAAAGCATTTATTTTGCAGCCTGACGAGCCTGCAAATGAAGATTTTTTTCTCACTCTAAGCCATGTACCGTTTGGGTCTGCCCTCCGTCTTCCTCTCTCCCCCCTCCTCCGCTGAAGTCTCTCCTTTCTGGTCTCAAAAGGGTTGCATCAAAAGGCTACGTTTTTCCAGCCAACTGACACTCAATCTTTGGTGAAAAACCTTTCCTCGAAGCTGTTGCCGGGGGATTTTTTTTTTCACCAAGGAGTCGGAGTGAATTTGAAGCCTGGTTGAGCTCGCAGGCGACGGTTGGATGAAAAAACGGGCCTTTTCCCGGTTTCTGGAGCTGAGAGACGACCGCTATCCTGGCAATCCGGGGACACCCAAGCACTTTACGCTCAGAGGGCATTTCCAAACTGTTAAAAGACGCCATGACTTCGAATCACAATATTTTTTTTCTATCTTCATTATTTTGTACTGTTAAACAATAACCAACTAAATTGATTTGAAATAAAGTTGTAAGATTTGCACAATCACATGGTGCCAAACATAATTTGAAAACCTTTGCTCTGGCCTGCATGTTAATGTATTATCATCACACATGAAAGTGTTTTTTTGTTTTGTTTTTTGTTTGTTTTGTTTTCGTTTTGTTGTCCTCCGGATTTTAAATTAATGATAGATAAACTTGATTTGAATGAAATATGAATATCTTTTTTGGGTGTTATTAGAGTCAAATAGCGTGCTTGTGTTCTGATCGGGGCTGAGAATGTCTTATTCACACACACTTGTGTACCAACTTACTCACATGTAGGACTGCAACATACAATTATTTTAATAATCGTTCAACTGTTTTTTCGATTAATCTATGAATCGGATTTTAAATGTCCTCCTGTTTATTCAAATATTAAGGTTTTGGAAAGATGGAAAAATAGTGCACAAAACAATAAAGTACTGTATTCAATAATACATAAAATATATAATTCGAAAATTATTTAAAAAATGTTCATGTTTGTTTTTTTTTTTTGTTTTTTTTAAATAAAAACAGAGCTGAAGTAAGTTCTTCTACAAGCGTGTGCCATGAACGTCACAAGAAAATTCAATGCACTCTTATTTTAAATGAATGTACGTGCAGAGTGGCGCATAAGTTGTGCTACACAACAAATGGATGAACAAATTTGTTGCCAACACATTTATTATCATTTTTTAGCAATTTGTTGTTGCAGCCCTACTCACATGCACACACAAACATGGTGACGTACGCAGGCATGCACTTGCGCTTAGTATAAAGTACAAACTTGATTTCATCATTATTTTAGTGAACTTTTATTGTTTATAGGAGTCTTAATAAAATATACTTGCAAGATCCAAAGGTGTGTTTTTACATTATTTATCATCTGCATTCACATTAAAAAAAATACAGAGTTTAAAAGAACTAGCTCCACCTGGAGGTAAAAAAAATGTTCTTCTTAAAAAATATATATACAGTGAAAAAAAATAAGTATTTGAACACCCAGCTATTTTGCTATTTCTCCCACTAAGAACTCATGGAGGGGCCTGAAATGTTCATCGTAGGTGCATGTCCAAAAATCCATAAATCACAATATATGCTTTTTGAACAATTTATTTGCGTGATACAGCTGCAAATAAGTATTTGAACACCTGTGCATCATCTAGAATTCTGAGCCTGACAGACCTGCTAAAAGTCCACCTGCACTCCATGTATCATCCTGAATCAGATGCACCTGTTTGAGGTTGTTAGCTGCATAAAGACACCTGTCCACCCCATACAATCAGTAAGACTTTAACGAAGACCAAATAGCTGTCCAAAGACACCAGAGAGGATACTGTAAACCTCCACAAGGCTGGAAAGGGCTACAAAGCGATAGGCTAGCAACTTGGTGAAAAAAGGTCCACTCTTGGAGCAATCATTAGAAAATGGAAGAAGCTAAGCATAACGTTTAATCTCAATTGGAGTGGAGCCCCATGCAAAATATCGCCTCGTGGGGTCTCATTGATTCTAAGAAAGGTGTGGAATCAGCCCAGAACTACACGACAGGAGTTGGTCAATGACCTGAAAAGGGCTGGGACCACGGTTTCCAAGGTTACTGTAAGTAATACACTAAGACCTCATGATTTTAAATCATGCATGGCACAAAAGGTTCCCCTGCTTAAACCAGCACATGTCAAGGCCTGTCTTAAGTTTGCATATGACCATTTGGATAACAAAAAGGAGTCATGGGAGAAAGTCTTGTGGTCAGATGAGACAAAAATAGAACTTCTTTGTCATAATTCCACTAAGCGTGTTTGGAGGAAGAAGAATGAAGGGTTTTATCCGAAGAACACCATCCCTACAGTAAATCATGGGGGTGATAGCATCATGCTTTGGGGATGTTTTTCTATACATGGGACAGGACGAGTGCACTGCATTAAGGAGGATGACTGGGGCCGTGTATTATGAGATTTTGGGGAACAACCTCCTTCCCTCAGTCAGAGCTTTAAAGATGGGTCGTTGCCGGGTCTTCCAACACAACAACGACCCGAAGCAAGCAGCCAGGAAAACCAAGCAGTAGCTCTGTAAGAAGCATATAAAGGTTCTAGCATAGCCCAGCCAGTCTCTAGACCTGAATCCAGTCAAAAACTTTGGAGGGAGCCCAAACTCAGCAACAGCCCAGAAGCCTGACTGATCTAGAAAAGATCTGTGTGGAGGAGTGGACCAAGATCCCTCCTGCAGTGTGCGCAAACTTAGTGAAAAACTACAGGAAATGTTTGACCTCCGTAAGAGCAAACACAGCCTACTGTACCAAATTTTAACATTCATTTTCTCAAGTGTTCAAATACTCATTTGCAGCTACATCATACAAATGAATCGTTAAAAAAATCATGCATTGTAAATTCTGGATTTTTCTTTATGATTTATTCCTTTCGCAGTGGACATGCACGTACGATGAAAATTTCCGACCTCAATGATTTTGAAGTGGGAGAAAAAGCAAAATACCAGGGTGTTAAAAAACGTATTTTCCTCACTGTATATCCATCCATTATCCGAACCGCTTATCCTCAGTAGGGTCGCGGGGGTGCTGGAGCCCATCCCAGCCATCTCCGGGCAGAGGGCAGGGGACATCCTGAACTGGTTGCCAGTCAGTCGCAGGGCACAGAGGGACCGACAATACACCCGCTCATTCACACCTAGGGACAATTTGGACTGGCCAATTAACCTGACATGCATGTTTTTTTGGAACGGAGTGCCTGGAGGAAACCCACGCAAGCACGGGAAGAACCCATGACCTCAGAACTGTGCCGCACACGCGCTAACCACGGCGCTGCCGTACTGCCCCTTCACTGTATATCGATTTAAATAATGAGGCAAAATACATTTATTATTATTTAAACATGCAATTTTTAAAACACATATAGGCTGAGAAATTTGCATAACAAATGGGAACATCCCAGAGAAAATAACCAATTCATGTGAGGCTTGTTTAGCAACCAAGCCAGCGTTAGCGCCAAGTAGCATTCATTTGTATAACCCTTAACCAGAGGGTCTCAGAGGGCTTAAAAGGCCAGTTAAATCATCCCCTGATCTTAAAACTACATGAGGGCAAGGAAAAACCCCTTCATGAAGACAATCAAGAAACCTTGAAAAGGGGTTACATATGAGGTAAGCCTCCTACCAGGAAGACCTGGCTGCAATGGATCTGTCATGGACACCAATAGAGAAATAAAATGTAACCTCAACAAGAGGCATAAGTAATAATAATAATAATAATAATAACAAGTAATTACTGAAATTGGGTGAAAAGTCCAAGACACAGATGACAAAGATTCCCATCCCAATCAGTTAGTCGATGATAGCATGCTAAAATTATTCGCCATAAGTCGACAGTTTTATTGGCTCCAACAAAGAAAAAAAAAATCCAGGATTGAGAAATTGAGCACGCGCACAATGCTCACAAGGTGTCAGATCAGTCGAATGAGTATACAGTAATCCAAGGCCTGTATCACAGTTTACTTATAGTGGTTTCACTACTTCACAGATTTACTTCGAGCATTGTGTTCTGCATTCTGATTGGCACAACTTGTTACCTGTGTCTGCCTGTGCGTCAATAACATTGTGGTCTGAGTTGTACACATAGGTAAAAGAGCTTGATAGACATTACTTACGTGCAAATCTTTTTTTTATTTTTTATTTTAAGTTTCTCTAAAATCCATCATATCAACAAAACGCTCTGGACCGACAAATGCACAGGAGGCCCTGGCCAAAAGGAAACAGAAGATGCTTTCAATTGTTAAGAATGTTAGACTTCACAGACTAAACTTGCTCGGGAATCGCATGCGGATCTTTGGCGCTTCCTGGTGACTCCTTGGCGCTTGTTCTAATTGTTTGATAATGGAAAAATATAAACCGGAGTTTCTACAGAAGGACAACATGACACAAACGTTCTTAACATTTTTCAGTGGATATAGATTAGTATGGAGTAGTATGTGTTGCGTACAGGGCTTATATAAGGCTTTTTAATTGTTTCTGGCTCCACATATTTGTTTTGTTTTTGTTGTTGTTGGTCCAACAGGACCCTTTCAACATATTGGGGTGCCAGCCTCTGACTAAGGGAAGGTAAAAGCAGTTTTCCATAACTTCCACATAATGGCATCAAAAAGTAGTAAAAACGCAGTGTCATGAAAATCATTTCTGCCCTTAAGTGCAAGATCAGCAAATCCATCATCTGCACCGCTTATCCTCAGTAGGGTCACGGGGGAGCTGGAGCTCATCCCAGCCATCTTCCGGCAGTGGGCAGGGGACGCCCTGAACTGGTTGCCAGCCAGTCGCAGGGCACACAGGGACAGACAATTTGCTCACTCATTCACACCTAGGGACAATTTTGACCATCCAATTAACCTAACATGCATGTTTTTGGAATGTGGGAGGAAACCGGAGTTCCCGGAGGAAACCCACGCAAGCACGGGGAGAACATGCAAACTCCCCACAGGAAGATTGGTAGCTGGATTTGAACCCATGACCTCAGAACTGTGCCGCACACGCGCTAAACACCGCTCCGCCGTGCTAAGATCAGCAAATCATTTTTATCATTTTAATTTGACAGTACAGACGTTATTTTTAAAAGAAAATGATAATTTCAATACTTTTTTTGTAAAACAAATGCTTGAGCCTGATCATTTCAATTAATAAATACATAAATAAAGGTTTCTTCACGAGTTCTGACTATCACAAATACCGAACGATTACTGTGGATCCATGAGCAATCCAAAAATGAACGGAAAAACACTAACACTTTCAATCAGACTATTTGCAATCAGACTGAGACTCCAATAGGATTTGTGTGTATGTTTAAATGACTCTATAGGCAATGTTCTGAACTTAACCAGTCTATTACCTGCATGTGAACATACTCTCTAATGTCAGGTTGGCCGTCAGTGGCAAATTTTACTCCTCCGCTTAAGTCTTACATTCAAACAAGGATGCAATTTGCAAGCCATCCGAGAAGCTGCACCCATTTACATGCAAATACAGGACCAACAAAACAGGCAGCACAGCAGTTCCTCAGTCCAATCACCTACAATGTAAACCCCTGCCAGCCAGAGACATCCATTGTTTTCATCTCACGGACGAATGACTGTGCTCTTTTGTCCTTTAGACTGAGAAAACGTGAATTTCAGACCTGATCCAAACTTGCGCCTGGTTTCACTTCTCATTAATTCAAACTTTAGAAGAAAAAAAAACATGTTTCCTTTCATAGGAAAAGTAGCCTTGGAGCTCAAACGTGAGGAGGATCGTAAATCCAACATGGCTTAATGTTGCTTTCTGCACTGGGATGTAAACTAGGAGTGCAGGAGCTTCTCTGACTTCTCGAATTTGAGACGTTACTGTAGAGACCTTCCCGTGAGTCCCTTTTTTACCTCGATCATGGCTCAGTGCTCATCTCATCCTGCTGTGCTGGTTGTTCTGCTGATGCTCAGCCTGGCCGCCATCCTGCTCCTCACGGTGCCTAGCAAAGAAGTTCTCAGAGTACCTGGTTTTATGGTAAGGTCAGTCCGTGGGTTATTATTTGATCTGTGATAGTGTCAAGTTGGGCAACATGTGCAGACTATGTTAGGGATCAAGAGTGTATTTGGGTATTTCATGTTATAGGAGTCACTAGCGATACTATTATAGGTTTGAAATGTCGTATATGTGTTTTCTTATTGTACTTTATGGGGTGCAAAGAAAAAAAAATGGGATGGAGGTAGGCACTTACAATCTTAGGTTGCAGCCTAGTCCCTTTGTGCAAATGTTTAACGATTATCTTATTGTATTGTACAGTTGTTTTGTCTGTTGTTTTTCTTTCTTTTGTTTATTAATTAATGACTGATGTTGTTTTTTTTGTGCTGTGCCTGATAAAAAGCAAAGAGGGGAGACACTCCCTGGATATAATTGACACTACACACTGTTTTTTTTGTTCCAAACATTGTATTTTTTGTAGCACTCTCAATCTGTAAAAAAATCTCAAATTGTTTATTTTCAGTTTTTCATGTATGAAAAATTAGACTTTTTTTTAGTTGATTAACTTTTTGTTCAATAATTGTATTTCATGGATACATAATGTGACTAAAGCTTTGATTTTGAGGAAAAAAATGAATTTGTGCAGTAGCCTATCGTACAATAAATGACTGATAATATTCTAGCTTCTGTAGCACAGCAAGCGCCAATAACGGCTAGCACGGAAGTAGCGAGTATAAGCAAAAGCAACACAAGATATTTTAACATATGCAGCACTTGAACTATGTACAACGATCATGCTTGTCACAAATGATAATCAACCACATCGGTGATGCTAGCACTGTTAGTATTAGCAGCATGTGTTTCCTCAGCTTTTGGTGAAAGGCTTTAATCACACAGTACAAAAGGTGTTAATGGAGTTCACGTAAATTTGGTTAATACGTTCAACTGACACTAATAGTTTTTATGGCTTCTAGACCAGGAATTTCTCAGTATTTTGTAAGAAATGTATTGATATTGACATATGTATCCTTATCTTGGAAAGCAGTTATTCAGTGTACAGAAATAAACTGATCAGTGATGTGCGATGATGTCTGGTGAGACAGTCAGATTTTTTATTAATCATTTAACTGGCAGAGCAAGATAGCAACGCTAAAACTGAAGCATCAAAAAAAATGTTTATTTGTCTGACCTTAACTTATAAATTAAGTCTATGGGCTACTCATTTTGAATACAAAAAAATCAATAGATAGGTAATACTCTATCATTAAAAAAAAAAAAAGAGAAAAAGTACATTGGATGGCTAACCTTGCTGTTAGCTTGCGAGTACTATCACAAATGTTATTGTTTGGGGCTAAGATGTGAGCCAAAACCCAATCCTTAGTCCCATTATCACCTTTGGCATGAGGCAAGAGAATCCCTTGCCTCACTCTGCATCTGCTGATCCTCAACACGGTAACACGTTTTATCCTAATTGTATAATAATGAAAATGATATAATGTAAACAATCAGCAATTATGGAAAAGAAAATCAAATAATTGTGAAGTTGAATGAGAAATAACTCATAACTAATTTAATCTGTAGTTGTTAACTTTATTTTGTTTTTTCATGACACCTGCCTCCCCTGACTGCACCTCACTGAAACGGAGTAGTACCCAACTTATTTCAACTTGAGTTTTTAGTGCCTGTGCACAAGGGTGGCTCAAAACAGGGTTTTTCATTATATCGTTACTTGATAGGTCCACACTATGCCAGAAAAGATCAAGGACTAAGGTCAGACATGTATTAGTCAATCTTCAGATGGAGGTGTTGCAGCTTAAACTTGACAAGATGTTGCAGACATCAAGCTGTCTGTGACAACTAATATGGAAATTGACGAAAATCCTTTCAGACATGTATTAAGTTGTGGAAGTAATATGACAAGGAAAATGCATTGGCGTCCGGGTTTGAGGAGTCACTCCCACGGGAATAGCTTGTTAAGGTTGAAATCTAAAAAGTCACTTTGTGTCCCTCATCCCGCAGTATGGAATTGTTCTGGATGCTGGATCCTCACACACATCGTTATTTGTATACAAGTGGCCCGCAGACAAACAAAATGGCACCGGTGTGGTCACTCAACACAGCGAATGCCATGCAAAAGGTTGGTTCAAAAATATTTTCTCCAATCGGTTTGCATGGGAACAGTACCTAATAAACATGTGCGTACCTCTTCCAGGGGGCGGGATCTCAAGCTATGTGGGCCAACAGGGTGCAGCAGGGCAGAGCTTGGAGGAGTGTCTGGACCAGGCAGCAAATGATGTACCTGTGCACAGACACGAAGTCACGCCTGTTTACTTGGGCGCCACAGCTGGCATGAGGCTTCTGCAGTGAGTCCCTGCTTTTGATGGTCTGGGCTATTACAATGTTTTATTTAGAACAAGGGTGCTTACACGTTTTCAGCATGTGAGTTACTTAAAAATGAGCAAGCCAAAATGTTTTACCCAACAAAAAACAAAACATCTACCGTATTTTCCACAGTACAAGGTGCCCCCCTAATAATATACTTTTCTCATATATTTTTCATACATTGGGCGCACCAGACTATAAGGCAAATGACATATAAAGTTCAGTGAGAGCTATCATGGTGTATAACCATTTAGCTCTTTATACATTCACAGCAATAACCGATCAATCAATAAATTGCAAGACATTATACAGGATTCAAACCCATGTAGTGGCTGGGAAAGCACCAACACTTTACTGCTATGCCACCAGTTATACAGAAGACATACGCTTTTCCCCTCAGTGGATGATTAGTAAAGAAAATTCCTAAAATCTGAGAGTGTGTGTCTCGATTAAAGTATGTTGAACTCTCAAAGACGCTGAAAATAATTCACTTAATGTTGTTTTGTAGCCAATCCTTTATTTTAAATTATTTATTTATTAAAAAGGTTTTTCATCTA
Organism: Urocampus carinirostris; assembly: GCF_059441175.1. NCBI lineage: Eukaryota > Metazoa > Chordata > Actinopteri > Syngnathiformes > Syngnathidae > Urocampus > Urocampus carinirostris. The sequence goes on from NC_142364.1 coordinate 28,653,350, forward strand.
TTTTCTTGATTGAATTATCAATAAAAAAATAAATAAATAACCCGCCAATCGGTCTATTGTTTCTCCAAATAATCTATTGATCACCCAAAATTTCTACATATTATAATCATGGATGACAAGAGATCCTTACTAAACGAAACACATGTATTCACAAACAATGAGGAACAAAGATTTTGATGTCTGGGATTAATTGTGTTAAGTGGTTTATATTAACGGCGGCATGGCGGTGGTTAGTGCGTGCGTGGCACAGTCCAGAGGTCATGGGTTCAAACCCAGCTACCAGTATTCCTGTGCGGAGTTTGCATGTTATCCCTGTGCTTGCGTGGGTTTCCTCCGGGGACTCCGGCTTCCCCCCACATTCAAAAAACATGCTTGTCAGGTTAATTGGCCTATTCAAATTGACCCTAGGTGTGAATGAGCGAGTGAGTTGTCTGTCTCTGTGTGCCCTGTGACTGACTGGCAATCAGTTCAGGGTGTCCCCTGCCCACTGCCCGGAGATAGCTGGGATGGGCTCCAGCACCCCCCGCGACCCTACTGAGGATAAGCGGTGCAGATAATGGATGGATGGATGGATGGATGGATGGATGGATGGATGGATGGATGGGTGGGTTTATATTAACAGTAGTGTGAGTGCAGTTTTACACTTTAACCAACTCACCATGCTCCACAAACTCAACCCTGCTCTCCAGTAGCCGGATAGAGTAGAGTATTTTCGTTGCATATATTTAATAAAATCATAACTTTTGATAGAATCACCAAGAGGCTCGCTTGATTTTGCATACACTGACAAATATGGTAGCCAAATTAATCATCCGACGGGCTAGATCTGGCCTGTGGTCTGTATGTTTGACATGTAAGCATTAGACTGTATCTCATTACTGTATTACGCTATTTTCACAGTTTAGAAACACTGTTTTGCATAGTGTATTCTGATAGTTGAAACAGTCTTAACGTCTTTGTCTGCGTATCACTAATGTTGCGGTTTAATACGTACATTCAAGAGCTTGTATGGAATTCTGTTTTCTCCATTCTCTCACATTTGTAGGTAAATAAGTGGAGATACTGGATAGATGATTATTTGTACACTCTCTTATTAAACCAAACATTAACTAAGATACAAGATTTGAGGGTAAAAATGTCCTAATTTTATGTAATTAAATACTGACTATATTTTTCAATTCACAACTTAATTAATCTAGTAAAGTAAATCAAATTCAATAAGTGTTAACGCAACTAAACTCAATGTTTTGCACTGCAGTACTGTTGTACTGCTGACATACTGCAGTTGACCGCTAGATAGCAAATATTCCAACAAATACAAAGTACTGAACTACTATACTACTTATGCTACTTTTTTTTAAAGAAAAGGCCCGCAGGCAATATCTGGCCAGTGAAGGTTATTTTTGGCCTTTGAAATTATTTTCATCCATCATTGTATCATACACCAGGACTTGTATTTGTTTTCAAGGTAAGAAACTTATCCTTGAAGAAAATGTTGTGTTTTCAGTTTATTTAATTGTATTTCAATTAAATTTTAAAGATTTTTTAGCTTAATAAATGAGAGAAAATTATCATTATTGTTTTTTTTTTTGCTAAAACATAGGCTAATTATGGGTCCTGCATAATATTGGCTTCTCTGATTTTATATTCATACTATTGGGATTTTTTTTTATATAAAGGAAGTTTGTCTTTTGTACCTAGTGAAAATTAAAGATTACTGACGGAGCCATTAGAATAGATTTCCTTATTTATCTGATCATAATGAAATTTTGAATATTTGTCTAGCCTTCGGCTTGTAGCTTAATTTTTTATCTAGCCCTTCCATCCATTTGTCTTTGACAGGTTAGGAGTCAGGGGTGATTTCTGTGATCGCCCACTTGATCACGATCATAGCAATGAGTATCCCTAATAAAGAACATGAGTATTTAAAGAATCATCAAAACTATGTTTCCATGTTTTTTCTTCTACCATTATAGCATTTCCAGTCCAGAGCATTCAGCTCAAATCCTGGAAGAAGTTGGCCGTAAAATCCAGTCATACCCTTTCAGCTACCAGGGGGCCACAATACTGTCTGGTCAAGAGGAGGGAGCATACGGTTGGGTGACTGTTAATTATCTCTTGGAGAATTTTATCAAAGTAAGAGTCATATTATTACTAATTTTACGAACCTTTCATAATGCACCATTGATATTAGTTCTGTATTTATATCAGTGTTTATGTTTTGGTTGTGCTGTGGCCAGCGTAAGCCAGTCTACTTGAAAATTGAAATGCATATGTATCCGTTATAAGCAGTAAATGTGTTGAATTGTTGACGTTGGACTCATCTGACGTGAGGAAGACCCTGAGAAGGGTCAACACAAGGAAGGCTCCAGGCCCGGACAACATTCCGGGGCGGGTACTTAGGGAGTGCGCCGATCAGCTGGCTTGTGTACTAACAGACATTTTCAACACCTCGCTAGACCAAGCCAAAGTACCATCATGCTTCAAATTTGCCAACATCATCCCAGTGCCAAAGAAACCCCAGATCTTATCACTCAACGATTACCGGCCCGTTGCACTGACTCCTATCATAATGAAGTGCTTTGAGAGACTGGTTAAAGAACACATCACCTCCAGTCTCCCCTCCTCATTCGACCCCTTTCAGTTTGCCTACAGGACAAACCGCTCCACCAGGGATGCCATCTCCTCTGCGCTTCACCTGAGCCTGACACAACTAGAGGAGAAGAACACCCATGTGCGGATGCTGTTCCTGGACTTCAGTTCAGCATTCAACACCATCATCCCACAACATCTGGTAGACAAAATGAGACTCCTGGGTTTCAACACCCCCCTGCGGAACTGGCTGCTGGACTTCCTCTGTGACAGACCCCAATCAGTGCGGATAGGTCAGAACAGTTCAGATGTCATCTACCTCAGCACGGGCTCCCCCCAAGGCTGCGTCCTAAGCCCCTTGCTGTTCACCTTGATGACACACGACTGCGTCCCTAGGTCCGCCACAAACCACATCGTGAAGTATGCTGACGACACAACAGTGGTGGGCCTCATCAGGGATGACAACGACCTGGCCTACAGAGAGGAGGTGGAGCAGTTGGTGGGCTGGTGCAGGGACAACAGCCTGGTCCTGAATGTCGACAAAACTAAAGAGATCATTGTCGACTTTAGGAAAAACCAGCCCAACCATGCCCCACTTTGCATCAACAACAAGGCTGTGGAGGTTGTCAGCAGTATCAAGTTCCTAGGGGTGCACATTACAAACAAACTCACCTGGTCCGTGAACACTGCATCACTGGTTAAGAGGGCACAGCAGCGCCTGTACTTCCTGCGGAGGATGAGGAGAGCCCACCTGCCCCCACCCTCCCTCATTACATTCTACAGGGGCACCATAGAGAGTATCCTGACCAGCTGTATCTCTGTGTGGTGTGGAGGCTGCAGCGCTACCGACTGGGGTAGTGTGAGGAGGGTAACGAGGACAGCAGAGAAAATAATCGGGACTACACTTCCCTCCATTCAGGACATTGGCCAGAAGCACTGCCTATCCCATGCTAAAAACATTACCGGGGACCCCTCTCACCCCCATCATGGACTGTTCACTCTGCTAGCCTCTGGGAAGAGGTACTGCAGTGTGCGGTGCAGGACCACCAGGCTCCGCAATAGTCTAGTCCCCCTGGCCATTAGACTGTTAAATGGTCAATCTAACATATAGTTAACTTAAATCTAAACGGCTGCTAATCTGACTTTTTGCACTACTGGCAGTTTTTTTTTAATAGCTTGCCACTCCTTGCATATTGCTCTCTGCACTCTTGTAATTACAGCGTTATTGTTACAGTGTTAATGTTACTGTGTACCTGACTTGTTAACCTGACTGCCCATTTTGCACATCTGGTTAGCTACTCTTCTTGCACTATCGGCACTATGGTAAAATACTACACGTAGCCAAAATACAATACAACATTATTTATATCTGTACATTCAAGGAAACTGAGGGGGTCAGATGCATCGACATTTCGTTCTGTATACACGTGTACTAGAATGACAATAAAGTAGATCTGAATCTGAATCTGAATCTGAACGTTCCTAGCCTTTAATGGCAGTTAATGAGTTGAATAACACTCATAGCTTCACAGCAGCAGAAATCCAAAAAAACAGCCATGGCAATTGTTAAGTCCAGTTTTTTGCACAAATTACCACAAATAATAAATTAAAAAACATTGGGGAGTTCAAATGAAGTGGGACACCTTATGGCGTGGGGGGCCATAATATTAAATTTGATTGGATTGAGTTCATTCTGAAAGCTGTTAAATGTAAAGTGATTTTTTTGTGGCACTTGACAGGTAGTATTTTGGACATTTTGAAAATTTGATTTAACAGTGGATGAAAAATAATAACCTATAATTCAAATCCATGCTACAAAAACAGGATATGTACCATATGTTTGACCAAACTTCAATCATTTTAAAAGGGCAGCATGGTACTATTATCAATCGTAGCACTTTTTAAACACCAGAAGATGTCTGCTGTTTAGTGTTTTTGTGTGTCTTTCAATTTTATGTATGATTGGGGTATTTTACCCAAAAATAAAATTTGGGGGGTTTTAGCAAAAATCAATTTAGGATTTATTTTGTACCCGACCTTCTTTCCTTATTTTTTTTTTTTTTTCGGGGGGGGGGGGGGGGGGGGGGGGGGTTGTTGCTCTGCTAATTTGATTTATTTATTTATTTTTACTGTTTTTCCCTTTTAGTATGGCTTTGTAGGGCAGTGGCTCAGCTCCGGCAGGCCCACGGTGGGTGCCCTCGATTTTGGCGGTGCATCCACCCAGATAGCATTTGTGACTCGGGCCAAAATGGAGGACGAAAAGGACATGATGAAGCTACGTCTGTATGGTCAAGAGTACTCTCTGTACACACACAGCTTCCTCTGCTACGGGCAAGATCAGGTGCTCAAGAGGCTGCTGGCCCACATTGTCAAGGTGCTTAACTTACCATAAATTCCGGACTATAGAGCACACCTGACCCAAGGCCTCATGTGCAAATTTAAGGTTGAAACTCGACTTTGCTTTTTCTACAAGCCACAACAGATTCATTCTCTCCATATCTTACATTTTCTTTAAATCATAGGGGAAATGTCGAGTACAGTAAGTAACACATTGTGCCATGATTACAACACTCGTTTGCGGACAGTGTCCTTAACTGTCAATCTTGATCGACTAATGCAACAGTCAAAAGTAATTAGATATGTATTAGCGTATATGCAGGAGTGCAACAATAGTATTTTCGGAATTAAACTCAATGTACTGTACTGACTGAAATTCAGAAGCCTGTACAATGACAACAGCCAGTACATATATTGAGCCATGCGACTGATCTTAAGCTCTCACATCCCTTGTGCACATTACAAAGTGATAAAGAGGAAACCAAGTATTGCTACTCCTTCATAAAAAAAATAATTGTCCTTAGTTACTAACTAAGGAGGGATACACAATAATTATCGGACTGACAGTTATCAGACTGACAAAAGCCTAATATGACGTCACAGTTTTCAGCCCAATAGGGACAATATACCCGGTAATTAGTCACCCGCTGCAACTCTAAAATATTCAATCATCTGACACTAATTGTTAAATAGATTCCAAGCGTTTATGCATAATGATATATATATTTTTATGAAGTAGTAGCTCTACTTCGTCTCCTCTCTATCACTCTGTCAAGGGATTGGAGAGTTTAAGATCAGTCCCATGGCTCAGCACGTCACAGGCTGTTGTCATTGTATGGGCTTCTGAATATTAGTCAATATAGTAACTGTTAGGAATTAAATACATTAAAAATATATCGTTTACCAAATTGTTCGAATTAGTTATCTGACTCCATTAACCAAACATAACCTTCATTCACCTAACAATGCATGCTTGTTTCTTTTTGGGAAAAGAGACCTGCATTTCCACACGGGGGAAGATTTATTTTCTCAAATTATTTAACTAAGTGACCTCCATCAAATTAGCCGAATTATTGTTGCTCGAGTCTTCGTCGAGCCTCTTTTTCTCGATTGTCCCTCGCGATCTTCTCTGATCTTCTTAAGTTCTTCCTCTGCCCACGCCTTTCTCCCAAGCTTGCATGTCGGCTTCTCCCATGGGCGTGTCAGGAAAAAAAAAACACGTGGGCGCCACGGCTCCTCGATGTCTGAAGAAACTCAAAACAACACCAAGCGTTTATCAAAACAATGCCTGACGTCCTTCGTCAGCGCCCTGTTATCAAAATTCCCCAGCCAAAACACTCAGACCTGAAGCCCACTCAGTGAAAATCTTTATTGCACTCGATAAATGTAACTTGTATTATAAAATCCTTTATAGTAAAATGTATAAAATCCTTCATAATGTACATTGAGTTTAGTTTTATGATTGTTTTTGTCACATTCCTGCATATGTTAATGCCAAATAAAATTATATTCACTGCTGCGCTTTTGGATTAAAATTGACAGCTGCAGTATTCAAATGAGTGTCTTAATCACTGCACCATTGTGTTACTATCCTCTGCTAGACATTTCCCTGCTGTTTTTTTTCATTGTAAGAAATAGATGTGAATAAGTTCTTTTTAATGGCTTTTTAAGCCTGTAGCTTAAAATCTTGAAAAGTTGAGTTTCTCACTTAAATGTGCATATCCGGCTTTTAATCAGGTGCGCTGTCAAACCAGGACAGGAGGAGGACCCTGATGCGTAACGCTTTCATACAAGCTTTAGTTATTCGGCGATCGCTGGGCGGAAGAAGTAAGACAGAAGTCCGGCTTGGAAAAACAGAAACCAGAGACCGACACGAGCAGATACCGGACAGACGGGTCGATACAGGACAGGATGGGACAGATGGGATCGATACCAGACACTGGAGACTGGAGTCAGATATCAAACAGGACGAGATAGACAGGATTGATACCGGACAGGATTCACAAGCAAGATACCTTGACAGTGTCAAAACACACGTCTTGCGGGTGCAGAGGTTTGTTGACGAACTGACAAGGGGTGAGTGAGAGCACTGAGCTTAAATAGGAGGGAAGCCAATCAGGAAACGAGCCGCAGCTGGCGCCAAACGGGCGGGGCCAAGTGAAGGCAATGTGCAACCGTGACATGTGCTCTGTAGTCTGGAATTTACTGTATATTTTCTCCATCAGCAAAATATTACATGTTAATTTAAAAACAGTTTTAAAGTCTACAACAGTGTAACCTATTCTGCTCTGTTTTCCAGTCTCAGGGCTACGCTGTATCAGTCTCTCACCCATGTCATCCTGCAGACTCATCTGTAAAAGTCAATTTGGGCAGCATATTTAACTCTCCATGTACAGCCAAGTACAAACCGGGCACTTACAGTGCCCACGACTCATTGCTAATAAACGGCAGCGGACACTATGAGCAATGCGTGGGTAACGTGTCCGAGATCTTCTCCTTCGACAGATGCCCCTTCTCTCACTGCTCCTTCGATAAAGTATTTCAGCCTAACGTAACCGGCAGTTTTATGGTAAGAATGTAGAGCATCGGAGTGCAAATCCCATTGAAATCCAACGATTTTCAAGCAACTCTCTTATTTGTCTAATCCAACAGGCTTTTTCTGCATTTTTCTACATTCACGCTTTCCTCCAGCGCATCACTGGAATCACAGTGGGCACTTCAGCACAAATGGAGAAAGCTGCTGAAAAATTGTGCAAGATGACTTTTGCTGAGGTATTGTTGATACGCTAATATTTTATAATGCTTAATAAAATAAATAAAATAGATTGTCCTGTTCATGTGGGGGGGAAAATTATCTCCAATATTCCTTTTTTTTAAAAAATGAAAAAAAAATCTATTATTCTCCTTCCCACAAAAATAAATTGATAAAAAAACAAGTGGAGTTTCAAAGTGACCATAAAGCACCAATTTACTTTTCATTTTTTGCCCAGCCTTTTTGAGGTTTTTGAGTATCCATAGCAGCAAGATTTCTTATAAATGCAAATGCATTATTTTATGATAGTTCATGTAATTTTGCTAATTATTTATATCAATACTGTTTTTATTTTGAATGAATTGAATAAAGCTATGAAACTAAAACAGAATGTACTTAAAGTGAACAGAATTCAAAAATAAATGAATAACTTCTTAATTTCCAGAGAATGTATTGTAAGAATTGTCAACCCATAAATAAAATGTGGCAATTTTATTTCGGCATACATTTACACACTGTCCCTTTAAAGAATGACAGGGACAACTAGAATCAGTTAATAATATCCCCTTTTTGTTACGCCGGTGGGCCGTCAAACTGTTGAGAAACAAAGACGTGTCTTCACTATGTCACCAGTCACTGAAATATGTCATGCCCCATATCATTTGAGACCTAAACTCTTGAAATTCAAGACATGATGACCATTTCAAAATATACTTATTACAGAAATATCATGATTAGTCTAAAACAAGACACCCGAAAACTATAAAGTTGGTATAGCTTACCAATAAAACATGCTCTGAGAGTCAGAGACACGATTCTCAGAAAACATTCTTGGTACATTCCTGACAGTCCAGTGAATCCAACTGTGTAAAATATTTACTCCAAAGAACACAATAATGCCGACAGTTTAAAAAAAAATGTTTGCCTTAAAGCGGTTCAGCATTGGTTGACGATTCTTGTTGTGATCTGTTCATTTCTCCCCACAATTCCTTTTTAAAAGTGAACAAACTCCTAAGATGATTTCCAATATGGCTGTTAGCCCCTGACCCTTCGATTTACACCACTCTCGACCATTTCCAAGATTTCTATCGCAGACCTTAGCCTGCGATAGCCGATGAAGGGCTGTATTGAAAAATCATCCATGACCTACTTTGGTTTCAAAAATCTTCAGCCAATAGTGACCAGTTCTTATGATGATTGACACATTGGTTAGCCAATGAAATTCCCCAAATAAATATATGCATATATACAATGTATATTCAAATCAGAGGCTAAAACAATGCAACTTGGGATTCATTTTTACGTGTGATTGTCACACGTAATTGTGCGCAATCTGTGATTACCTTTCTGTGTCCCCACGGATAACCACCTTATCGTGGTGGGGCACTTTGCGCGTCTCCATGACCCCTAGAGCTATGTCGGCGGGAGTCTCGTACTCCTGGTAGGGTTACCCAAGCCGAACAGGTCGAAGGGTAGAGTCCAGACTAAGAGTGATCCCAAAAGCTGGCGGTTTCCTACAGACCTGGATCCCGTTAGCCCCCTGCAGTTGTAGAAAGATGCCGGTCGTCTAGGGTCTCCCTTGCCACTGGAACCATCTTCTTTACAATCAAGATAGTGGCGTTGGGGAAAGTGCACCCCTTACGCCACTTTAAAAACCGTCATTGCGCAGGTATCCTCTTTTACCTGAGTCTCGACCACAATCCAGGATCGGACTGTTCAAACATCAGGTGACTCACAAATAAAAGAAGATGGTCATCATCGAATCGATGGACAACCCCAACGAACGAACGATTACCTTTCTGGAATGATGAAAAGTCGAACAATTACAACTCTTTCACAATGTCTAAGAATTGGCCAAAGCAAAATACATTGCTTCAAAAGTTTTAGGGTTGTAATCTGGTAGTCTCCAAATGGCCACTTTTGGAAATGCCTTGACATACCTTTAGAAAAATGTGTAAAATACAACGTTTAGTTTTTTACATTGAGATCAAATATGACCTGGAACCACATAAGGCTTCGTGCTATTGTTCCAGCTGTTTATGGCTAAGATGCCCGTACTATACTCTTTTGCAGGCATGTAATTCAGGCGGGAAAAAATATTCAGGAAAGAATAAAAACCTATTTCTGTGTCTTTCAACTAATGTTACTCAATGTTAGTAGCACTGGGAGTAATTCAGTTTAGGACAAAGCCTCAGAGTGTTACCTTTCAAAAGAGACCAAACATCTCCATTATCTCAAAATGGTTCAAGAAGAGCATTCAATTTACATTGGGTATGTCTTGGATTGGGATTTTTTACAGGATTATTTATAGGTTAAACCCTGGGTTTAAAACCCTACTATGTGATAATGTGTTTATTCCTTGTGCTAATATATGTATATGTAGAGGTATGAGTTTCTTAAAACATTTGTGTTTCTCATTGTGTTTGTATTTTAAAGCTTCTTTCTTATTGTTGCTGTTTTTGTTGTTTTTTCAATTTGTTTTAGATGCTTGCACTTGCTCCCGATCAAGCATCCCGCCTGAGAGATTACTGCGCTTCCTCTGTCTTTGTAAAAATTCTTCTACTCAAAGGATACAGCTTTGATGAAAAGTCATTCTCTCGCATTGCATTCAAGAAGAAGGTATAAGTCCTTGAGTCTTTTTTCAGGCATACACAAAGAAAATGTAATTCTAATTGCTTTTTTGTTTTGATCCTCTAGGCTGGTGATGCCTCAGTCGGTTGGGCACTGGGCTATATGTTGAGCCTGAGTAATTTGCTACCCTCAGAAAATGTTCAAACATGGAAGGCGTTAGTGCCTGGAGTATGGGAAAGCCTTGTAGTTCTTTTTCTGCTGCTCTTGGTCGGCATCCTGCTTTTCAGTGCATGTTGGGTCTCTGAATGGAACAAGAGAAGGCAAAATGACAGAGCTATATAGATCTGCTACAGGACATTGTGCAGTCAGAAAGCAACTAGACTGTTGTAAAGTTTGTACTGCTTCAGCTCTGTAAATATTATTGATATGATAATTATTGTAATGCTTGGAAAAATGTGTAATCTTAGGATTTTATAAGGACTTTAAACTTGCTTGCAAAGGGAGATATACAGTACGGTCTCATTATGCAGAAGGCTGTACTATGACTTCACAAGTACTGTACACTTTTGGTTTCCGATGGACCACACACCAGTTAAATGTGTATTTATTCACATCAGGGAGTAAATAAACAATAGCATTGTATATTTTGTACACTACCGGTCAATGTTGAGTTTTTCATGAAAAAGTCAAACTTTTATGTATCTAATGAGTTGTCTAATGTCTCTGTTATTTTGCCCATATCAATCTCATCCTTCCTGTTAGCCAGTCTCAGATATGGCTTTTACTTTGCCACTACGCTTTGAAGAACTGGATCTTGGTGTCGCCTCTTCAAAATGAGTAATGCACATCTTTGTAGGAGCTTTTCAGTTTCTTAGCAATTGTTTGCATGGAATAGCCTTCATTTTTCAGAACAAAAATAGACTGTTGAGTTTCAAATGTAACTTCTCCTTTTCAGATTCAGATTCAGATTTACTTTATTGTCATTCGTGTACACGTGTATACAGAACGAAATGTCGATACATCTGACCCGCACAGTTTCTTTGAACGTCAGCCGGGATACATAAGATTAACCATGTCTTCGTCAGAATTTTAGCGCAACAGTTCATATATATGTGTATATATATATATATATATATATATATATATATATGAAATGGTCCAGTTTATTGTTTATTTCTGGGCATTCTTAAAGTTTATTCACACCCAAAAATGTGATGCTCTTTGTTTCTCAGATACTTAACTAGCACAAAGAAAGGTCTGTTCTATAGCTTCTCTAACAATGCTAACTGTTTTAAGTTGTACGAACATCATTGCATAAAGGTGTTCTCATCATCCCATAGCTTTCTAACGCAATTAGCAAGCACAATTACAACACTGGAGTGCTGGTTGCTGGAAATTAGCCTCTGTACGCCTATGTTAAAAACAGACATTTGCAAAAATAAGGGAATTCTCTAAGGGACCCCAAACTTTTGAATGGTAGTGTATATACTATTTTATAATATTGTAAATATTACTCTAAGACCAGGCTGGTTAAGTGATAATGTAACTTATTTCAATTGTATATTATTGTTGTTGTCGTTGTTTTGCAGGATGTGAATTACTGAGACAATACAATTGCTATTCCCGATGTATGTTTATAAAAAACAAACCAGGTAAACATAGGAGTACAAACCAGGTTATTCTTGTACTGTGGGCTTCATTTAAAGGATACCAATGTGTTAAATTTCTAGACTTTGAATATTTATTGATTAATTTTTTTCATATGTCACTTTGTTTTTCATTCATTGGAATAGAAGTAAAGAATTAAGTTTTATAAATAATCAGTAAACTGACCGTGGGTTTTAAATATTAACAGTCAAATACTGTCGGGGCAATATCTACGTTTCACTTTTTAATGAGCAGTTGATGAACTGAGATGTACTGCAGTTTTCTAACTTCTTTATTGCAAAAGCATACATGTCAACTTATGGTTTTCCCGTATTTTATACGTTTTTTTTGGTCATTTTAAAATGTGTACACCGGACAACAATTACTTCGACTAACTCAAACTCCCTGCCAAAACGCACTGGTCAGTGTTGACAACTGAGGCCCAAACAAAACATCGTCAGAAGTAGGATGGCATACACCAATCCCATCGAGCAAGTCATGATTCTCACCAGAAAACTGCCTCTGTGCTCTCAAACATTAACTATTTTATTACCAAGAAGATAAGAATTCAGTATCATAACTATATAAAGGTTCATAATATAATATAATATATCCATCCATCCATTTTCTGTGACGCTTATCCTCACTAGGGTTGCTGGACCCATACTTATAATAATAAATAAGAATTATAACCATCATAGTAATATAAATAATAATCATCATTATTATTATTTCATAACTTTTTTAAAATAGTAAAATGGTTTATAGATAATCCATCAAAATGTTGCGGATGGCGAGGAGTAATGCTAGGAATCAAATGGACGAATCAACTTTAAGGCAGTGGAGTATTTACAATGCTGCGTTGTTCACATCTATGTTCCGTTTAACTTTTTTTTTTTTTACCTCTCACTTTTTTCATATTCAAACCTATCCTGCCCTTTATTAAGGAAAATAGTTATAAAAATGCTTAGTTTTTTGGGAGTGCTTGTGCTGAATTTGAGCTCCCCCAAAAATGGACTAGTTCCGCCCATGACTCCGAAGAACAATTTTTATGCAGGAAAAAAATAAAATAAGAAAACACCTTTTTTGTTTGAACAAATTTATTGACACTAAAAACAGAAAACAATCATGACAATCTCAACAGCAATTAAGCACATTCACAATATTATATTCCAATATTACGTTTTTAACAGCAAACACAAAGTGAGGTTTGAACAAACCTTCTCGAAAATCAAACATATTCACAATTTCATTATATAACATCTTTGTTAGTGTCAATAGATCCGTCCAGGCCAAAGTCGATTGTCCTCGGTCTGAACAAATCCACTGACACCAACAGCAGCAAAACACAGCCATCAAGCATATTCACAATTTTTTTATATTTGACAATATGACGTGACGATATGACGTTTTAACATTTTTTCCTGACATTTTCAACATCAATTAAACAATTTCAGAGTTATTTTCTTTTAACAGTAGTTAACCAGCGTGTAAAAGGCAATACTATTGTGCAAGGGCATAGCTCTGCCATCCCACCCTCCCAAGCAGCATTCTTCCAGTCCTCTGTGTGGGTCCTTTCCCTTCTGCGTGGGTCCTCTCCCTTCTGGGTTCCACAACCCAGGCCGTTGCTGCCAGGACTCCAACAGTGTAGCTCCGGCTCCCCCCTCCGGGTGGGTGCAGACGAGTCTTCTTTAAGGCTGCGTCCTAGGCCCGCCGCTCGCAGATTGTATGGTATCTGCAGCCATTTGGAGCACAGCCACGGGGGGGATCTGCCTGCACCTCCATACCAGCAGGTTTCTGGAGGTCCAGATGGCGTCCTTGATGGCGGCGAGAGTGAGCCAGTCCCTGGCAAAGTCGTTCCGAGGCCTCCTCGACCGACTCACCCCGTAAAGCACGTACTGTGCATCAGGGACCTCTCCTGCTGGCAAGTCCGGGAACTTTCCTAGTTGTTCGGCCATTGTCCACAAGACCTGGGCAGCGCTGCACTCAACTCACAAAAAAGGTGCCTCACCGACTCCTGGGCGCCACAGCCAGGTCGAGGGCACGTCGAAGTCGCTGACATTCCTCGGTGGTGCATTACAGCTCTGACTGGGAGAACTTCATGAGCCACCATCCATGACAAGTCTCGTAGTCTGTTTGGGAGGGCAGGATGATTGACGTTGCTCCAAACCGTTGTGGATTCGCCAAACGCAAGCCCCCGCACAGGGCTTACTGTAGCTCGCTCTTGCACAATAGCAATAAGGGCCCTGTGGTTTTGTAAAGTGTGACATTCTTGTGTTTCCAAATCAAACTTCTTCAAAAAATCCCGAATAAAGAGATGTGTTGGTGGCAAGTTAAACGAAACTGGAATCAAACGATTGTCTGGTACAAGCTTTAGCTTCCGCAAATATGAGCCCATCCAAAAGCGGGTCATTGCTTGACTTTTCGGGTTGTTGGGTGGGCCCACAGCGTTTTGGAAGTGGAGAGAGACATATTTGCTTCCCAGGAAAAGCTGGAGGTCAGGCACTCCTTTCCCCCCTTTTTCCTTTTTCTTTTTCATTGTATCTCTTTTTATCCTTTCCCACTTTGAGCCCCAGACAAAGCGAAAGATGGCTCGGTCCAGTTGTAACAGCACGTTTCTTTTAGGCATAAAAATTAAACTGATTGACAAAAGCATTGGGAGGATGATCGCTTTGATGATTAGGACCTTCCCCTCTATTGTCAGTTTTCTTAGTGACCAAAAAACAAGCTTTTGCTTAACTTTCCTTGTCACGTCATCCCAGTTGGTCTCGCCTCCTCCATCCGCATTGAATTTTATCCCTAGGATTTTCTGGTCTGTCTTTAACACCGTCAGCGGGAGTCCTGCCTTTTGTGTCTCTTTCCACATTCCATAAAACTTCACTTGTGATTTTTCTCTATTTAGCCTTGACCCAGACGCCCTCCCAAACAGGTCAGTCAAGTCAAGGGCTCTTTCAACAGATGCGCGGTCAGTACACAAAATATTAAAATCATCCATGTACAAAACACACTTGGTAATTTGTCCCCCACTTCCTGGGATATTGATGCCTTCGACAAATCTATCTTTTCTTAACATTTGTGCCAAAGGTTCAATGCAAAGAACATAGAGAAGGGGAGACATAGGGCAACCTTGACGTACACCGCAGTTGATCTCGATTGCTTCCGATAAATTCCCGTTAATCATGAATTTGCTGTAGATGTCTTGGTATGGCAGTCCTACCCACTTGATGTATTTTTGGGGAAAACCACATTTTTGCAATACCCTAAAGAGGTATTGGTGCGAGACTCGATCAAAGGCTTTTTCAAAGTCTAGGTTTAGGACCGCTAGTCGCATGTTTCTGTCTCTTGCATAACAAATGGTGTCACGGATCAGCATGAGACTGTCGCTGATCTTCCTTCCCACAATGGCACAGGTTTGGTCTGGATCAACCAAGTCTCCCAAGACAACAGACATTTGTGTTGCTAGAAGCTTGCTGAAAATTTTACAGTCCACGTTTAAAAGCGTTATGGGTCGCCAGTTTTTTAAGTCAATTTTGTCTCCTTTTTTGTGCAATAGAGTAACTATCCCTATTCTGAAACTGTCTGGCATATGGTCTCGACTGGAAAATTCGTTAAAAACAGTTAACAGATCTGGTGCTAAAATATCCCAAAAAGTCCGGTAAAATTCGAGGTTGAGTCCGTCCTCCCCGGGTGATTTGCCTTTTTTCATAGTCTTTATGCAATCATTCAGTTGGTCTTGGGTAAAGTCCGATGTTAAAAAGGGGTCTTGACGCATTGATCTTGAAATATGATCTAATACATGCCCCATTTCATTCTCATATGTTTCTTTCTTTTCAAATAATTTTTTGTAGTAGTCTTCGACCAATCTGGTTATTTCACTACTTTCCTTTGTTATTTGCCCGTTTTCGTTTTGAAGTTTAAAAATCCCCTCATTTTTGCCCATAATTTTTTTTAAAAAGTAGCGTGTACATTTTTCCCCTTCTTCTATTTCTCTTTCTCTGCTTCTTATTATGATGCCTTTGCTCTTTATTTCCGCCAAAGCGTTTAGTTCTTGTTTGGTCTCTTTGATTTCATCATTAAAGTCCATCCCCTTTTCTGTTTGGATGAAATAGCGTTGGAGTCTTCTTTGTAGTCCCGACATGCGTTTCATCTCTTTGAGTTTCTTGTTTTTCCCTGCATTTTTAAAAAAGGTCTGTGTTCGTTTCTTTGTCATTTCCCACCATTGTGCTCGTGAATCATACGAGTCTTGAAGGGTCTGCCAGTCTTTGTACAGCTCCCTGTATTGTGCGGCTAGAGCCTCATCCTCCAGCAGGGAGCAGTTTAACTTCCACAAACCCTTCCCAACAGTCATACCTGAAGGAAATGAGAAAGAGCAGGACAGTAGCAAGTGATCCGAAAAAAAAACTGGAATTAATCTTGCATCACTTTGTGCTAAACCCCTCGTAAATATGTAGTCTATTCGAGAGGCTCTGGCATTGTCACTACTGAACCAGGTGAAGCCCTCCTCTCCTGGATGTATGGATTTGAAACAGTCCACCAGTTTAAATGTCCGGCACATGTCTTGTAATAAAGTTGATGTTTTATCTACTTTAAACTCCTCATCGTTCCTCTTTCTATCCTTCCTACTTAGGATGCAATTAAAATCTCCTCCCACGATTAGTGGTTGATGGCCTAGCATATGCGACTGGATGTCCTCTAAAAGTTTGTACCTGAGTTGTCTGTCGGCATGGCCGTATATGTTAATGAGGTTAAAATCATTCCCTATATAAGAAAGTCTTGCTAAGATTGCGCGTCCGTCTCTCATCACAGTACTCCCCTTTATGATGAGTTGAGGGTTGTTTATTAAAATGGCTACCCCATCGTTACGGTTTTTTATTCGAGCCACTCCATAATGACGGATATGGCCAAATCTCTTCCCACTGTTTATAATTTTTTAGAAAGGGGATTACGGATCATTTCCGTCACTGGTAGCAGACGTAGATTGCTAACGAAGATGTCATCTATGAAATTCTGCACTGCTACACATAATAAGCAACACTACATGTACTGCAAGTGAGGAAATAAATACTAATACCACCATTCATCCCTCGCCGGACAACCCACACGAAAAGCCACAAGAGCGGCAGCTTTTGAAGATTTCGACAAAGACTACAAAGAGTTCAGCTAAGTCAAATGATTCAGCAAAGCTGAAATTTGGTCTGTTAAATATTAGATCGCTTGCTCCAAAAGCTTTACTTGTTGATAACATTATTCGTGATTATAAACTTAACTGTATGGGTCTGTGTGAAACTTGGTTACGCCCGGATGAGTACTTAGCGCTAAATTATGCTTCTCCCCCAGACTACGAGAGTAGCCATATAGCACGCACGTTGAAAAGGGGTGGTGGTGTTGCGCTAATTTCTGAAAAATCGCTCAAATTTAATCCACGTACCTCTAATAATTACAAGGCGTTTGAGGCTCTTGTGATGCGGTCCTCTCTATTGTCAATTTATGTAATAACTATCTATCGTGCACCTGGGCCATACACAACTTTCTTAGACGAATTTGCTGAACTTTTGTCTGAACTAATAACCTATGCAGACAAAATTATAATTATGGGAGACTTTAACATTCATATGAACTCCCCACTCAATTCACTTACTATTGCGTTTAGGTCTCTAATTGATGCATTTGGCTTTAATCAACTGGTTGATTTGCCAACCCATAAAAATGGGAACACGCTAGACTTGATTCTGACTCGAGGAGTTTTAACCTCAAACATTATGGTGTTACCGTGTACTACCGTTATCTCGGATCATTATTTAGTTACATTTGAGGTGCCATCTAAGTGTAGTGTTAAAAAAGCTGAAGTATTTAGCGGACGCAATATAAGCACTGGCACAGTTTCTGAGCTCTTTGAACTCCTTCCTGGAGCAGTTGCGTCCTTTCCTACATACAATGGCTCGATTGACTCACTCATGAATGAGTTCAATACCACCCTGACTAGTGTGCTGGATTCAATAGCGCCCATAAAACTAAAATCACGTCCTAAAAGACGCACGCCTTGGTTTACTGATGAAACTAGAACCCTCAAACAAGAATGCAGGAAATTGGAAAGGAAATGGCGCGCTACCAAGCTTGAGGTTTTCCATCAAACCTGGTGTGACAGCTTGTTAAAGTATAAAGCGGCCCTTGCCTCTGCAAAATCGGCCTACCTTTCGAAGGTGATTGCGTCTCAAAAGAACAACCCCAAAGCCCTTTTTGACACTGTAGCATCGCTTACAAGGCAACAGACTATCGCAGATAGTTCGACACACTCTGCTCAGGACTTAATGGTCTTCTTTACTAAGAAGATTCAATGCATACAGGAAGAAATTGCAAAAGAAATTATTAATTCTACACATACTAAAGGACTGAAATTTACAGATGCACGACAGGGTGGCTGCCTTGGGAAAATGGCCGGTTTTAGTGAACTGTCACTTGATGATCTCAAACAGGTGGTAAATGCGGCCAAACCGACAACTTGCCAGTTCGACCCGCTCCCAGGTTCACTTATTAAAAGTCTTTTTGGCGTCCTTGGACCTTCAGTTCTAAATATTATAAACATATCACTCTCATCAGGTGTAGTTCCAGCAGCTTTTAAGTCCGCCGTTATTAAACCCACACTGAAACGACCCAACCTTGATCCAGAAATATTAAGTAATTACAGACCTGTGTCAAACCTACCTTTCCTCTCTAAAGTACTCGAAAAAGTAGTGGCACAGCAGCTGAATGCTTTCATATCCGAGAATAACCTTTTTGAATCCATGCAATCAGGATTCAGGGCTAACCACTCTACTGAGACAGTTCTGATCAAGGTAACAAATGATCTCCTAATGTCAATGGATTCTGGCGCTTCATCACTTTTGCTGCTGCTGGATCTTAGTGCTGCTTTTGACACAGTGCACCACAATATCCTACTAGAACGGTTGGAAAAATGGATTGATCTCTCAGGAACCGTCCTCTCGTGGTTCAGATCCTACCTCTCAGATAGGACGCACTGTGTTAAATATGGTGAAATGACATCTGAGCCCTTTAATGTTACCTGCGGTGTTCCGCAGGGTTCAGTGCTTGGCCCCCTTCTTTTCAACATTTACATGCTTCCATTAGGTGACATTATTCGCAAGTACAATATCAGCTTCCACTGCTACGCAGACGACACTCAACTCTATCTTCCGTTGGAGGAATCTTCCACACTAAACTGTGGAAATTTGGAGGCCTGCCTCACTGAGATAAAAGAGTGGATGTCACTCAATTTCTTGCGTCTTAACTCTGAAAAGACCGAAATGTTAGTCATTGGTCCATCTAAATGCCGTGACTTATTCTCAAAAACTGCTGTGAACATTGACAAATGTCACATCACACAGAGTGACTCAGTTAAAAATTTAGGTGTCATATTTGACCCTGATCTAACCTTTGAGATGCATGTAAAGAAAATTACTAGAACCGCTTTTTTCCATCTTCGTAACATTGCCAAAATCCGTTCAATACTGTCTCAGTCTGATGCGGAAACTATAATTCATGCATTTGTTACCTCCCGTCTCGATTACTGTAATGCACTACTCTCCGGTCTCCCGAAGTCCAGAATCAAGTCTCTTCAGCTAGTACAAAATGCCGCAGCGAGGCTTTTAACTAGGACAAAAAAGTACAATCACATAACACCGATTTTGGCTAACTTGCACTGGCTCCCAGTTAGCCAAAGATGTGACTTCAAGGTTCTCTTAGTACTGTACAAAATCATACATGGACTTGCTCCCTCTTATCTTTCAGATCTGATCTGCCCCTATGTCCCAGTCCGAAGCCTACGATCTGAGAGTGCCGGTCTTCTGGTGATCCCGAGAGCAAAGAAGTGTTCTGCTGGTTCGAGAGCGTTCTCCATCTGGGCACCGGTGCTGTGGAATGCTCTTCCCCCTGAGATCCGATCTGCAACCTCAGTGGAAATGTTTAAATCTAAACTTAAAACTCACTTCTACGCCATTGCATATGAATAATAACCTACTCTTCTTGTCTGCTGAAAAATAGTCTGTGTAACATAGTGTACTAATCTGTGAAGCCCTTAGAGACTTATTGTGATTAAGGGCTATACAAATAAAAATGACTTGACTTGACTTGACTTAATATCCAGGGTTGTGTAGGGTTACTTTAACTTGATTACTTTCAATTACTTTTGGATTACCCCAATACCAAATATGCTGATAAAAGACAAAAGAAACGAAATATGAATAAAATTATGACTCACAACACGTGGTAAGCTTTCTCTCCTGGCTTTGATCTCTTTGATCTCCGGAAAAACTAACATAAAATGCGACAGAAACAAAATGAAAATAAATCCAAACAGCTTGCCAACATAATTTTTGCCGTTCCATGTATTCCGTTACTCCCCAAGCCTGCACAAAATTTTGTAATTGTATTCATATTTAGTTTCTTTTGTCTTTTATTAGCATATTTGGTATTGGAGTAATCCAAAAGTAATTGAAAGTAATCAAGTTAAAGTAACCCTACCCTACCCTGCTAATATCCTACATAGTATGTTTTGCTGTGAATAAATAGGTGCCGTGCTGCTGTGTGTAAGTTTTTATCGCTTAAAGAGGGGAATTGCAATCACCAATAAAGAGAATAACAATTGGTAATTGAAAATTGCTAACAATTACTTGATTGATTATTGGTTGATCTTGAATCCAAAATCCAAATTAGCGGGTTAACCTCCTGGTATGATAAATTATATTACACGATATGGTGTTGGGTGTCAGAAAATTAAAAATAGGCACAATCATTTTTTTTTATTGAACAGGACATGAGCAACAAGCATGTGGAATATACAATATTAACACTAAACGTGTAAATTTGAAAATGAGGGCATTGTACAACGTTTTCTTTACGTGCTTGCATAGAAGTGTAATAATAAAAATAATTAATAATAACAATAAAGGTTATTCTTTCAAGTACAATGGCGTTTGTAATTTGCTTGAATAAAAGTCTGAGGAAAAATGTAAAGGAAAAATATGTTAAATTGATAGCACTTTAACCACGGTCACAAACTATCAATGACGTTGAGGACTGACAAGCCTGGTTGGTTTGTTTCTTTCAAAATAAATCTCGTAATTACAAATACAGAAAAACAGAATTCTATTTCTCTCAGTTCAAAAGTATTACTAATAAAAAAGATGATTAAAAGTTTCAGGAAGGTCTTTTAAATGAATAATATCATGGAAAATAAAGCAATTAGTCAAATGTGTATCGTGTTTTGAAAACTGTAAATGGTAGCGTTACCGAGATAACGGAAGTGAGCCGAGTACACAATTTACCGGGGTTTCTAACCATGCAAAATAGAGTTAACTCAATAAACATTTCATGCATGCGCACTTATTGCATTTACACAATTTGAAACGAGTTTTGTGGATAACATACAAACATTAGTTTGCGATCTTTTTTGTTGCTGTTGCTCTCTGGTTGTGTAGAGATGTGTACGCAAACGAAGGCGGCTGCCCGCATGGTAAATATTCCTCAAGCGGACATAGATCCTTCCGGTGTGTTTAAATACGTCCTCATCAAAGTCCACAGCAAAGAGGAAAACGACGACACCGAAGTAGAAATCGTCCGTGGATACAGCTGGGCCGAGTACCACGGTGAGTTTTGAGTCCTGCTTTTATATGATCAAGCACGTATTCATAAATACCCCAGAGCCTTTCTGTTATTTTGTACTTCGGACACAGGAGTCGCGTCCATATTCATTGTGATGCATCACTTACACGAGACTCAAGATTTATTGAATGATTTCAAACGAATCTCCCAGTCCTAGCCATGTTTGCACAACACTAGATGGCAGCACATTACCACAAAGTCAAGTAATGTTTATTTGTATTGCCCTAAATCACAAGACGTTTCAAACACCACAGACTATTTCAGACTATTATTTCCTCCTCTTCTGATCTGAAACCTACAGGTCAGTAAGGAAACTTCTAAATCTCAACATGTGTAAAATGAAGAAACCTTAGAAGGGACTGCACATGAGGTTATCCCCCTTCCAGGATGACCAGGCTTCAATGGATGTTGCAAACAATAAAGCTATACAGTATACGTGTATTTTTTTTTTTTTTTTTTTTTTTTTTTTTAACAAAGAACAAAAAATGTTATTAATAGAAAATAAGAATAAATGCTCATACAATAAATCCATACAAAAAGAAATATATATATATATATATATATATATATATATATAAATTAATACATCAAAATATACACCCAAAAAAAAAAAAAAAAAAAAAAAAAAAAAACACATAATTAGGGGGAGGTGTTTAGACATCAAGTAAAATTTGTGTGATAGGCTTCCATCTTTTCTCAAATTGGTCAAGTTTCAGTTGAAGTCTTGCAGTGATTTTTTCCATAATGTACATTTGCTTTAATTTGTCTCTCCATTGTTTTATGTCAGGCGGTTGTGGTTTCAGCCAGGACACTGTGATCATTTTCTTTGCTACCAGAAGCATTACCCTTAGTATATATTTCTGTTGACCAGATAGTAATTCTTCTGGCAAAATTCCTATTATGTAAGCCTTTGGGTCCAACCGCAACTCCCAGCCAGTGATTAATTTTATTTCTCTCTGGATACTTCTCCAAAAATTTGATATTACAGGGCAATTCCAGAAAATATGCGTAAAGTCTCCGACCCCCCCACAGTTACGCCAACATAGATTCGAGGTATTTTTATACTTTGAAGTGATAGAGGGTGTATAGAAGAATCGCATTTTTACTTTCCATTCAAACTCCCTCCATGTCGGGCTGTTGGTTATTTTGTGTCCCTCTTTCAATGTTTTTTCCCATTCGTTGTCTTTTATCGCTACATTAGTTTCTTGTTCCCATTTTTCCTTAACTGCCATGTCCTCATTACTGAGGTCCATTCTCAGGGCTTTATATAGTTTTGATATAACCCCCTTTATTGATTGTCCTTTTGTATACGATATTAATAATTGCTCTACCTTAGTCGGCTCCTTACATATTTTCCCCCATTCCTCGTGTTTCTGGAGGTAATGTCTTAGTTGCAAATATTTGTAGAACTCATTTCTGGGTAGGTCAAATTCTTGTTGGAGTTGTTCAAATGATTTCATTGCCTGTGCTTCCAATACTTGGGTAATCAACATCAGTCCTTTTTGGGCCCATTTTTGAAACCCTACCTCCATAACCCCAGGTTTAAAGTCTGGATTTTTCGCTATTTTGGTAGCCCTATTCACAGATCTTGATATTTTTAATTTTTTTTGTATTGTTGACCAAGTTTTAATAGTTCCCTTAATCCATTCATTCTGGATTTTTAATTTATTCCACCTCGTGACTGATATGTATGGTAACGATTCCACAGGCATATTTGGACAAGATCGCTGCTCCATGTCCACCCATATCGTATCTTTGTCTGTAGTAATCCACAAGATGAGTGCTTTAATTTGAGCTGCCCAATAGTAATATTTAATATTGGGTAGGTCTAGGCCCCCCTTTTCTTTAGGAGCTAACAGGGTTTTGTATTTTATTCTAGGTTTCTTGTTTTGCCAAAGGAATTTTGCTATCAACTTATTTAACATTTTAAATGTGGATGCCGGGATCAGAATTGGAAGGGATTGAAACAGAAATAATAGTCTTGGTAATATGTTCATTCTGATTGTTTCTATCCTGCCGATAAGACTTAAGGGCAAAATTTCCCATTTTTCCAAATCTTTCCTTATTTCTTTTATCAACATTCCATAATTTGCATCAAACAGCTGTGTGGTATGTGGTGTAATGGTCACCCCCAAATATTTAAACCCTTTATTTGTCCATTTAAAATCAAATCTTTCACTCACATCTGTTGGACATTTTCCTGATATCATCATTGCTATTGATTTGCTCTCATTATTTGAATACCCAGCTACTTCTCCATATATTTTAAGGCTCTCCAACAGTGGTGGTATTGATAACGAAGGTTCCTCCAGCATTACCAACAGGTCGTCTGCAAACAATGATATTTTATGTTCTGTTCCTCCTTCATCCAATATCCCCCTTATTTGCTCATTTTGTCTAATTGATTCTGCGAGTGGTTCTATGCTTATTGCAAACAAGAGTGGGCTTAAACAATCCCCTTGCCGGACTCCTCTTTTGATTTCAAAGAAATCTGAACAGTGACCATTTACTCTAAGGCGAGATTTAGGATTTTTATAGATTATTTTCACCCATTCAACAAATATTGGAGGGAAGCCAAAGGCTATAAGTGATTGATGTAAGAAGCTCCATTTCACCCCATCGAAAGCTTTTTGTGCATCCAAGCTCAGTAACATCGAGGGTTGGGTCTTAGATTTTGTGCTCGTAATTATGTTTAGTATCCTCCTAATATTGTTTGCACCCTGCCTTCCCGGAATAAACCCTGTTTGATCATTTCTAATTAATTTCGCTATAAATTTCTGCATTCTTTTTGCAAGTATGCTTGTAAGAATTTTTAGATCATTACAAAGTAAACTAACTGGTCTATAGCTTTCACACAATATTGGGTCTTTTCCTTCTTTGTGCAGGACTGTTATGATGGCTTCCGACCATGCTTTGGGGGGATCTCCTTTTGTTAGAGAATAGTTAAATACTTTCTGCAGTACTGGTATTAATTCTTCCTTAAAGCTTTTGTAGAACACCCCCGGGAATCCGTCCGTTCCTGGTGATTTATTTATTTTTAAGTTATTTATTGTGTCTTGTATTTCCTGTTTTGTAATGGGGCGAATAATTTCTAATGTATCCCCTCCTGTTAGTGTCGGTAAATGTAGTTTTCCTAAAAAGTTTTGTGCCGTGTAGCTATCTAAGTCATTTTCTGAGTCCTTGTATAATTCTTTATAATAATCTGCAAATGCTTCTGCTATACCTTTGGGTTTTACTAAACATTGTTTAGAGATAGGATGTTTTATTTGTGATATAATTCTATCTGTTTGGGCCTTTTTAAGTTGGAAGGCGAGCAGTCGACTGGCTCTATTGCCCATTTCATAGTATCTCTGGTTCACAAAGCGCAGAGCCCCTTCTGCTTTATTTGTCAAAAGTTCATCTAATTTGCTTCTGGTTATTTTTAATACCTGTAATCTGGATTCACTTGGTGTTTTTTTATGTTCTTCTTCTAGTTCCTTAATCTTATCCTCCAATTCCTTCTGATCCTTTAAGCGTATTCGTTTCAGCCGGGACGATATTTCAATTAATTTCCCCCTTATTACAGCTTTCCCTCCTTCCCATAATATTGATGGAGAAACCTCATTGTTGTCATTGATTTGGAAATATTCTTTTATACACCGTTTTATTTCCTGTACTACGTTTTTATCTGAGAGGAGAGATACATTCATCCTCCAATACCTAAAATGGGGTTCATTGTCTAAACTTAGTTTCAAAGTAATTGGAGAATGGTCACTTATAGTAATATTCTCTATACCACACTCTACTACTGTATGCATATGTTGTCTTGAAATGTAAAAGTAATCAATTCTCGAATAGCTGCCATGCGGGTTTGAATAGAAAGTATAGTCTTTAGTTTGGGGATTCTTCTCTCTCCATGGATCTATCAATCCCAATTCTTTAGTTATGTTATTCAACATCCTCGACCTCTTTGTGTTTGTTCCATGTACTGAAGGATACTTGTCCACTTTGCAATTCTGTACAGTGTTAAAGTCACCTCCTATAAGTAACATTCCCTTTGCACAGTTGGTTATTACTTTAGCTAATACTTGAAAAAATGTCCCCTTTTCCTCAACTGGTGCATAAACATTCATTATTGATATTTCCCAACCGGCCATTGACCCTATAATCATTATATATCGCCCCAGATTGTCCTTCACTTCTTTTTCGACTTTAAACGCCACCCCTTTTCCAAGTAAAATTGCTACTCCCCTCCTTTTACCATAGGATGCGTAGAACACCTGGTTCACCCATTCTCTTTTTAGCTTCTTATGTTCAATCTCGGTCAAATGTGTCTCTTGTAATAAGGCTATTGAGCTCTGCAATGTCTTGAGTTGATTCAATATCTTCTTTCTCTTGATGGGGTGGTTTAGCCCATGTACATTATATGAAACAATATTTAGATTGCTCATGCTTTGTATTGAGTCTCACTGATTTTTGAAGCATACAGAAACACTACATTAATTACTAACACCTCCATTGACAAAACAAACCAAATTACTAACAAACATATTGACAAGCACACATAATTTCTCACCAAAAAGAAAAAAAACACACCCAAAAAACAAAAACCCATGTCTTCCAAGAGTCCAATTGGAGAGTTGTGGCTACCCTCCTGGAAATATGCACTCAGTGCGTGAACAACTTTTGTACCGTCGTCCATAGTTATAACTAACTAAATATTTTAAAGTAGCTCTATGCCAATATAAATACATACATTGTTTTGATTTAAAGATAATAATTTTACTTGGTATTTTACTTACTTCTAACTTATTGAATTTATAATAGAAAGGGCAGATATGGTCCTTACTCTTTCTCCCCAAATCCGAATATGGCTTCGTTTTGCTCCATAGGAGCTTGTAAGTCACCTTCTATGATGGGGCTGTTCCCTTGTCTTTCTCTCGATTCCGGTCACTGTGGTCCAAATGTTCTTTGACAACATCTTTTGCAGTGTCTCCGTGTTGTCCTCTTCCACTTCGATCCCCATTTCTTTTAGCAATGTTGCTGCCTCCATCAGTGTAGAGAATGTTCTTATTCCTGTGTCCAAAAACATCTTCAGCTGGGCGGGATATGGTGATTGTGCCTTTACGTTCTTTTCCTTTAACTTTTTGATAACGTCCCTTACTTGTTTCCTCTTTTTTTGGATTTCTGTGGTGTAATCTTGGTTGAAGTAAACGGTCTTGCCTTCGTACGTTGTCTTCTGCTTCCATGCTTCTTTCATTACGGATTCTTTCACTATGTAGTCGGTGAAACGTACGATAATTGCCCGTGGCAGTGCTTTACCTTGAAACTTGTTCCCCAGTGAGCGGTGTGCCCTCTCAATGCGCACATCCATATGTTCGGTTGTCGGAATGTTCGATTTAATAAAGTTTGTTATGAAGCCGATTGTGTCGTTTCTTTCGGCACCCTCAGGAATCCCATGTATCCTTATGTTGTTCCGCCGTGATCTCGACTCCAAGTCCTCACACTTTGTTGCTAGTTTGGCAGTTTGTTGGAGCAAGGAGAATGTTAATTGTTCTAGTTTTGACGTTCGCTCTTCCGTGTTAGCATGTAGCTCCTCCATGCTTTCCACCCTCCGCTCCAGCAACCCAGTGCGCTCCAGAAGTTCTTCGATGCTTTTTTCCAGTCTTGTCATCGAAATCTTGTTCTCCCGGGCTGCTTCCGTGTGTTCTTGCCGTAATTTACGGATTTCATGGAGGATGGCCGAGTCACGTCCTTCGTCAACCGATGACATTCCTTCTGCTCCCTCGATCTTTTTCTCCTTAGCGCCCTTTTCCTCAACAAGTTTCCCCTTCTTGACCATGTTTTGTTGAAGAATTTCTCATAAATATGGGTCACAATTTGTACCCTTTCTGTCTTTTCTCCAAGTAAGTATTACATTACTCTTTAGTGATTTTTGTCAGAGCTACTTTCCTTGCTGCCGTCTACCTCATTGCGCCACCGGAAGTCCGTATAGCAGTATACGTGTATTTTTAAGCCTAGATGTAAACCGTTCCACTAAGGTTGCAGATCGAATCTTAGAGCGCAGAACATTCCACAGCGCTGTTGCCCAAATGGAGAACGCTCTAGAACCTGCAGATCTCTTCTTGGCTCTTGAGATTACCAGTAGACCAGAATTTTCGGAGCAAAGGCTCTGAGCAGGAACATATGGGGAAATTCCATCCATCCATTATCTGCACCGCTTATCCTCAGTAGGGTCACAGGGGTGCTGTAGCCCATCCGAGCAATCTTTGGGCAGTGGGCAGGGGACACCCTGAACTGGTTTCCAGCCAGTCGCTGGGCACACAGGGACAGACAATTTGCTCGCTCAGTCATACCAAGGGACAATTTGGACCGGCCAATTAACCTGACACGCATGTTTTTGGAATGTGAGAGGAAACCGGAGTGCCCGGAGAAGACCCATGCAAGTACAGGGAGAACATGCAAACTCACACAGGAAAGTTTGATCTCATGACCTCTGAACTGTTCCGCACACGAGCTAACCACTGTGCCGCCATGCTGCCTTTAAGGGGAAATTAGATCTTAAGTGCAACTGAATGCGTCAGTTTGAGTGCATGTGATTTGTTTGCCTCATTCATTTATAAACATAGTTGGGCGTGTTCTGCAAAATAGTAATTAGTTACTAGTTACTTCATTTCAAATGTTACTCTGTAAATCCCCGTCCTCCAGATCACTGTCACCAAAAAGACCCACGTTACTCTGGGAGTAACTATCTAGTTACAAATACCATACATACTCACATAGAAGACAAAATCTTAGAAACAAACACTTAGCAGACACTTCATATCCATTTTGTTTATGGGTTTCAAACCACTCAATCTACATTTCTGGTTTCCGTCCAAAACTTTCTTTTTTTTTTTCTTCAGGCATGGTTACTTGTAAAGTTAGTAAAAAGACCAAAATTCAGCACACTTTTACACTAAATTTTGTGCTTACATTTGCCCCACTGATTAAGTTGGTTTGTTGTTCCCATCTAAACCACACAATGAGCTTCAGTATTTTGCTTTATAGTTGTCAATTTGGCTTAGATGTGAGTATATATGGTAGGAAGTTTATCTAATAAGGAGAAATTCTGCATCCTCATTCTCCATGCTTGTGAGGACACCACCATAACTGTATTCTGTTGTTCATATATGTTAATATATAAACATGCACGCTTATTCGCAAGTGGATTGAAAGCTTTATGTGACAATATGAATGATTCAGAATAAATCACCAGTTGGCAAAAAATTGCAATTCATTACATGAGTAACGCAGTAACGTTCCATGTAGTAACCACTTGAGTTACCTTTCTTAATAATCCGTTACAGTACTCATTTGCTGAGAAATGCAATTGTGTTACAGGACGTGTTTCTTACTGGCGTATTTACATTTGAAATAACAACATAAACCGATTCCTCTTTCCACGTCAGCTGACATCTACGACAGAGTTTCTGCGGAGTTGGAAAAGGATGGACTCCTTGAATGTGAGTGTGTCGGAGGGGGGCGGATCAAACATGATGAGGAGGCGAAGAAGATCCATGTTTATGGCTACTCAATGGTGAGTGTCTTGTTAAGCAATCTCTTACATTTTGACAGTGTGGTGACCAAGTGGAAGAGGCAATTTGATTGGTGTTTTTTCTTCCAGGGTTTCGGGAGAGCAAATCACGCAGTCGCCACTGAAAAACTGAAGGTTCTTTACCCGGACTATGAGGTGACCTGGACTAACGAAGGATATTGAAATGAAAGCTAGACTTTTAAAACCAGCTTCATGGGGAATGTCAGTATGGCAGTGACAACGACGAGGAGCATTGAAAGAACACTTTCAGAATTCCCTTTAACATTGTTAATTTAGTGTCAGTGTACAATTAGAAATCGATGTACGTTTTTTCATACCCACACTACCTTAGTTGATAGCTTTTATTCCCTTTGAACGTTATAAATTTGAACAAAGCAGATCCTTCGATACAGCTCTTTCATTGGATCTCATTGAATAGCACTCATAAACTTCAGTACAATAAATCAAATGCATGTACACACCGTCCAGTGTTTTTTTCAGGATTCATATGGGTGCTTGAAATGCTTGAATTTTAATGTTCTGTTTTTAAGGATTTAAAAGTGCTTGAATTTCGGGTGCAGTACTTGTACATGTTGGAAATTGTTGCCATGTTTCACATCAAGTCTGCTTGACGCCAACACTTCTCTTTGGTTGCTTTACTTTGCCATTGTATTTCTTTCCTTCGTGATTAACGCCAGCTATCATTAATTTGTATGCCTTTGTCCAATTAGGACATTACGACTTGGCAGTATGAAATGTGTATTAGTGCAAAGATTACGTATAAATTATGGCCATTTTTTATGGATCATGCAAAAAAAATAAGGGGAGATCCACAAATAAATTTGCGATTTGTTCAAAGAATTCGATGTTTTGATGAATGCACTCGCAAGATAAAAAATCACAAATGTAAATCACAGATAAATTAGTGGATCTGCAAAATATATGATTCACACCGGATTGCTTCTTTTCATCGCACAGGAGAAATTGAAAAACTCCTTAAAATGCTTAAATATGGCCATGAAAAAGGTATGAGAGCCCTTTTTTGTACCTTGGGTTAGGAATTGATAAAATCATAATTGATGAATTCATCTGTACTTCAAAGGGATCATAATAAACTACAATATTAAACCCACATCAAGTCACACACACAAAGATAAAACACAATTTTATTTGAAAAAAAGGGCAAAAATGTAAAAAAATAAAAATAATTCAAAAAATAATCATACGTTTTGAAATGATAACGATTTACAAGTCATTAAAAGTGACACTGTATTGTTAATTTTTTTGTAGTGAGAAAAAAAATGTTATTAAAAATAACAATATTGATTTAAATTATATATAATAGTACATGAATTATTATATAAGCATGCATTTTTTAAAAATTGTAGGTCAAGAAATTTGCATTTATCTGACTTAACTTTTGAAGCTCACCTAGAGGGAGCTGACATGATTTTCCGTCATCTTGCTGCTACAAGTACCCCCAAACCCCAACAATATGGTCAAGTCATGTTTGTATAGCCTTTAATCATAAAAAGTATTGAAGGACTGCAGACTACAGTTACAGACATTTCTCAACAGCAGATATTTATTTTGCTTGTAACCAGTTCCAAAGTTTCTGATTTGAAATGAGTGAAATGAAAAGGAAAAGCAACAAAAAATAAAGAAAAAGCAATGAACAATTGTCGCATATGTAACGTCACAATAAACATTTTGTGGTGAGCATAAAGAAAATCCTAGGAATTGTTTCCTTGCCTACACCAAAAAAGTAAAAGGGGAGTGGAGGAAGAAAGAAGATGGAGTGAGTAGGTGAAAGAGGAAGTAATGGGATGGTGAAAAGTTGGGCTAAAAAATAGAAGCAAAATGGTGCATTCTGCTTACTTTGAGTCTCAGTGGTTTGTATACTTTACATTGAGCTTTTTGTTTTCGTACTAGTTTTTGAATGCACTATTCCGTACAGTGACATCTAGCGGTGAAATAATATACAATGTCCCTTTTAACACATTTTCAATTGTAAATATCTAAAAATCTCAAATTGATCTTATTTCTTGTATCGGTGTCTTCCGTAATTGTCTCTGAAATTCTTTATTATGAATCAAATGTTTACAATAAAAACCAGTACAATTTATTTAATTTCCCAAAATTATCATGCGTCTCTCAGCTTTTGTAATAGGAAGATGTCTTTCTAAATATTGTCTATCAGAAAGAATTGTTTTAAATACTAATGTCCAATATAGTAAGTCCTGATTCTTTAAAATGTAAACCTTGAAGATCAGCACCCCCAAGTCCGAAAACATGGTCCCCGGGAATGAGATTCTGGCCCAAGTGTAGCGGTTCAAGTATCTTGAGGTATTGTTCACGAGGGGGCAGGATTGACATTTCTTGTAGAGGTATTTCCGGCTTGTTCCACCAATGGGACAGCCCCACGGGGGACCCAGGACACGCTTTAGAGCAGGCAAACATACAGGCCACGGGCTGAACACAGCCTGTTGAATGATTTGATTGACCCCGTCAAAAACTTTGAGTGTAAATAATAAGCAAGCCTGTAAGTCATCAAAAGTTATGTTATAAATGCAAACTAAATGCTCCTTCCGGCTGTTAAAGGGCAGTAAATGTGTAAAAGAGCTGACATCCACCATGTAGACTGAACAAGCTAGTACTGTACCAGGAAATGGACATTCACATTTTGCAACGGAATGTGTCCATCAAGAAATATGACGCAGACTAAACCCTGGTGTTGATTACCTGGCAACTGGATTAACATTGTGAAGGTGGCTGGATTGTGGTCTAAAGTAGGACATGGTTATTATCGGGGTCAGGGAAGAATGAACCGACCTAAGAAATCGCAAGCTGCGGAGGGACGGGGATGGAAACGCCATGCTATTATGGATCATCAAAGCCCCCACAGAAACGTATTTGCTCATTGCATGTCAATATGTGTGTGAAGTAGTCTGAATAATAAAGCATAATACTGAAATGACAAATGGTCTGCTTGTGCAAAGTTAAAAAGTTTTGGTTGAAATTATTTTACTGATCTGGCCGTCCTCAGAACAGAGGGTCTGGATCCGGCCCCAGAGCCAAAATAGGTTTGACATCCATACTATAAGGGACTATTCTTCTCTCGGCTGGCCTGGGAATGCCTCAGGATCCCATTAGATTAGCTGGACTCAGTGCCTGGAAAGTCTGGTCTTCCCTTTTGAGGCTGCTGAGAGAATGAATGGATTGAACAACTATATTTTGGAAA
This sequence comes from Urocampus carinirostris, assembly GCF_059441175.1. Classification (NCBI taxonomy): domain Eukaryota; kingdom Metazoa; phylum Chordata; class Actinopteri; order Syngnathiformes; family Syngnathidae; genus Urocampus; species Urocampus carinirostris. The sequence continues at coordinate 28,685,702 of NC_142364.1, forward strand.
CCTTAAAACAGGACCACCTAAATTTGTAAAACTAGTAATCACAATTACCTGATGCACATAAACCTACTGTAAAGGAGTTGCATTCTGGGAAAACTTAAAGTCCAGCTGTTATCTTTTAAGAACTAGAAAAGCAATAAGGAAGGGTTGGTTGAAGTTTCAAGAGACACTGGTCAAAGCTGTCGGATCTTCCTCTGAGAGACCAAAATGTGGTGGAAGAGGAGAGGTATTCTACAAATGATGACCCCAGCCGTTATCCTGGCTTTGATGCTTCATATGGTTAAGTCAGTTGATTCAGAAAGTAAGTTATTTATTTTTCCAATTTAATTAGCTCTTGTGAAAGTGGATATTGAGTTGATCTCCGAGATAAAGACTAAAGCTTTTTAGATTTTTTTTCTTGTATTGGCAGATTTAATCAATTCATGTTTTAACTTTGTAAAACATATTAATACAAGAAAACACTTAAAGGGACCCTAAAATCTGTTCATTGGTTAACACTGTATTGTGTAGTGACACCGAAATCGAGTGCTGGATAGCACAAGGAAAAATACAAAGTACAGAGACTCAAAGTGAGGAAACTACAAAATTGTCGTTTTCAATTTTTTTCACAGACTTTGACATGGTGTTTGTATTTTGGGGGTAATCTTAGCAGCAAAGTCGCGGACAATCATATGCGCTCCATGTAGGTGAGGCTAATGTCAGGACAAAAAAATACAATGTTCTCCAACGAGTATAGCCGGGAAAATACGATAATTAAAACCTATATTTTACATATGCTGTCTTATTAGCATGATTATGTAAACAGAAAACACAAATATATAATTTATTTTTACCTGAATGATAAATTAATGTATATTTACGTAATTTCATATATTTTGTAAAAATACACATTTATTCCTGTTTTTTTTTTTTTTCAATTTATTTACAGAGGAACTAGTACTCCCATTTTTTTAATTAGCATGTTACCTTTGAAGCTAGATGACCACTAGATGTCGCTGTGAGGTGAGGGTCACGTAGGGCAAAAAAATAAAAAATGTTTCACCAACGAGGAATGTGTTTTTTTCATTTTGTAATATATATATATATATATATATATATATATATATATATATATATATGATGATTGCTGGGATGGGCTCCAGCCCCCCCGCGACCCTACTGAGGATAAGCGGTACGGCTAATGAGATGAGATGAGATATATATATATATATATATATATATATATATATATATATATATATATATATATATATATATATGCGTTGTTTTGCTGTCGGTCCCCCCTCTAGAGGGATATGACCAGGGTAGATATATATATATTTATATATTTATATACACTGCATCGGGCTGGCAACCAGGAGTTGTCTGTCCCTGTGTGCCCTGCGATTGGCTGGCAACCAGGTCAAGGTTTCCTCTGCCCATTGCCCAAAGATAGCTGGGATGGGCTCTAGCACCCCTGTGACCCTACTGAGGATAAGCAGTGCAGATACTGGATAGATAGATATATATATATTACATCCATCAGTATTGTTTGTTTTGTTATTCTAATTTTTTTATGAATGACGTTTTTAGTACTGGGAGTTGCTATAAAATTCTAAATGTCCCCTTTCATATCACTTAAATCTATAATTTGAAAGAACAATGTTTTGTATTTTTACATGACTTTTTACAACTTCAAAAATCGTTAATTAAAAAAACGCAAACCCCTCCATTCAATCAATTGCGCTGCAGCCAATTACTGTAAAAGCAAATATATTTTCCACTAACATATCCAGTGTGTAAAACATACAGACGCAGTGTTTTTCCAATAAGGTCTTCAACACTGTGATTTAAAGAACTGTGGGTGGACAGGTAACATTTTGCCTTCATTAGCCAGATTACTTTCCCTTCAGCCTTTGAGTTGCCAAGATCGCTGCCATAAAGTCTGACAGTCTTAAAGCTGATAAGAATTAATGACATGGAAGAATGAAGGGATGATGCGGAATAATACAGCAGTGTTGATGTTGAAAAATAAAACAACAACGGTAAATATTGTGTTTTACTCCAGCCAGTTGATGTAATGCTGTTCTCCTCTAACACAGCGTCCTCTACGTCATGTCTGAGCCCCGAGAAGAAATGTGATTTTGTTTGTGACTGTATGGAATGTAACGACGAACAGAACTGTGGTATGCTTCACGATATTTAATACTTATTCAATTTACCAAATGAACTGTGTATTTTGAATACTTTTTCATGAGTCTATAGTTTCGTAGAAACTCAAAATAAGGAGAGAATATCAATGAATTTTGAACTTGCAATGAGAACAGGAGATGTTTGTACAAAAATCCTCAATCATCTGTTCTGAAGATCCTGTCTTGAGCCCTTTTTTAACAAATCTCCAATGGTACAAAAGTACATCTGCCCTAAATGGTGTGGTTGTCAAAGAACAGCAACATTATTGGCCGATATTGACAATGATGTAAACCATTTATGTCAAAGTTAAGGTTTTTTACGGCCCCTGAAACAATCTTAAGTCATTATTGTATCATACACAGTGAATAGTTAGTTGATTTAATCACTTTTAAATATTTCAGCTGAGTGATAGAAAAGTGCTATTATTTATATGTCTTTGAGAAAAATTTAGCCTACTCTCACTGAAATAGAAACTATAGGCTACTGATGGTGCCTGATTAAAACAGGGTTCTTTCAAGTAATCTATATGTGTTAGAGATTTTTTAATTAAACAGATTTGTCTTTAGTGATTGTTGATAAATCAAGATTACTGACAAAGCCCTATGTATATTACTTATCGGATCATATTCAAATATATCTGTTAAGTTTTGAATTAGGTTCACTAGACCAGAGGTCAGAAACCTTTTCTGTACCACGGACTAGTTTTATTTTCCTACTAAACTCTTGCGACCCGGCCCAATAACAACATTAGTAATAATCTTGATAAATATAATAATTCATAATTAACTAAATGACACAGGGAAATGCATTAGATTTTATCTCATCTTTACAATTGTTTCATTCACAGAACCACGTTGTATGGCATTTTTTGGGCTGAACTCTTTCCTATAATATACTATTGCAACATTGTACGTGGCACTGAGTAAAACTGGTGTGATCGTGGGCATTCCTGAGAGTGAGCACCCTGCTGTGTGTGTGTGTGTGGGGGGGGGGGTGTCAATGAAACCACAGAGAGAAAGAGAGGTGCGAATGGACATGACAAATGTAAACCAAGCTAATGCGTACAGGTCAACTGATAAGAAAGAGAGAAACTACAGTAATGCACACCAGACTTTATTATTCGTCTGAAGTGTGCAGCATGAAAATTATTTTGAATAAAATTGTAATCCTGCAAAGTTTTTTTTCTGTAACAGTAACGGAATACAATTCCATTTTTTGCATCTTGATTCCTAACGCCATTACGCCGTTACTCCCCGAGCCTAAACATCGGCTTATACAGGTTCATATTATTTTGCAATTTGAGGTTTGTTTTTGTTTTGTTTTTTTACATTGACAATGGTATGATATTGAGTCAGTTCATTGATTTAAAGGTTACAGTGGGAAAGGATTCCAATGTGACTTTGAGGACGCAGGAATATGTGGATGGGAAGACAGGTCCTTTACCACAGAATACAAGTGGGAGCGACGTCAGAGAGGTGGCGTGCTGCCAGATAGCGGGCCATCCTCTGACTTTACAACAGGGACAGCCTCAGGTATCTATTACTAGTGTACAATGTACATCAAATATCACTTAAAATGGAAAAGGTGTCATTTTTACACACAAGATGTTGCTGTATTGCGTAGTGCAACTGAAAATGAATGCTACGAAGCACAAGAAATATTACAAACTACCGAGACTCAAAGTGACCAAACAGCACCCTTTTCTTCTCATTTTTAAAACCCAGCCTTTCACAAGGTTTTTGGTTTTTGGTGGTACCAGTAGAAGCAAGATGACCGAAAATTATGTCTGCCTCCGAAAATGAAATCCTTAGCAATCTCCTTTTCATGTGTTCAATATTAAAAACAGAAACAAGCAAAATAACCTTATCAAGTACGTTACATGTGAAATGGCGAAGATATACCTAGTTGAAAATGTGACCTGTCAATAGGCCAACCGAAAATATTAAAAACAATGTTATATATAAAATAGCCCTGCGACTGGCTGGCAACCAGTCCAGGGTGTCCTCTGCCCACTGACCGAAGATAGCTGGGGTGGGCTCCAGCACTCGCGCGACCCGACTGAGGATGAGTGGTGCAGATAATGGATGGATACATATAAAATAGTAAAAAAAAAAAGTGTTATTCATAGAAATGTGTCTATTTGGTGCCACTCTGGCCCTCTTCCATATAGTTTATTATTTATCAATATATTCATCACATTTTTTTGCTATATAGAAATACTTTTGAAATAGCCCTATTGCATTTTCAATTATATAAACTTAAGTGCTTAAAGGGGGGACATGATATACTACTTTTTTCCTTATTAAATCCAATTTACATGTCGATTCCTCCCTGTTCAGTGATTTATAAATTCATATTGGTAACACTATTCCAAAAATATTTTTTGCAGCTATTCAATGTTTACAAAGAAAAAAGTGCAAGAAGGCAAAGCATTTTTAAACATGGCCAAAAATGGAGATCGTCTTTTTGAGATAAAAGCACTAACAAGAGAAAATTTGGATCGGCCTGCATTATCTTTTTTTCTTATGTATTGGTGAGTTATCAGATTCAATACTATATCGGCAGATGCAAAAAAATATACATATACATCAATTTTTTTTTCCCTTCTGACCTGGCCCTTCTTCCAAATATTTGTAGCCAATGCAGCCCTCGACACAAAAAGTTTGCCCAACGCTGCCTCGGTGCATGTTTGTATGATAGATCGTGCATTTATGCTTATTGTTTAAATCATTAATGTTAACTTTAATGAAGGTTTTTTTTCTTTACCCCTCCCTCACTGCCAAGGTCACTGGCACGTTCTAAATTATACACACTTTTTGTCAATAATCATTTTGTAATTAAACAAACGTAACAGAATTAAGATGTATATAGTAGTAATAGTGTAATGCTCTGTACGCATTCTATATGCGTTTGAGGTTATTTGTTTATATTCCCACAGGTTGGTTTATGGGAGTGACAGAGGTCAAGTCTACCACATCCTCTCATACTGCAGTCCTCATGTCCCCAAAGATGCAAGCGTCCTCACCAACATGCCGCCTTCTTCTCAGATATTTCTTGTGGGATTCAGGTCAGCAATTGTCTTATCACTATCCATCTATCCATTTTCTGCGGCGTTTATCCTTATTTGGGTTGAGGGTTGTATTTTTATTAATATGTCTTTTAAATTGATGTCCACGGCATTGAACATGTTAATTGCAGTTCTGATATGTTTATAGCTTACCAGACCATCAAAATAGGGAGAGAAGACATCAATGAATTTTGAACTTGCATGAGTACGTAATGTACAAAAACCCTTCACAATGCCAAATTCCAGATCTGTTCAAAAAGCCCTCCCTTGAGCCACTTCTGTCACAAACAAGAGGCGGAGACAGGGCCCAATAGCATTCGTGTCGAGCGGGGTTAGTCGTGGGTGGCAGGAAAGCTGGTCGGTAGCCGGGACAGGGGAGCAAGGGCGGTATTGAGTCCAGAAAAAAGGTCGGCAACAAGTATCAGGCAGAAAACATGGCAAAACAGGTCGATGGCTGGAACGGAAGAGCAGGCAGAAACGGGTCCAGATGCATATCGGCAACCGGTAACAGTAAGGAGAAAACCGAGCAGGAGATTGTCGGAGGGTACGCTTGCCTAGCAAAAGCGTAGTTACGCAGGACGGTCTGACGGCTTCCTCTAGGAAGCCGGTGGTTAAAAAAGAGTCAATGAGCCAATCAGGGCTCAGGGCTGTTGGCGCCAACGGGGCATTCGCAGGTGCCCCGAATCAGCAATCATGACAATTTCATTTTATCAAATCTCCCATGTTTTATTAAATCTCCTAGGTTACAAAGACATATCTACCCAAATGGGTGTGAAAATCAAACAACAGCAACAGTATTGGCAGATAGAGACAATGATGAAAACAGTACATATTAGTCGAAATGAACTGGCATGCTATGCGATATCCTTTTCAGGTGTTCAATATTAAAACAGAAACAAGCAGACTAACCTTATCAAGTGTATTATGTGTGATATTCGAAGACACAACTCATTTGAGAATGTGTCAATAGGTGAAACCGGGCTTGGCTCCTCTCCATTGTTGGCATCTATTGTAAACCAGGGCTCTGAAAAGGCCATTGTTTGGCGTCCTGAAGCCAACAGCGTCCGCGGGTGGAGGAAGGCGACCATTTTTCTGGGCCGCATGGCCGAACCCTTTCAGATCCAACTCTATTCAAATCGCCTCAAGGGGCGAAGAGGTGATATTGCTGTGGACCAGCTGGAGTTTATGGACTGTGCTTTGCCCTGTGAGTATCCGAAAGTATCGTGTTTTACGGACTATAAGGCGCACCTATCCCCCCAAATTGGCCAGAAATTTGAACGTGCGCATTGTAATTTGATGTGCCTTATATGTGGCCAAATTTGAAAAAGCGATAACACATTTGTGCAATTACTCTTGATGAATTATATCGCAGACCACAATTGCATAACAATGGTGGAATCAGGTATTGAACCGGATAGAAATGGTTAGGGCACCGAATTTTTACCACCAGGCTGCTGTGGACGTGGATGATTATTCAGAACTGCAAATGATTTCATGCAACAGAAATTTAGCCTGGATCACGACAAGGAGACCGCTGGATCCTATCCTCAATATCCACTCAGGGTACAGACGACACATGGAAAGGCATTTGCCCTTATCTCATTATCACACTATTTTTAGTCTCAGTAATAGATATGTTAGAGAGAAATTTGATTCACTTCTTCTCAGCTCACACTAAACATTGTAAGTGAAACATTTTGAGTATGTGCCACTATGTGTTTATTTACATCTTTTAGGTCAGCCAAATGCCTTTCTTTCTATTCAGTTCAGAAACCCATGTGCTTTGCGAGTTGGTAAATATAAAACTGTATTTCAGTGATACCACCAATTTAATGTCAGGCAGTATTGTCGCGGCCTGGCTCAATGATAACATCAACAATTGGGTTATGTGACTAAAAATAGTGTGATGATGTGATAAAACGTAACGCCCTTTCATGTGTCATCTTTACTCATGGTGGTCGACTGGATTGGATCAAATAATAAGCAGTTGTGTGCAATTGTGATTAGTGATATATTATTAGAGATATAGACTCATCAATCAATGCGCAAACACGGTACATTTTCATTTTGTGTGCAACCCTAGCCCTTGCTGTAGTTATTATTACATTGGCCTCATAGTCTCGTGTGTCTTATACATGAAAAAAATATCACAAAAGACTATTCTTATAGGAGTACACCTTACAATGTGGGGCGCCTCATAGAGCGGAAAGTACAGTAATCATTCTTCTCAATATTGTCTTATATGCAATATTCTTCTTTCTTTACTTCTTTAGTGCCTATGCCAGGTCAAGATTGTCCAGCTGAAATGATTGAATGTAAGCTTGGGGGCTGCGTGGACCAACGTCAGGTATGCGACGGAACAGATGACTGTGGCGACGGGACGGATGAGGAAAGCTGTGGTGAGTAATATATTTGAAGGCATGTCTTGATTTAAAAAAGAAAAGAAATTATATTAGTTCAGGGGTAAGGAACCCATGGCTCGTGAGCCATACATAGGTGTTTTGATAAAGAATACAGGAGATAATAGAAGATAATAGGAATAGGAGATAAAATGTCTCTTTTGCAATGGCCTGACATTGTCATACACAAAGCCAGGTATAGTGCACACATTGCTATCGTAGCCCATAAAAAAAGTGGTTCGGTCCAGTATATAAAGAGCATACTCCCTACAATCGGTTACAGATAAGGTGCGACACCAAAAGAACTTGTTTTGGCTGTACGTCGCCAAGTAATTATTTTAAGGAAGCTCATTGAACAATTTAAGTTCACTGTTGAGACACTTGATGGCAAAAACACACACAAAAAACTAATCAGGTTAGAAACGCTAGCCAAGCACACAGAGCAATTTGATTGTGTGAGGGGTAGGGGTGGGCGGAGCTATGCACATAGCACACTTTTGTCCACCCGGCGCCGTCTGCGCCAAGGGAAAATATGTCAGTTTCTTTGTTTGCAGTATTTTGCGACCTTTTTTTTTTTAAAATATCTCTGCTTGTTTTAAAACCAATATTTATGGGAAAAAATGAAGGTCAAAATGAGCCGCAACGATCTTGAGTAATTGCAGGATGGAGACAAGTTTAAAGTGTTTTAATTGTTGATATGGGACACATTCTTATTTCTTAAATTTGATCAAATCATCTAATGTCACGCAGTAAAATAAAATGTGCTAATATTTTTTTTGTCTGGAGAGCAAATTTGTCTGTTAGCTGAAACTTGAAATAAATGGTATGACTCTCTCAAAAAAAAAAAAATCAATAATAATATTTTGCTATTTTGACTCTTCGGGTCAAAAAGGTTCCCGACCCCTATTTCAGTTGCTCTAGACCAGTGTTTATCCACTTGTAGGTCAGGAGGCAAAATTGGGTCACGACACGTTCCCAGTGGGTTGCGGGCCTTTTCCAATCAGACTCCTTATCGGTAGATGGCGATAATGCCCTGCTCGATCTGTTCCACCTGTTCAGTCATACGGCGCGTTTGACAGGGACAACATCTTATTTTTTTGTGATTTTGTTGATTTGATTTCCCTTTTCTGCCCATAAAAATTGTTCGCAAGAAAGTTGTGATAAGAGGGAAGGAAAAATGGAAAACAGTGACAACGATCGGGTCAAAGCAGGACATAATTGCGAAATTTGACAATTACGATTGCGTGTCTTGCAAATGAAGCACTGCTGAAAGGTACAGTAAATTGTTTAAAAAATGTTATATCTTAAGTTTTTTACCAGTATATTATTCTGTGTTTTTCACTTGAATAAATAATTATTGATGTTTAGGTACATGCTTTATTAATATTTTTAATTTTTTTTTATGTGGGTGTTTAGAGGTTTTAGTGGGTCGGCTATATGCAATGAAGGCTTGAATGTGGGTATATACAGTACTTGAAGTTGTTTTGGTTTTGCTGGTCATTACGTTTTTGGGAAATGGTGAATATATTCTACTAGATCTGCTTTAAAATGTGCAATCCTTTCATTTGGTAAATTTGAGAAGTGGAAATGTTTTCTTGATTTGGGTCTCAGATTGCCATTATGGTGGAATAGTGTGTCCTAAAGTCAGACCACTTGAGAACCCAAGCAGGGTGGGCAAATTTTTGAGTCAGGGGCCGCAACGACAAAAATTGAGACAATATTTCAGAGTAACAGCAATGATAAGATTTATGAATAAACAAGCATGTAAACATCTAAATGTATTTTATATTTCAGTTTTTGTCCATAAATAGACCATTTAATTAAAGGTGGGATGTGTTGTCCTGTAAAAGTTCAAAGTTGAATATTTTCTGTATTAAGTATGTGTTAACAATGGCCTACTGAGTTCAAAGTGCCTTAAAAAAATTCCCTTTGCACCTATCTGCTCTTATCTCACTTTTATCCCAGGGGTTTGGGACTCGCAACATATTAGGAAGCAGCGAGGGGGGGTGGAGAGGGTAGAGGGGCGGTGTAGAATGATTTCAATACATAACGTCCCTTATATTATCCACAAAACTTGATCATATGCATTGAGAAACCCAAAATGCTAGCTCAGAAGTGTTTTTGTTTTTTTGGAATGAGCTATATTGAACAATAAATTGCATAGATTTCTCGTCTCCTTGTTATGAGTGTCTACTCATGTTCAAAACACTTCATTATTGTTGAGCTAGACTTTGTGTGCAGAGGGTTATCGGCGCTGTGACTTTGAGAACGATTGGTGTGATTGGGACCCCAGATCTTTATCCAAACTCAAATGGGTAAGGACAAATCAGGACAACATCTCCATCACGGATCCTCTGAAAGGACCAGGAAGGGATCAGTCCAACAACAGCGCATTGGGTACACCCAAATGGAATTCTTATTGCAGTTAATTAAACCTTGAAATATACTAAGAATCGACTTGGATATTTTTACAGGCCACTTCTTGTATGTCACTGTTCCTGACGGGGGACTCGGAACAGATTGGGCAGCTTTCCAAAGCCCTCGCTTAGAACCCACCAACAGTACTCATCCTTGCAAGGCAAGCCTTGATATTCTTGTCTGTGTTTTTAGCTGTACTTGCATTATGTCATTTGAGCCACAACTATCAATATCTTACCGCAGATGGTCATGTACACGCATCAGTTTGGTCCGAGATCTGGTGGGCTGACGGTACTCGTAGCAGATAAACTCATCAAACCTGTTTGGAAGCGGGGCGGAGCTCTGGGTGATGTTTGGGTCAAGGCTGAAGTGGAAATTGTCAATAACTCAACTTTTCAAGTTATTGTCCATCAAAGATAGCCATTGCAAGTAGTTATAAAATGTCTCTCTCATCAGTCTTAAATATCCTTCTTGCAGATTCTAATTATGGCAGCAATCAGGGACCAGGCTTACGGAGGCGTCGCTGTCGACAACATTGTGTTGTCTCCTGGATGTCGCGTATCAAACGGTAATCACCTCAGAAGTGTACCATTACAGACTTCAAAGCACACCTGATTGATTATGCTCAAATTGAAGAACGAAACCATTTTCTGTCTTTACATTGGATTGTGGTAGGATCTTAGGCCGAGCCCAAGCCCCGGCCTAGTTCGGCCCGAATTTTGGCGTCGGGTTGGGGGTGGGGGTTCAGAACTGTTCAAAAACAACCTTTCTCCTCCCAAGTACTCACAGACAGAATATAAACATTTAGGTTTGCTTTAAGCTCATTTCTACAAAACAAGTTAACTAATCAGGCTCTGGCTGATTGGCTTTGGTACGGTTGGGCCCGGGTCTGGTTGGGCTGGATTTTTTTAGGACCGATCTTACTTCTAACACCATCTGCACCTGATTTTAAGCAGCACGATTCACATCAATGCCTTTTGCTGCAGAGCGCCAACTGCGCAGCATACCTGAAGCTGTTTTCAGCCCTACTGCAAGATGTTTAGCTCACGTGTTTTCGCATCATGTGATCATTCAAAATAGAGAATAGTGGAGCAGTGACAAAAACTAGCACATATTTATTACTACGCCAAAATGAAATGCGAATGAGGGCTGCCATGCATAAAATGTGAACCCTAAATTTCTAGACGACAGCACCAGAGCAACCACTATGTGGAAAATAATGCCAGATTGCAACACAAATGTGGTTTTGTGCTGTTGTCATTGGTGTTTGCAACAGTGACATACCAAATTGCATTCACTTTTCATCCTTCCTCGAGAATTAAAGGAAACTCCAGCAACCTAACAATTACTATGATAATACTTCAATGCGCTATCATATACTTTTCTTTTAGTATTTTCCATGTTGATGAGGGTTAGAACAAGTGAATGATTTACAATAACAAAAGTTGAGATTAGTAGTACAATTGAATTGGATGACTGTGAACTACTCATTCATTTTATTGATCTATTGTTGCTGGGCAAAATAAAAATCACGCCACAAAAAAAAAAAAGCTGCACTGTAGTTAAAGTCGCAGTGTTTAAAAGGTATTTCTTTTTAAAAAGTGGTGGTTTGTAGTCCGTAATGTACAGTAATTCATGGTTTCATACAATCAAATATTAATGATAAATATCATTATTATTTGAATATTCTCCAGTAACACATTTTCATTTCAGAAAGTATTTGGCTTCAAGAATTTCCCAAATCACCCAAGAAACCTTGCACAGTGGCAGAAAAAATATGCAACTTTGAAGTTGACTGCAAAGAAGCAGAAGATGAAGCCATGTGTGGTGAGTCTATTAAATGTTTTTGATTATATTGACGTAAAACTTTAGTCGTGCCAGATTGCAATCAGCTTTGAAGGTTTACCCCAAGAGTTAAAGCGTAAACTTAGGTGACTAGAATTTTTGTAGCCACATACACAGCCCTTAAAAGAAAATAACTGTTAAAAGTTAAAGCTTTAAATCCAGAGTTGAAACTGTTATTCAGCTTTACAACTTTAAAACTAGAGTTGAGGCTTTAAGATAATCTGGAATTAAAGCCTGTGTAAAGCTTTGAATCAAAGGTTAAAGTATAACTTAAATTTTTACTTTAAAAACCAGTGTTTAAGTTCATAGTATTTCTTTAATACTACTTTTCATCTGGATTGAAGCTGCTTTGAAGCTTTAAGTCAAGAGTTAAATTTTCTCACAGTTTCAACTCTTGATTTAAAGCCACTTTAATGTTTAACTCCAGCGAATAAAGCTTTTGTTTTTCTAGAGTAAAGCTTTACCTTGAGTAAAAGCTTCGACTTTAGCTAATGCTATCTCTAAAAATGTTGTATGCTTTAATTTTGACAGCATTTGAACTCACACAACGTACTGGGATGAACCCACTTGGTTTTTGAACTATAACACTCATGAGTCATCTTTTTGTGTAAGTGTGGTATCCATGGAATCCAGTTCACACCCTTTGTGGTGTTTTTTCATCTGTTTTTCAATCACATAACTCGCACTCTTGATTTACGATTTTGTTTTATTTTGCTACTAATTCTGGAGCTGCCGTTTACTTACAGGTGATATTGCTCCTAAAAATGTAGTGCTGCAATAGGGGTGTAAAAGTGATTCTGTTTTAGGGGCAAGTTTCAGTCATATTTTATCTCAAATGTTCAGCAGCATTTTTTTCATACGGTTGTCTGATAGACAAATCTGCTAACCACTGCACACCTGGAATCAAATCCAGAGTACGAGCAAAATCTCAGTCCGTCATCTAAGCGAGCCTTCAGTGGGGGTAAAAAAAACTGCTTAACTAGTTATTTTTGGGGGGTTTGAACAATTCTATTGACACTATTAACAGCAAATAAACAATGTGAGGTTTGAACAATTTTCTCGACAATTTTAACAGCAATTAAGCATATTCACAATTTCGTTATATCTGACAATATGACGTTTTAACAATTATTTCCGACATTTTTAACAGCAATTAAACATTAATGTAAAGTTTTTGGTCTGTGTTTACGGGCCATATTTAAGACCAAAATGGGCCAGTTTTAGCTTGCAGACTGTTTGTTTGACACCCGTGTAATAAAAGAAACTCATGGCCCTAACTTCTTTGAATCTAAAATAAGAATGGGCCAAAAGAGTGCTTTGACCATAAACTAAATTTCCCACAATGCCTGTTACCTACAACGTCTGTAAAGTAACAGGACAGCGCCCGTACACGCTAGTATTTCCCTATTGATGCCAATGAGTGGAATTGAGAAATAAATTAACCGAAAAATGTCCAAGATGATTTTGTTATACAGTACTGTGATCCCTCTTCTTATGAGATTAATTTGTTCCCAGATCATGCTTGCATCTAGAATTGCTCGTGTCTCGAGTGAATTTTCTCGATACATATTTGGTGAAAAACAATTAATTCGTTCCTGGCCTCTCAAAGGCCCCCAAAATACTGTAGCAGTAAAATAAAACTTTCTGATAACTAAAAACATATTCAAAGAGTAATTGAATATAAAAATAAAGTAAAACAATAAATAAGATTCTAATAAAATGACTTTAAAGCCCCTATCTATAAGTGGGAATGTCTGGAAATTATTCGTAATTTGGATTTTTTTTCTCGTATGTCAGGCAAAATCTTTGCTCGGGAGACATCTTGTATTTTGAATTCTTTTGAGTCACTCCTATGTAGAGGTATCACTATATTTATTTCTAACATATTATACATGTGTTGTGACATTTTTTCAATGCAACTGTAATGTTTATAACTTGAATGATAAATAAATTCATCGGTACTTTACACATAGGAGTAGTTACATTTATATTACATACTTCATACATTTAGTTAGTCTGACAAGTTACTTAGCCATTTTACTGGCCTAAAAAACTAAAGCTCTGAAATATTTTTCTTGCAGCTTGGAATATCTGTTTAAAAACGTGCAATGTCTTTTTTACTCAAATAGAACATTTGGAGTGTTGAATTATTATGTAAGCATTATTGTCCTTGCCATAGGGGACTTCACATACAATAAAGGCAGCTCAGGCTGGACTGACTCAAGCATTGGAAGTCAAGGTTGGGTGCTTTACCAGAATTCAACAGCCAAAGGTATGGATCGGCATAGATCAGCAGATAATTAAAATATTTCAATGTGATTTAACAACATTCAAAGAAAATTGTTGTTTTCTGCAGAAGAGTACTTATATGTCGCAGAAGCCCCAGGCCAGCAGCTGACAGAGGCACAAACACGCACCCCCCTACTTGGCCCATCTGGGACCATTTGTACTTTAGTGTTTGATTTTGCGCTCACTGGAGATCAAGATCATATCGGTATCCGCCTTCATTCATTTAAATGAAAATCCTTTGGTTTGAGTCCAGCATTAAATATTTGGCTGTTAAATGAGTTCAGGTGACCTCTCAGTCCGGGTGATAGACAGCATGTTGGGGGAGCTACCTAAGCTGTGGGAGTTCAGTGGAAAGACTGGGATGGGGAACGCAGAGTGGCAATCTGCACGAGTAGGCATTGGAGCCAGAAAACATCGATTCCAGGTACGTAGTGCAGTGGTTCTCAAATGATCAGAGAGAAGCACTCCAAGGGGTACGTGAGACTTTAAATAAGGCTTTGGGGCTGAATCCACTCATTTTGTTCTGAGTTAGGCCAAATTTCTATCTACCTCGGTCATATCCCTGAGAGGGGTGACCGACAGCAAGACAAACACATACAATAACAAAGAAAATAATAAAAGGGAAGAATAGCAAAAAGACACTCACAAACATGTTTGGACTATGGCCAACCCAAATGCCCAAACACCCAAACAAGTTAGGCACCCGACACCTAAGTTGGTCATGCTTTTGTCCCTCCGGTTGAAACGGGACACAAGAAAGCGACCATGTCACTCGGGTCAGGGTGACACACACAACACACTCTTTTGTTTCTAGAGTTCCTCCTACGTGGTAGAAAATGGCTGAAAAAAAGCGATTCGACCATTTTCTCAACAGCATCAAACTTTCTTATTCCACTTTCATTTCAAAAGAAACAGCTTGCCTCTTCTTTACACTTTAGACCAAACATATTGAATGGATGCACGAGATAGCATAGTGGATGCACGAGATGAAAATGTTAAAGCTCTCAGCGTGCTAGAGATACAGTACACGTAGCACTGTATGTTCCGTACAAACTAGAAAAAGGAAGCAGATTTTTTTTCTTCCGTGTGGATTCTGGGTGACTTCTCACAGCGCCACACACCGGTAGCGGCGGAAAGAAGCACTACAGCAATGTCCTGTACTCGGAAAAAGGTGCACACAATAAAAAATCTAACTTACAGCGATGTCCGGATATTATTCGACATCCCGAAGAAAATGTTCATGTCTACCATTTTACGTAAGTCGAATGGTCGTAACTAGGGGAGTGTCTGTCCCTCCGTTTGCCTCTGCAGAAGCTCAGCACAGTGATAGGTTACATTCTAATCCTAATAATATTATGCGAAAAAGCACGTTTTAAAAAAAATAATAATTGGAATAACTGGGAAGTTAAATGAGAAATAACTAACACTGAAAAAATATAACTGTTTAGAATATATTTAATTTTATATTTCCATTGTGAAAGCTGTGACTCACCTGGACCTCCTGACTGCACATCACTGATATATTGTAAATACAGTGTAAGCTTTAAAAACACAAGCGAAGTACAAGTTTATGACATTTCCAATCAAAGATCTACTTCACTTAATCTTCATTTCTTTACCAGTTGGCGTTTGAATCGCGTGCGGTGAAACGGTCTTCTTCTGCAGAGATTAAGGTTGCAAATGTTCGCTTCTCTGGATGCTACGCAAACTACTTCCCTACTTCAACAGGTGACTTATCATTTTTTCATGAAAAGATCCAAACTGAACGGTACACTAGAATATTGCTTTACTTTGCATGGGGAGCACTCTCATGTAACTTTGAGGATGGAATGTGCGGGTGGTACCAGGATAACAGCGACAACTTTGACTGGACACTTGTGAACGGGATGGACCACACTATTGGGTTTGGTATGCTCATTAAAAAAAACTCTAAAATCTCAAACTGCTTTGTTTGGCTAATCCTTTCTTTTCATAGGTAAAAGTCTTGCAGTGGACATGTGGAGTTCCTCACTGCGTGGCATTTTTGGACGTTTACTATCTTTGCCGGTGTCACCAAGTCATGCCCCACAATGCCTGACCTTCTTCTATAAAATCTATGGAATAAACACAGGTGAGGTGATTGTGTGGGATAATGCAAATTTGCACCAGTGTGCTATGTGCGAATATATAGATTTAAAAACAAAATCAGAGCTGGTGACGCTCAGCTAAAGGGATTTACAATCTTAAAAAAAAATAAAAAACACAATGAGGAAGGTCTTTTTACAATAGCTTGTCATGTATTATGTCTCCATCACTGCATGGATCAGGTCAGAATGTGACTGTAGGCTAACCAGAGAAACAATTATGAACTTTCCTGCAATTCACTTATCCAACGATAAACAATGAGAGAAGCAAAAAGAAAAACATTTAAAAAAATCAAACAAACCATTGAGAGTTGAGAATCAAACAAGACTTCTCAGCACCCCCTGTTGAATTTCAAATAATAACACTTGATTTTCAAAAATAACTTCTCAGTGCACACATGTGCACTGCTTTGTTTTGTAATCCGAGCAGTTATTTTTTTGTTTTGTGTGTGGATTTTTCCCAATTTTTTGTCATTTGATTTTGTCACCAACCCCTAATGCCGAGCGCCAAGCAGGGAGGCAATAGGTACCAATAGCGTCAGTCTTATGTATAATTTGGCTTGAACCTGTGACCTCCCAGTCCCGTCAGGCGCCCAACCCTAAGGCCAATGAGCTGGTGAGAGTAGTTTTATGTAATAAAATCTTTTCCGAGTACTTCTTTGTGCACTGATTATAATCCTTATTGTGCAAGAAGAAAGCATTAATGTCACAGACCAGAACGGACACAGGACTCAATTGCATGCATTTCTCAGTTTTTATTGAAAGAGAGTGAGAGTAAGGCTTGCTTGATTGCTTGAGGACTGGCGGAGAGCGGGGGCGAGCAAGGCGGGGGTAACACTTCCGTGTCGGAAGAAGACAGGCGGGAATGGCAAGTCGTTTGACAAGGGCTGGAGATCAGAGGCGATGTTCAGAAACGGGTCGAAAACGGGAATCAGGCAGGAAACAGGTTTTAACAGGGACGGAGTCGGACGGGAACGCTCACTGAGTGAAACACAACAGCTCGCAACGATCTGACAAAGTTTTAACTGAAGTGGGGCGTTTAAGAAGGGTGTGGCCACCAATCAGCTTGTCCGGGCTGTTGGTGCCAATCAAGCCGCCACAAGTGTTCCAAATAGGGCAATTATGACAAATAATTTGTCTCTGGTGCTACCTGGTAGTTTAAGGTGTATAAATCAAACCATTTGTTGTTGTTGTTTTATTACATTGAATTGAAATGTCTAAGAATGCATTTTTGCGGTCATTACCGTAAATGCATTAAAAAAAAACATTAGTATTATAGATTTTTGAATATTGTGAGTTTTAATGGGAGTAAAGGGGGCATATTATTTAATTATACGTCAAGAGTAGGTAAAGTTTGTATCTTTTAAATGCAATGGTTTAGAAGTTACTCATGGGTGCCATTTTGAACCTTGACACTTTTCAACATGTTTCAACATTAAGAAATTGTTCTTAAGCATACACAATTTGAAATGATCAAAAAATGTATAACATTTCAGGTCCGTTGAGTGTTTTTTTTTTCTGTGTTGTTTATTTTTTTCTTTGATGATAACTCGTTAGAACCACCAAAAAGACAAAATATGTTAAACACCTCCCAGGATTAGTAGACATGCAAAATAAAGAGAGAATACATCAATGGATTTTGAACTTGCAAGGAGGACAGAGAGAAAAGGCTTCACGTTGTTATTTTGACCATTATCGCACATTGCTGTTCATTTTTTTGACTTTTACATCATTGTTGCTACCAGCATATCATGTTGCTGTTCTTGGATTGCAACACGCCTTAGGGCTGATCTGCTATTTGTAAACTTGAAGCTTTAATAAAATGAAAGAGCTCAGGGGAGAGCCGGAGAACCGGTTGGAGTTTCTTATCTGAAGGCTTCCCTCCCTGTTCTCCTTGCAAGTTCAAATTTCATTGATGAATTCTCTCTTTATTTTTAGTACTTACCAATGATTAAACTTATCAAATAGCCATAAAAACAAAAAAAACGGTGTGCAATGAACGTCCAATATTAAATCCGGATAAACTTATCGCACACACACACAAAAAAAACCTCCTACTATATATATGTAAATAAATTACTTTTTGATTGTGTTTTAGTGATCAGGGGCAGATGTGTTTAGTAGCCATTTCATGTTTACATGGATGTGAGCGTATCTATTAATATTCAAGTATTTCATATCCAGAAATGTTGCTTGTAAACTGACCAATTTGAGCTACAAGCATGATCCTGGAACAAATCAAAATCATAAGTAGAGATACCACTGTATCAAAGTGATCTGAATGTCATTGTCTTTAGGATCTCTCAATGTAAAGTTATTTGACAAAACTGGTTTCGAAAAGTTGCTGTGGACCCGCAGTGGAGCTCATGGAAACATCTGGCATGAAGCCCACTGCCCAGTGCCAGACCAATTCACAACATTTCAGGTATACTTAAACACACATCAAAAAAATATATCACTCAATACATTATCTTTTTTTATTGTATCTCCCTTATTTATACTCTTCTTCCACAGCTAATGTTCGAAGCAGTACGCTCAGGTTTTGATGGACAGGTGGCTATTGATGATGTAGCGCTGCTGGAGGGTCCTTGTTCCATGCCAAGGTCATGTTCTTTTGAGGGTCAGGAGTGTGGCTACAGAAGTTATGGTCACAGTTATTGGGTTCATAGAAGCGGACACTATTCAGCCACAGGACCAAAAACTGATCACACACTAGAAACGGAAACCGGTATGATTGTTTTTTTTTTTGTTTTTGTTTTTTTTAAATACATAACTGACGCTAACGCCCATTAAGGTTTTGAACAATGGAAAGTAGTTCATCCTTTCCACACATCTTTGACCAGTGTTAGGCGTGTTACTGAAAAACATAAAAGGTTACTAGTTACATTACTAGTTACTTTGTTTAAAAAGCAAATCAGTTACCCCGTCAGATTACTGACACCCAAAAGTAGCGCATTAATCTGAAAGTAACTATCTAGTTACCAATTACTAAAAATAACCGCATAGCAGCCAACACCCTTGAACTGCTTTATAATACTTACTTATTAGAAGAAGCAGAATACAATTTGTACACCAGCCTGTAGAAGCAGTAAATCCATATTTCTTGGCTCTTGATAGCTTGCTGAAACTTTCCATATCTATTTTGGCTTCATACCACCCCAAAACTTTTTGTCCAGGCATTACGCATTGCAAAAATAATTTGTCACTTCAAAGGACCAAAATTCAGCACATTTTACAATAACTTCAGTGATCACATTTGCCCCATTGATTTCCCGTTAGTTTATTGTTCCTCTCTGTATAAGGCATGCCCTCCACTCCACACGTAGCATAACGTTTTTCTACTAGTGACACACAACCAAATATGCTCATTGAAATTGAATCCCTGATTTTAGTATTTTATTTTGTAGTCTTAAATTTGGCTTGGATGTGAGTATATACAGTAGAGAGAATAGCTACATTAGGAGAAATTCAGCGTTTCATACCCTATGCTTGGTACGGCACCATCATAACTGTATTCATTTGTATTTACTCTGTAAATATAAACACCCTTCAGTGAATGCCTCTACAAGATCATGGGATTTATGTGAAAATGGAAGTGAAGCAAGAGTACTTAAAGAGGACACTATAATTAGTAATTAAGTGATTTAAAAGTAGCGGAGTAACATAGCCACCTAGTAGTAACGACAGTTACACTACTCATTACAGAGAAAAGTATTTCCATATTAGGAATGCCTTGATTTGTAACTTGTTAGGTACAACACCGTTTTTAAATTAACTGTCTGTATTCTAGGTTTCTACATGATGGTTAAAACTGGAAGCAGCTACCTTTCTCCTGGAGCTACTGCAATCCTCACATCACCTCTTCACCAGGGAAGAGCCAAAACTGAATGTCTGAATTTCTGGTATCACATGGGAGGCGACAATCCTGGTGAGTGCCACTGAAAGACAACACAATTTAATCACCTATCAACTAACAAATGTGATGTTTTTTTTTTTTTTTTTGCAGGTTCTTTGACAGTTTATATGAAAACCGTGGAGGGTAGCAGGGTCCAGATCTTTGCAGACCATTTGAACCAGGGAGATGTCTGGCGGCATGGTAATGGCAACATCTCCAGCAACCTTGTAGATTGGCAGGTACTTGGAAAAATCTGTTTTATTTTCAAATACTGGAATGTTATCAGAATTTCCAATATATTAGAAGGGATGTTTTATTTGAGGCGGACTACTGTTACATCAAAGATCAGGGGTGGACAAACTTTTGAAATCGCGGGCCTCATTTGGTTAAAAAGAAATGGCAGAAAGACCAGGCTAGGAGGGAAAAAAGATTGACTGATTAGCCTTAAATCTACAATATATGGGAAAAAAGATCATGTAGAACTATCCTATTCTTAAAATTTGTAATTTTGAATCAATGCATGCAGACATCTACATGTATATGTTGTATTAAATTTGATATTTGTCTACAAATAGAAGCACTGAATTTAATAACATTGTCACAGACCAGAACGGACACAGGACTCAATTGCATGCATTTCTCAGATTTTATTAGAAGAGAGTGAGAGTAAAGCTTGCTTGATTGCTTGATCCGAAGACTGGCGGAGAACGGGAACGAGCAAGGCGGGAGTGACACTTCCGTGTCGGAAGAAGACAGGTGGGTATGGCAGTCGTTTGACAAGGGCTGGAGATCAGAGGCGATGTCAAGTTCGTAATAGTGGTCGAAGGCAGGCGGCAGGCCAAACAGGCGTAGTCAGGTTCGGAAACGGGTCATTTCAAAAACGGGAATCAGGCAGGAAACAGGTTTTAACAGGGACGGAGTCGGACGGGAACGCTCACTGAGTGAAACACAACAGCTCGCAACGATCAAAGATTAAACTGAAGTCGGGGGCTTAAGAAGGGTGTGGCCACCAATCAGCTTGTCCGGACTGTTGGCGCCAATCAAGCTGCCACAGGTGTTCCAAATAGGGCAATTATGACAAATATGTATTGAAAAGCTCAAAATTCATTCGGGCTTGGTCAATTTGATACATATCTTTTGATAAATAGAATAAAAATATCATTAAAAAATGGTAAATACAGAAATTATCGAAAGATTCCCTTAAGCACAGTACACATTCATTATTTATGAAAATTATGCAAAAGGACACCATTCTAGAATATATTTTATTATTATGTACTCACCATTGTCTTTTGCTCAATTAAAAATACCGTCAAGATATACAGTGCATCCGGAAAGTATTCACAGCGCTTCACTTTTTCCACATTTTGTTATGTTACAGCCTCATTCCAAATTGTATGAATTTAATCTCTTATCTCAAAATTCTACACAAAATACTCCATTATGACAATGTTTTTTTTTTACTTTTTTTGAATTTATTAAAAATAGAAAACTAAGAAATCACATTTACATAAGTATTCACAGCCTTCGCAATGAAGCTCAAAATTGAGCTCAGGTGCATCTTTTTTCCACTGATCATCCTTGAGATCTTTCTACAGCTTAATTGGAGTCCACCTGCAGTAAATTCAGTTGATTGGACATGATTTGGAAAGGCAAACACCTGTCTATACAAGGTCCCACAGTTGAGTGTGCATGTCAGAGCACAAACACCAAGCATGAAGTCAAAAGAACTGTCTGTAGACCTGCGAGACAGGATTGTCTTGGGGCACAAATCTGGGGAAGGATACAGAAAAAATTCTGCTGCTTTGAAGGTCCCAATGAGCACAGTGGCCTCCATTATTCGTAAATGGAAGATATTTGGAACCACCAGGACTCTTCTTAGAGCTGGCCGGCCTTCTAAACTGAGCAATCGGGCAAGAAGGGCCTTAGTCAGGGAGGTGGCCAAGAACCCGATGGTCGCTCTGTCAGAGCTCCAGCGTTCCTCTGTGGAGAGAGGAGAGCCTTCCAGAAGGACAACCATCTCTGCAGCAATCCACCAATCAGGCCTGTATGGTAGAGTGGCCAGACGAAAGCCACTCCTTAGTAAAAGGAACATGGGAGCCCGTCTAGAATTTGCCAAAAAGCACCTGAATGACTCTTAGACCATGAGAAACAAAATTCTCTGGTCTGATGAGACAAAGATTGAACTCTTTGGTGTGAATGCCAGGCGCCATGTTTGGAGGAAACCAGGCCCCGCTCATCACCAGGCCAATACCATCCCTACAGTAAAGCATGGTGGTGGCAGCATCATGCTGTGGGGATGTTTTTTAGCAGCAGGAACTGGCAGATTAGGATAGAAGGAAAAATGAATGCAGCAATATATAGAGATATCCTGGATGAAAACCTGCTCCAGAGCGCTCTTGACCTCAGGCTGGGGCGAAGGTTCATTTTTCAGCCGGACAACGACCCAAAGCACACAGCCAAGATCTCAAAAGATTGGCTTCAGAACCACTCCGTGAATGTCCTGGAGTGGCCCAGCCAGAGTCCAGACTTGAATCCGATCGAACATCTCTGGAGAGATCTGAAAATGGCTGTGCACAAATGTCTCCCATCCAACCTGATTGAGCTTGAGACTTATGGCTAAGAAGAATGGGCAAAACTGCCTAAAGATAGGTGTGCTACACTTGTGGGATCATATTCAAAAAGACTTGAGGCTGTATTTTCTGCCAAAAGTGGATCAACAAAGTATTAAGGAAAGGCTGTGAATACTTATGTAAATGTAATTTCTTAGTTTTCTATTTTTAATAAATTCAAAAAAAGTAAAAAGAAAACTTTTTCACATTGTCATAATGGAGTATTTTGTGTAGAATTTTGAGATAAGAGATTAAATTAATACAATTTGGAATGAGGCTGTAACATAACAAAATGTGGAAAAAGTGAAGCGCTGTGAATACTTTCCGGATGCACTGTATGTGGTCCATAGGCTTTAGTTTGCCCATCCCTGTCAGAAATGGAAGCCAGACAAGTCATGATGACTGATTAATTTCACCGGCACCCGCTCGTTTGGCGCCAGCTGCTGCTGGCTTCCTGATTGGTTCCCCGTCCTACTTAAGCTCAGACCTTTCATCCACCTGTTGTCAGTCCGTCAGCAAACTTCTATTTCTACAAGGTAATCAATTTGACTCTGACTACCGTTGGTCCTGCTTTTTGCACTCATTTTCCACCCGCCCGTTCCTGATTTCCTGACTTTAGAACTGTGCCGCACACGCCCTAACCACTGCGCCGCCGTGCTGCCCATTTTAAATATATCTTTTCCCTTTTGTTCCCCAGACGGTATTTGCAGTTCACTGTAAATGTACAAAAATCAACCTTCACTGTGCTCAAACTTGACACGTTAAAGGGGACCTTATTTGTGATTTATCAATTTTTCTGTTGTTATACTTTTTTACAGCTGCAGTTTGAGGTAACAGGAAAAGGAGGTAAAGACACCCATGTGGCCATTGATGATATTTTCCTTTCTGCTCAGCCCTGTGAAAATCAAGGTCGGTGGGTTCAAGAATTGTCTAATCAAATGTTTATTTTTTATTTCTTCAGCGAAGTACACATTAAATATAGAAAAACATGTTATATCTCTGCAAACGTGTGTATGTTTGACATTTTTTAGGGTCAAAGTGCAATCTGGAGAAAGGAATGTGTACCTGGAGTAACACGCAAAACATCAAGTGGGACCAACTGGATTGGGAGTTGACGAGTCACGAAAAAGAGAAGCACTACTTTACGCCCTCGCACGACCACAGCCTTGGAACAGAAAAAGGTCAACATCGCTACCAAACAAATCTAAAACAGGGATGTCCATTTCCAGTGATGGGCCTGTTACTGAAAAAATAGTAATTAGTTACAGTTTCTAGATACTTCATTTTTAAGTATTTCAGTTACCCTCCCTTAACATATAAACCAAAAAGTAGTGCTTTACTCTTAAAGTAACTATCTATTACAAGTTACCGTATATACTCTCGTAGAAGCCAACCATCTAAAACTACTTAAAATAGTTGAAAATCAAATAGATAAATAAATAAAACATGTATACCAACCTGTAGAAGCATTCAACCCTTCATATTTTTTTACTTGTGCAATTTTGAGAGCTTTCAAATGAACACTTAGCCGAGATACTACCTATCTATTTAGTGTCTGGGTTTCATACCACCTGAAAATATCCTACTGCATTTCTGGGTACCAACCAAGACGTTTTATTTTTTTCCCCTGGGTTGGTATACAGCAAAAATACCTTTAGAGATAAAAAGACCAAAACTCAGAACGCTTATCGTAAATTCTGTGTTTGCCCTATTGATTTCCCATTGTTTTCTTTGTTCCTGTATAAGCCACACACTTCTACCTTTTTAATTTTAAATTTGGCTTGTATGTGAGTATATACGGGAGGGAGAATATATCCATGAAGAGAAATTCAGCAAAACTCTGTGCTTGGAAGGCACCACCACCATCACTGAACCATTAGTTGTACTTTGTAAGCATATATAAAAATGGCTGCCCTTCAAAAATGCCGCTGGTGGAACGTAATTCGTGATTTGCACTCATTAAGTAGAGGAATAGCACGGTACAGCAACATATAGAAACGACAGCAGAGTTACAACATTTTATCAATGACGCGTTTCAGTATCTATTAAAGAGAAAACTCATCGTGTTCCAGGAACACGTTCCTTTGTAGCATATTAGTCCTTACACTATCCATTGCATAACGACCATCACCACTACTCCTTTCCCAAGGTCACTTCCTGTTCATTCCTAGTACCAACCGGACAGCGGCCAATCAGAAGGCTCACCTACGGAGCCCTCACTTACTGCCCACAAAAGGGACCTGCCTTAAAATGTGGTCTTACAGACCACATTCATGTAAGAATCTGTTATCAACATTTTTGAATAGATATTTTTCAAAAATCAAAACTCCTTTATTGCGTCTTGTAGCAGACAGCCAGCTGAAAGTGTGGACATTATCCAAAGGTCTTCTCAATGAGCAGCAAGAAGTAAATGCCTTCAGTGGACCATGGAAACGCTTTGAAATTGACATTGTGTCCAAAGAAGAATATCAGGTTAAACTCCCAGCTCATGTAAGATGTAATCAGTCATCTGATTTCTCTCTCTTCATGTTTTTCATGTCAGATTGTGATAGAGGGAATCGCAGGCTCCTCTGGGTTTTTGGCCCTGGATGACATTGAGTACACTGTTGGGGTCAACTGTGCTAAAAAGGTCACTGATGGAACCACAAGTAAGAAAAGCTAACAATATTGCAGACCTTTGGTCCAAAATCTTGAGGGTTATTTAGAAACATTAAATATTCATACAATTAATTGTGGTTATATAGCGTACGATCAAAAAAATAATATGAAGAAGCACTTATTTTGGTAGAAGAATCCACACGAGAACTTACACCTAAGGAAATTGGGAATCTTCAATCAACGTGCCGTGCATGTTTTTGTTTTTTGGGAAGCAAAACTTACACTTAGGGCAGTTTGGAAACATCAAACAACCTGCCATGCAGGTTTCTGAAAGCCTGGGGTGCCTTTGAAACGACAAACAGGGAGTACATGAAAGTGCAAATGGAGACCATTAAATGCAATTGAACCTGGGATCTCTGAACAATGTGGCAAACTGCCCTACTCAGTTGACCACTGTACTGCCTGGTACAAAACAGCAATGTTTAAATCAGTAAAATGTCAACTCTAGTTAGCAATTTGTGAGGCTATAGCATAGAAAAAGATGAAATTATAACAAAGAAAAATGTGGTATATGTCCAACAGATAACACTAGTTGCACCCATGTGGCTTAGAAGTACATGATATACTTCATCTTTACACGCCTGAACTATCTACCTTTTATTTTTACATACAAATAACTCTGTATTATTGTTTATACTAAATATTTTTATCTTAGTATTTTCTTTAAAATAAAATTGTGCATGAATTAAAATATGTAACTTAATTTCTATTAGGAAACAAAATATGTCAATTTTGATGTTAAATAATAAAGTTAAATAAACCTCAATATATTTCGTCAGGTCAACTCACATTTATTTGTTCAGCTCTAATCACAAAAGTCTCAAAGGACTCTTCACACCACCATACAACCTGATCTGTAACCTCCATCAGGGTAGGGTAAAATAAAAAAAACTTAAGCATAAGGAAAATTGAGAAACCTTGAGAAGGGGTCGCACATGAGGAAAACCCCCATCCATGATGACCAGGCTGCAAAGGATACAAAGGGCATCAACAGACAATACACGGTCAACATCAACAACTAATATATGTACCGTCTTTTCCGGACTATAAGGCGAACACAAAAATTACAAATTGGCCTGAAATTTAAACCTGTGTCTTATTATCCGGTGTGCCTTATTTGTGGACAAAATTATTATTTTTACTATTATTGATCAGTTGATAAATGTTATCGCTGACCTCGATTGATTGCATAATAAGGTGGCAATGTAGTTCAAACAAGGTAGCAATGTTAAGAGCACTGAATCTTAACCATCAGGCCGCTAGGCTCATGGTTGTTCAAAATTGCATAGGATTGAGTGCAAGGGGAATCAGATCCCAATCACGGTAGGTGGAACGCCACATCCTACCCACTAGACCTCTAGGGATAAAGACGACATATAAAAAGGCAACAAGTCTTATCTAATAGTCAAAGGTTTAGTCACAAGATATGTTGGAATAGAGATTATGTTGTTTCACTTTTTCTCAGCTTAAACCAAGCATTGTAAGTGAGAAACGTTTTGAAGATTTTCAGCCATACATTTATTCATACACTTCATCAACAATACTTAAAAACAATTTGATTCCAAAAAATAATGTGATACAACGTAATGCCGTGTATCGTCTGTTTCCATAGTGATCTTGTGGATCTCGCCCACTCATCTCCGCAGAGCGTGAGGCGTGAACCGACATGCCAAATGTTAACAAAGCTAATGTGAAAGATGAAGATAATAAAGAAATAAAACTAATGCACACCAATTTTTAATATTGTCCCCTAAAGTGTGCAACATGAAAATGCTTTTCAATGAGTACCGATAATCCTTATTTTTCTAAAATATACATGTAATTTGATGACACCTTTTTTCTATAATGGAATAAAATTACATTTTTTCATCCTGAATAATTAACGTTGTTATATGTATACAGTTACTACCAAAGCCTGTCAGTTAATACACAATTACGGAACTTTTTCATTTTTTTGTGCAACCCTAGTCCTTACTGTAGATTTAGTACTATGTGCCTTAAAGCCTAGTGTGCTTTATACATGGAATAAAATATAACAAAGTAATATATAAAAAGACTATTTTTGGGTGGGTGCACCTTCTAATTTGGTACACCACACTGTGTGGAAAACATGGTAGGCAAAATTGACATTGAGAAGCAAGTTAGAATGCATCTTACAGTGTTCTCCTTTGCCCGCGTCCCTGCGTCCTGGACGCATCATTTTTACTGAGGACGCTTAGTGTCAAATCAACGTGCATCCCCGGGTCGCAACTTTTTTGACACAAAATTGTCATTATTACCCGATTACTTTTTTTTTTTAACAAAGATTTACTGCACTCCAAACTTTTCGTCAGGCAGATCCGCCGATGTTGTTTTGGTCTTGCGGTTCGAGTTTTCGTCTGCACCCCGATCTCGGTAAACAAGATGTCGTTGCTTCGAGATTACGTCATTGTTCTGATGGTTGTCGGCGAGGGAAGGTTAAGTATGCATACCTGTCAACCTGTACGTTTTTGCTGTACAAAGTACGTTTATTATGCATTTCAAGACGTGTACGACGTACAAGAAAAACGCAAATTTTTCAATCATGGGTACCATCCGGTAAACACCGACTATCACGAAAACGGCAAGTCAAACTAGTTCAAGTTGTGTAGTGAAAGTCCGTCTCTTTTTAGAGAACCGTCTTTTTCGGCTCAACTCATCAAAGACAGCCGGTTCTCAAATGTCTCACTTGCTTTGATGCATTATATTACGAATTATTATGTTGTATAAAGAAGTTAAGAAAAAAAGGAAGTATAAAAGGAGAAAATGAAAAAAGACAGGTTTGAGGTTATCCCTTTAATCAGTATATTACCAACAATAATTTAATGCAGAAAATGAATTACCGGTAATAATTTGAATAAGAAAATGTATTATTCTACTTAATTATATTTGCATGTATTTTTTCCTTCTGCAGTGAACGTCCAAGCTACTTCATTTTTGAAGTTTTTTCATAATAAACCTCATTTATGTCGAGCAACTCACTGTCTCACAACAAAATGTTCATTAACAATATATATGATATAGGGAAACACATGTACAAGATAACATGTTAAACTACCGGTACATAAATAAACACGTTTGAAAAAAAAATATGGTGTAAGATTTTTTTTCTATTTTGTAAGGGAAAATACAACAGTTTGTAAGGGCATGGAGCCGTGGAGGTTGACAGGTATGACTATGCCTGCGAAAAAACAGTATTAGGTGAAAATCAACTCAGGAGGTCGAGTGCTCGTCTTGGGATCAAGGGATCCCAGTTCGAATCCCGGCTCGTCTAGGTTACATGTCGAAGTGTCCTTGGGTAAGACACTGAACCCCTAACACCCCCAATAAGCAGGTTAGCGCCTTAGATGGCTGCAAGGCCGCTATTGGGAAATGTGGAGCACATTGTAAAGCGCTTTGGGAAGTCATTGACTTGAAAAGCGCTATATAAAATGCAGATCATTTCATTTCATTTCATAATTTCTTCAGTGTCAGTAATAAGTCAAAACATAATGCAGAAAGTGATAAAAAAGGCAATAATTCTGGCACGAAAAAACGGCGGAGAAATTCTTCGGAAGATCGCGGAGACAAGGACAACACGTGTGTTAAAGCGAACGATTCGACAAAAGAAAATAAACAAAAGAATATAGATTAATATAATTATTTCAGCAATATTATTTCGTATTATGTAAAATATTGTTGTGAACTGAAAAATCTTGAAGTGATAACTGATTTGTATTACCGATAAACTGTGATGATTAAAACTGAATGAATATATAGATGTACTGTATATTATATATTTGTCGCCGATTTACTTTTTAGACCTCGATAACACTAAATTTTGGGGACCCATATGTCTCTGTTGGGACCCATAGATTTTTGAGCATGCGAATGAACACTGATCTTATTGATTTGAGTGTGTACGTAAAATCTTCATTCTCCTTCCTTTACAGCTTCAACCAAGCCAAGCAAAGCAGGAATTGCAGCATCAGTCATTGTGGTTCTGCTGTTGATTGGTACAATTATTGCCCTCCTTATTTACTACGTACAGACTCAAAAGAGGGCCATGGCTTTGACCGACCCATCATTATCATCAACTTCTGGTTTTACTAATGCCATCTATGAAGCGGATCTTACGGTGATTGTGTTACATTCAAAGCTTTATTGGAAACCTAGAATTTACTTCAATACAGTTAACGTTGTATCCTAATTCTCTTTATACTAGCAAGAAGACCATTTGAGAATTCCACCAGCCCAAAGTCATCCAATGGCAGCTGGATTTAATAATGTCTTGGTAAGTGTT
The DNA here is from genome assembly GCF_059441175.1 of Urocampus carinirostris. Taxonomy (NCBI): domain Eukaryota; kingdom Metazoa; phylum Chordata; class Actinopteri; order Syngnathiformes; family Syngnathidae; genus Urocampus; species Urocampus carinirostris. Next base: position 28,715,477 of record NC_142364.1, read on the forward strand.
AGGTCTATTATTTTATATTTCTGAACAAAACACACAATAAGAGATAAGAGACATAAATGTTGCTCATGAGGAGCCTGATTCTCATCTGACCAGAACCTCAGCAGCTTCTCTATTGTATTACAAACAATTCAGTCACAAACCTTAACAGTATAATACAGTAAAAGTATTCTACTACAAGTGTTTCAGAACAAAAATCAAGAAAGTCAAACCAAAAAAAGCACTTATGCAACTTAAACATTGTCAGAACCCAAACAGACGGTGGACCCAGATGTGTAACGTTTTCACACAAGCTTTATTTTACGGGAACGGGGCAGTCATGCGCGAGAACACAAACGCCAGCGATTCTGCGATCGCTGGGCAGAACAGATAGAAACCGACAGGACATACAGGATCGATACCAGATACTGATAACATGAGCAGGATACCGGACAGGACTAGACAGGCGGGATCGATACCAGATACGCGAGCAAGATACCGGACAAGGCAGGACAGACAGAATCGATACCGGATACCTTAGACTGGAGAAAGATACCCGACAGGACAGGACAGGCGGGATCGATACCGGATACACGAGCAAGATACCGGACAAGGCAGGACAGACAGAATCGATACCGGATACTGAAAACTGGCGCAAGATACCGGACAGGACGGGACAGACGGGATCGATACCGGATACTGGAGAATGGAGCAAAATACCAGACAGGACGAGACAGACAAGATTGATACTGGAGAGTGGAGCAAGATACTGAACAGGACGAGACAGACGGGATCAATACCGTACACTGGAGACTGGAGCAAGATACTGGACAGGATGAGACAGGCGGGATCGATACTGGATACACGAGCGGCATACTGGACAGAGTAAAAATACAAGTCGTGCAAGTGCAGAGGTTCGTTGACGGACTGACAAGGAGTGAATGAGAGCACTGAGTTTAAATAGGAGGGAAGCCAATCAGCCAATGAGCAGCAGCTGGCACCAAACGGGCGGGCCCAAATGAGGGCAATGGGCAACCATGACAAACACAAATATAAAAAATGTCAACATGTCAACATGGCTTTATTGAATAATATTTTGAAAATGTCAGATAGGGCAAATAGTGTTAACAATATAATCTAAAAATAAGTCTAAAATATGTCCAATGAACAACTGATTGAAAACAAAAGTCAAGTCAATGAAAAAATAGCAACATTACGAAAATACAATACAATGTCAACATGACAACTAAAATACCTTCCATTACACAATACGTTGGAAATAAATGTAGTAGTGCAAATAAAGTGTAAACACAAATGGATAGAATTTGAAATGTATAATGTAAGTTCAACTAACAGCATTATTAGAGTAATGTTTACAATAGGAAGATGGCATAGATTCCGAGACAAGGTATCGATCTGAAGTACTTGCTCAGTATTCATAATATTGAAATTTTGATGTATACACCCAATCTTTGTCTATAGGCCATACTGCAGGGATTACCATTGTGGTTCCTGTATTTTCCCCAAAGGATAACCAGGAACTTGCAGATGGGTTCAGAAAATAGCAAATACAATTTCATATGTAATTGTTTACATGATCAAAGTATTTTATTTTGTAAATGCATATCAGACTGGTAGCCATCAGTAACAAAGAAGTTGTTTCTTCAGTACAGTACTACTGCAGTAGTTTCTACTGAACATCTTAGAGACCCATAAAATATAGCATATTTACTGAATAGCACAGCACTTCACTTTCGTCATATTTTTTGTGCAGGTGTCCGCTGGTGTCAGAGAGAGGGAGCTTGCGTGAGACATGAGGAAAAGAGGTCCGGCTACCTAATGGTGGCTTTGTAAAATTTAGGCGATATTACATCAGAAGAACTGATTGTGTCGACCTTGCATCACACACACACACACACACACACACACACACACACACACACACACACACACACACACACACACACACACACACACACACAAACACAAAAAAATACATGCTCAAATAATGAAATGATCAGCATGAACTCTTCATCTACATCTGGTGGTGACCGTAAGGATATGGAGCTCGTTATCAGCGGACTGAGCTGAAGGTCCAAGTGCTGGAGGTTTCAACTCATGGGTAGAATGCATCTCCTCAAATTGGAAAATGCCTCCATCTCAAAGCCTGATAAGTTAGGTTTGGGCATAAAGTTTGAAGGGCAAGGGTTCATGAAGCTGAGGTGTTGGCGATGGTTGACATGTTTCTATTATGAGGACATTGATCCTTTAAGAAAGAGACGAGATAAGAAAATTGTCCAGTTAATAAACCTGTAGAACTGACAATAAAATGCATGCGGAGTGGAAAGGATCTGTGAACGTTTTTTAATCCAATAAAACTTTTACACTTATGGAGCTTGTCCTGGTTGCATAGCAACCAACTCCTTTTGTCATGAACCAGAACGGACTCTCGAATCCAATAGCGTTAGTTTCAGAAGAGTTTTTATTAGAAAGAGTTGTTGGAGTTGGCTTGGGACGTCGGCGCTTGTTGGTCGTCAGCCTCTTCGGACGGAATGGCAGCTCCGTGACGGGTAGACGGAAGGTGCAGCTTAGCGGGTAAGTCGATGGCCAGGGCGGGAGAGTAGGTCGCAAAACGTGGAACGGAAGCAGGTCAAAAACGGAAGGCAGGCATGAATCAGGCAAGAGGAGTCGTGGGTACCTTGTAGTCTGGAGAAACACTCAGGGATACAAAGAGTACACTCGGACGACCATCTCTGGACGCAAACCGCTTAAGTGGAGAACGTCAGCCAATCAGGAAGTGCGCTCCAGCGCGCCAAACGGATTGCCCCAGGTGACTTCACTTGGGCAATCACGACACCTTTGGATAAAATTCAAAATTGAATGAGGACGTTGCAGGCATAATCAAGAAAATACTTTTTATTATGAAATACATTACCATGTTTGTTTATATGAGGAAGGTGAGTGTCATGACCAGAACGGAATCAGGACCCAGATACGTAACGTTAACCACAAGTTCATGGAGATAAAGAGAAAGGGCAGCAACACAATCCGGTGCTCGCTTGGCGCAGGAAGCAAGACGCTCACAGAATCGGATCGTGATCCGAATGCGGAAGTGGATGATCCGGAGCGGGAGATCCTGGTGTCGAAGATGGAAAAAACAAGTCGACAGACTCAAAGTGACCAAACTGCACCATATGTATCCTCATTTTTTAGTCAAGCCTTTCACAAGCTTTTTTTTCTCCTCTCAGGTACCCATAGCAGCAAGATAGCGGACAGATATTTCAGCTAGGTGGCACTCAAGTTATGTAAAATGCAAATTTATTGACTGACAAGTGTTCTTAGAAATGCAATGTTGACTGATTTCATGCATTGTGTTCATAATTAAAATGACTAAATTATTCATTTATTTTTTTAGCATTGGTAGGTGCTAAATATTACATACTGTCACTTTAAGAATTATAAATAAAGGGGCCTGATTAAGCTTAGGGAGTCATGGAGCAAAGTGATTCCTTTCAGAAGCTCTTTTTATTTTGTTCAGGTACCCATAGCAGCAAAATAGCAGACGATTATTTAATAGATATTAAATTGCTGTTTACCAATATTTAGAATTTACTCTTCCTGATATTTTAGATATTCATTATAGGGTTCAAATCATTAGATTATTTGCCTTTGTTAGGGTTGAAATTAGATTAAAATGGTGAGTCCTCTCCTTCCCTTTGAAGGTGCAAATATTCTGCTAAAAATATTATATATCATTGCACTGTATGTCCCGATCACAAATTCATGTCATGAACCAGAACAGGATCAGGACCCAAACGCATGACGTACTTACACAAGCCTTTTATTTTACGAGAAATGGGGAGTCATGCACATTAGGCAGCAGTCTGGCGTGAAATAATAGGAAGCCAGAGGCCGAGGAGATCGATACCAATTACGCGAGTTGATATCGGACGGATGGGGTCGATACCGGACAGGACAAGACGAGACAGACAGAGAAGATAATGAGACAGGATATCGAAAATAAACAGGACAAACTAGACGGGAACAAAAACTGGAGAAAATAATAAACAGGAAAAAAATAGACTGAAACAAAACTGGAAAGCGAAATTAAACAGGACAAAATAAACGGGAATAATACCAGACAGGAAATACCAACAGGAACAGGACCGAGTCGAAACCCACGTCTTGCGGTGCAGAAGTTCATTGACTGACTGAAAAAGGAAAAATGAGAGCACTGAGCTTAAAAAGACGGAAAGCCAATCTGTCAATGAGCCGCAGCTGGCGCTTGACAAGTCATTTGTATTGCAATTCCATTCAAGGTCATGATGTTACTGCCAACATTATTTTATATAGTGCCTTAGACGGCAAAATACATCAAAAATAAAAAGGACTGCCTTGCTGCTGCGGGACCTTAGTGCTACTTTTGACACTGTGGACCATAATATCTTACTAGAACGGTTGGAAAAATGGATTGGTCTCTCAAGAACCGTTCTCTTATGGTTCAGATCCTACCTCTCAGATAGGAGGGACTGTGTTAAATATAGCGAAATGACATCTGAGCCCTTTAGTGTTACCTGTGGTTTTCTGCAGGCTTCAGGACTTGGCCCCCTTCTTTTCAGAATTTACATGCTTCCATTAGGTGATATTATTCACTAGTATAATATCAGTTTCCTTTGCTACACAGATGACACTCAACTATATCTTCCGATGGAGGAATCTGCCACACAAAATTGTGGAAATTTGGAGGCCTGCCTCACTGAGATAAAAGAGTGGATGTCACTCAACATCTCGCGCCTTAACTCTGAAAAGACAGAAATGTTAGATATTGGACCATCTTAATGCCGTGACTTGTTCTCAAAAACTGCTCTGAACATTGACAAATGTAGTATCACGCAGAGTGACTCAGTTAAAAATTTAGGTGTCATATTTGACCCGATCCGTCCTTCGAAACACGTGTGAAGAATATTACTAGAACAGCTTTCTTCCATCTTCGCAACATTGCTAAAATTCGCCCTATGTTGTCTCAGTCAGATGCGGCGATTATAATTCACGCGTTTGTTACTTCCCGTCTCGATTACTGTAATGCGCTACTCTCTGGTCTCCCGAAGTCCAAAATCAAGAGCCTTCAGCTGGTACAAAATGCTGCAGCGAGGCTTTTAACTAAGACAAGAAAGTTTGATCACATTACCCCGAATCTAGCTAACCTGAATTGGCTCCCTGTTAGCTTAAGATGTGATTTTAAGGTTCTGTTGGTATTGTAGAAAATCATGCATGGACTTGCTCCCTCATATCTTTTAGACTTAATTTCCCCCTATGTTCCGGTCCGGACCCTCCGCTCTGAAAACGCTGGTCTACTAGTGATCCCAAGAGCCAAGAAGAGATCCGCAGGTTCGAGAGCATTCTCCAGTCGGTCCCCGGTTCTGTGGAATGCTCTTCCCCCTGAGATCCGATCTGCAACCTCAGTGGAAATGTTTAAATCTAAGCTTAAAACACACTTCTACTCTGTAGCATATGAATAATCTATATTTTATGTTGATAATATATGTATTATTTGCCCACATATAGGTTTTAGATGGGGCAGCACGGCGGCGCAGTGGTTAGCGCGTGTGCGGCACAATTCTAAAGTCTTGGGAACCTCCTGTGTGGGTTCAAATCCAGCTATCGGACTTCCTGTGCGGAGTTGGTATGTTCTCCCCGTGCTTGCGTGGGTTTCCTCCGGGCACTCCGGTTTCCTCCCACATTCCAAAGACATGCATTTCAGGTGGATTGGCCGGTCCAAATTGTCCCTAGGTGTGAATGAGCGAGCGAGTTGTCTGTCCCTGTGTGCCCTGCGATTGGCTGGCAACCAGTTCAGGGTGTCCCCTGCCCACTGCCCGATGATTGCTGGGATGGGCTCCAGCACCCCTGCGACCCTACTGAGGATAAGCGGTGCAGCTAATGAGATGAGATGAGATGAGGTTTTAGATGAGGGGATGGTGTCACAATAGTCTGTAATAATAATTTGCAATAGTCTTTGATCTGTGTAGCCCTTTGAGACTCTTTGTGATTAAGGGCTATAGAAATAAACTTGACTTGACTTGAAAAAGTATCATGACAATTTAAAGAAGCATCACAAGCCAAATCATAACAAATATCTCAATGAGGGCTGATATATTGGTTCCTTTTATCCTTTCAAATGCTTTTTTAAGTCCATAAATACCCCAACTACGTATCTCTTCTTTTATATGCTATGGGTGATTTCTTCTACTGCATCAATAACAGACATTGTTGCTGATCTGTTTGCTCTAGAACCATGTTGGCTGTCATTAATACATTTTTGTTTATCTATATGTTTGTAGTCTATTATTGTAAAGTTTCTTTAATATTTAAGAGAACTGAGGAAGAATATATACTTTCTATAGTTTGTAAAGATATGTTTGTTGCGATTTTTGTTTATTGGTACAACTTTTGCTGTTTTGATTTGATCTGGAAATTTCCCAGTTAGACATGGTAGATTACATATGTAGGTTAATGGTTTCACAATGCTATGTATAATTTGCATACCTAGTACCATATCGATATCAAAACAATCCATAGACGTTTTATTTTTACAGTTGTTTACTACGTCTAAGATCTCTGATTCCGTAACCCCAGACAAAAACATAGTCTTGGAGTTAATTTTTATCAGTGATTCAAATTGCTTACTACTGCACTGTGGAATATTTGCAGCTAGCTCTGGTCCAACATTTACAAAAAAAAAACTTAAAATTCTCCAATTTGATTTAAATTATAATTTTCACTGTTCTTATCAAAAAAATGGTTTGGATATGCATTACTTACATTCTTTCATTTTATTATACTATTTAATATTTCCCAAATACATTTATATTACTTTTGTTTTTATGTAATAAATTTGTATAGTATAATTTCTTGCTAGCTCTTGTTATTCCTGTCAATTTTTTTCTATACGTTTTATTTCGGGATTCGGTTTCCTCAGTTCTTAGTTTAATATATTTTCTATATGAGGTGTTTTTCTCCTTTCAAGCATTGTACAGACCCATAGTTATTCATGGATGCTTTACAGATTTATTCTTGGTATTAGTTATCTCATCGAACAGTTTTTGTTATACTCTTTGCTCAATAGTTCCAAAAATATGTCAAACGCACAATCCACATCATCTGTACCATATATAGCAATCCACTTTTGTTTAATTAGGTCCTCATAGAGTGATATAATAGTCTCTTCAGTTCTAACTCGTTTGTAAATATATTCCATTGTTGATTCTTGTCTAGTAACCTTTTCATCTCACACTGGAGGTACTGGTAGGCTGACGTTTGTAAATTCAATATTACTTGTAAATATATCATCAATGAGTATTGCACTGTGTGAAATGATTGCGCAAGGACTTAATATAGTTGGGTACAAATTTATGCTGTACATTATATTAATATAGTCATCAATGTTTTTATGTTGGGCAGCACGGCGGGGCAGTGGTTGGAGCGTGAACCTCCTGTCTGGAGTTTGCATGGTGTCCCTGTGCTTGTGTTGGTTTCATCCGGGCGCTACGGTTTTCTTCCACATTCCAAAAAAAATGCATGTTAGGTTAATTGGCCGGTCCAAATTGTCCCTAGGCGTGAATAAGCGACCCAATTGTCTGTCCCTGTGTGCCCTGCGACTGGCTGGCAACCAGTTCAGGGTGTCCCCTGCCCACTGCCTGAAGACAGCTGAGATGGGCTCCAGCACCCCTGCGACCCTACTGAGGATAAGCGGTGCAGATAATGGATGGATGGATGGATGGATGGATCTATACTCATAGAAAAAGGTTAATTTTGTTTGTCATGGTTGCCCTCCTACAGAAACCATATTATTTTCCATTATCAAACATTTTGGAAAAAGTACCAAAGAGCCACTAGGGATTGCCAAAGCGCAGCATACGGCTCCAGAGCCGCCTGTTGCTGTTGATGTTTTTACATTTGTTAGGATTCATTAGATCTATGTTGAAATCTCCACAAATGAATAGTGTGTTGTTGCTCATTGTTGAATATGTTTTTTCATCCCAGTTTGTGAAGGTTTCAAGATTTGAGCCCGATGATCTGTATACACAACTGACTATAATATTTCTCCTTTTTTCATTTATGATTTCTATTGTAAGACATTCAAGTAAATCATCGATTACAAATTACATGTTTTGTATCATCTTGGAGTTAAATATTTTGTGCACATATATAGCAACACCTCCTCCTATTTTGTATGTTCTATTTACATTTACCATTCCTCAGTTCTTAGTTTAATATATTTCAGAAACTGCAATCACACTAAGCGTGTTCTCAAAGTATTCTGCAATGTCTTCAAAGTTTGTGTAAATGCTTTTACTGTTGAGGTGAATTATTGAGAATTTTCCTTCAGATGTATTCATTTCCAGTATAATATTTGCAATTGTCTGAACTAGTTGATAAAAATTTGTGGTAAAAAATAAATTACGCCACTTTGTGTAAAACGACTCTAAGAACTGAGTCAGGATGTAAACAAAATAGCTCAACTGGGTCCTCCTTTGGTTGTTTTGCACAAAACAACCCAGAAAGTTGTATTAAATTGATCCAAGTAATTGACAGCACCATATTGGACCCCATTGTTTTTCTTTTTTTTGACCCAAAGGTTTTTATGGCGTAATAAGCTTGATGGAGATGCCTTTTCCCCCATAAATCCTTGGATTATTCTCTATTTCTTTTTTGTTTAAGCCTTTGTAATTATTATTATCAATTTTTAATATTGGACTCCTGCAAAGAAGATTGCATGGGAACCACTTCTTTAATTTGACTATTACTGCGCACTGTTGTTTGCTGTTGTGACTGTTAAAACTCATTTTCACTATCGGCCGATAATGTTCCTGATCTTTGATTTTTCCATACACATTAGGGTGGACCCGATTTTGTACACTTGGAGATTAAATATAAAGAAAGAGCATGGTGGATGACCTTTACAAGAGCTTGGAATGTCTTATCTGATAACTCCTCTCCCTGTCCTCCTTGCTAGTTAAAAATCAATTAATTTATTTTCTCCTTACTTTGAGTGTTTACTGAATAATAAACGTATCATAATCCAATCTCATTTTCTAATGGCACAAGTGTTTTTCAACAAAGCCCCCAAAAACAATTGCTGATATTTCTATTCATCCACACACATTTCACTGTTTCGTTCATCTTGTTAAACACTCAATATTAAAAAGTTTGCTTTTCTTTCAAAGGATGCATGATGACATCAGCAAGACCCTAGCAACAGTCTGAGCTCATTCAGATTAAATGCATTTCATCCAAGGATACCTGTTGTCATGGTTGCATGGAGATTACAAGACCTTATTTGCAATCATTTGGCAACATGTGGGATCAAAGAGTTGGAGTGCTTAAGCAACACAAAATTGTGCAAGACTATCTTCTCCATCATTGTTTCTTGAATATTTTGTTCTTTCATTCCCTTTGAATGGATCCGTCGGTGCTCATCTTTTGGCTGTACGTAATGATTACACATGAGCTGCTGTGTGGATGGATGCAGTACAGGAGAAACAATCATGGACCCAAGATGCAACCAAGGTGCGTACTATGATTTGATTTTTGTCACTGGTTCTTTTACAGTATAGCAGCTGTGGCATTGACACAGACAATACAAAAATATGTTCTGTATTATCCAACAAAACCACATTTTTAATCATCGTCTCAAAGTCTCATTAATATCAAAGCTGAATATTTTGGAAGTTGGAGTGGGGCTTTTTTAGTTTTAGCTATTTTAGGAGGATATCTGTGTGTGCAGGTGACTATTACTGTGCATAATTATTAGGCAACTTAACAAAAAACAAATGTATACCCATTTCAATTATTTATTTTCATCAGGGAAACCAATATAACAGCTCAACATTCACAAATATACATTTCTGACATTCAAAAACAAAACAAAAACATATCAGTGACCAATATAGCCACCTTTCTTTGCAAGGACACTCAAAAGCCTGCCATCCATGGATTCTGTCAGTGCTTTGATCTGTTCACGATCAACATTGCGTGCAGCAGCAACCACAGCCTCCCAGACACTGTTCAGAGAGGTGTACTGTTTTCCCTCCTTGTAAATCTCACATTTGATGAGGGACCACAGGTTCTCTATGGGGTTCAGATCAGGTGAACAAGGAGGCCATGTCATTAGTTTTTCTTCTTTTAGACCCTTTCTTGCCAGCCACGCTGTGGAGTACTTGGATGCGTGTGATGGAGCGTTGTCCTGCTTGAAAATCATGTTTTTCTTGAAGGATGCGGACTTCTTCCTGTACCACTGCTTGAAGAAGGTGTCTTCCAGAAACTGGCAGTAGGACTGGGAGTTGAGCTTGAGTCCATCCTCAACCCGAAAAGGCCCCACAAGCTCATCTTTGATGATACCAGCCCATACCAGTACCCCACCTCCACCTTGCTGGCGTCTGAGGCGGACTGGAGCTCTCTGCCCTTTACCGATCCAGCCACGGGCCCATCCATCTGGCTCATCAAGACTCACTCTCATTTCATCAGTCCATAAAACCTTAGAAAAATCAGTCTTGAGATTTTTCTTGGCCCAGTCTTGACGTTTCAGCTTGTGTGTCTTGTTCAGTGGTGGTCGTTTTTCAGCCTTTCTTACCTTGGCCATGTCTCTGAGTATTGCACACCTTGTGCTTTTGGGCACTCCAGTGATGTTGCAGCTCTGAAATATGGCAAAACTGGTGGCAAGTGGCATCTTGGCAGCTGTACGCTTGACTTTTCTCAGTTCACGGGCAGTTATTTTGCGCCTTGGTTTTTCTACACGCTTCTTGCGACCCTGTTGACTATTTTGAATGTAACGCTTGATTGTTCGATGATCACGCTTCAGAAGCTTGGCAATTTTAAGAGTGCTGCATCCCTCTGCAAGATATCTCACTATTTTTGACTTTTCAGAGCCTGTCAAGTCCCTCTTCTGACCCATTTTGCCAAAGGAAAGGAAGTTGCCTAATAATTATGCACACCTGATATAGGGTGTTGATGTCATTAGACCACACCCCTTCTCATTACAGAGATGCACATCACCTGATATGCTTAATTGGTAGTAGGCTTTCGAGCCTATACAGCTTGGAGTAAGACAACATGCATAAAGAGGATGATGTGGTCAGAATACTCATTTGCCTAATAATTTTGCACTCCCTGTATTCAAAAAGTAATTACGTTACCCCCCCTATATTGCTGACACCCAAAAGTAGCGCATTAGTAAGTAACTACTTACAAATTACTGTACATACTCGCATAGAAGCTGACCCCCTAAAACTGCTTTAAAGTAGCTACACAATAAAAGATTTGGGAATAAAGTGTACACCAACCTGTGGAAGCGGTGAACCTTTCACATTTAAAGCTTGTGCAATCTTGAAAGCTTGCACACAAACACTTCTTGAGACACTCTGTTCCCATTTTGTCTTTGGGCATTAAACCACTCAAAGATCTCCTTCTCCCTTTATGGGCCCTGACCAAAACATTTTCCTTTTTTCTCTTTTTAAAAACAAAAAGAGCAAAATTTGTCACACTTGTAAATTCTGTGCTCATATTTGCTCCATTGGTTCATTGTTCCTGTACAAGCCATGCCCCCCCTGTCATGATTACTGATGTGACTCAGCTGTGCCCGCTCCTTTGGCGCCAACTGCAGTGGGTTCTGATTGGATCCCCATCAGTACTTGTACCCAGTCCTGTTTGTCCCCTGTTATCAGTCCGTCTGCGAACCTCAGTTACCACGAGGCAAGCCTTTTCAACCCTGACTCCCACCTGTCCTGCTTTTTCTCCCGTCTGTCCCGCGGCTTCGAACCGTTTTTGATCCTGACCACGTCTACTCTTCGTCCCGGCTTTCGGCCTCTTTTTGTCCCCGACCACATGATCTCCCCTTTTCTGGCTTACGACTCGCTTACGACCCCTACCACGTTTTTGATCTCCTGTCCCGGCTACTGACCCATTTTTCCGTCCCTGACAACGCCATCGCTCGCCACGGAAGATCCACTTCCGCGTTCGGAGCACAATCCGAGTATCCGAGCGACCTGCTTCCCACGTCCAGCAATCACCGGATCGTAGGCGCAACCCTTTCTCTTTCTTTCAATAAAACTTGTGAGAAACGCAACGCAGGTGGGTCCTGTCTCCGTTCTGGTCGTGACACCCCCTCCCCACATGCTGCCTACCAGTTGCTACAGGTGAAACACAACCAAATATGTGCAAACAAACTGACCCCGACTTCAGTATTTTATTTTATAGCATGATAGCGAGATATTCTCCATGAGGAGAAATTCAGCATCCGTGTAGTCTGTGATTGAAACAACACCATCGTAACTGTATTCAGTTGTACTTTGTTGGTAATTATAAACACGCCCACACTTCTTCATCACACCTGGCGGATTGAGGTTTGTATGTGACATTGAGAACAAAGTGTTACAGAGAAAAAAAATAGTCCCAACCATTTTACATACTCTATTCATGGAAAGTAGACTATAAAAACTAAAAGGTCCGGTTTGTTTGGTATGGGAAATTAGAAGTCTGCTGTCAGTCAAGTCACAACACAGTTGACAGTTCCCTAGAGGCGACACTTCCAGTGGTGTATTTTGGGCCACAAAGATGAATTTTTGGATTGATGGGGCTTTCAGTCTGAAGTAAAGTTGAACTGATTAGTCAAACATATCTATTTGAATAAATCAATAAAAATAGCCACGCCGGTGCAGGGGCGGATGATCAAATGTAAAAAATGGAAGAAAATATATTACTTTGTTTTAACTATTCTTATGGAAAGCTTGAAGTAAGCCAAGTGTATTAAGTACTTTTTTCTTGTAACAAGTCAAATAGTTTAGGCCAAGTGCGTTGTCGGCATTCTGTGGGACAATCCTTCCATATTAGTTCCTTCAAATATTATCTTCTGCAAAAAATGTGTTTCCAACGATAACCAACACAAGGGATTTTTAAAACAAGTTTTGTTTTTTTAATGCCATTTGGTTGGATATAACATGGCCATGTTACATTCCATTGTTTTTTTTTTTGTTTTTTAATTCGTGCATCGTAATCCATGTAACCCATAGACTTGTGTTTTGGACAACTGTCATTGGGCCCCAGCCCCAAATGGAGGTTCATAGCTAGGAACCCACCTGCCATTAGCTATCCCAAACCAAAGTAAAAACGCCTCTGAAATTCAAAGGACTTTGAGAGGACTAAGAGAAATAATATTCTCGTCTTACATGTACAACTGCCCGCCAAAAACTACACATCATTCAGGAGTGGAAAAAGAATGTGTTGGTTTCTTGTTATTGTATTATTGTTGGTACTTTTTTACACAATGTGTCTGATAAACGCTTTTTTAAAAAGCACTATTTTAATAAAAATGGCTTCCAAATGTAACTGTGTTGAAGATTACACTGTAAGACAGGATCCTGAATTGTGTTTGTGTTTTCTCAATTAGTGTCCAAGGGTTGGAAGATGATGGACAGAGACACAACCCCTTAATCAAGAGTATCAGAGGAAGCAGAAGCCTGAGAAAGTCCAGATGTATCCTGAGAAAAGCCCGAAGCAAATAAAGAATAAATCAATCGTTTCATCATTTTAATTCTTGTTTGTTTGTTTGTGTGTTTGTTTGTTTGTCTGTTTGGGGCTTTTTATTTAGACACAGGACAAAATAAATCAACCAAAAAAATTAACAAAAAGACTCAACACAATATTGACACATAAAACAGCTATCATTTTAATTCAATTGGTAAAGATTGTCGGGTTGCTGGAGTTTCCTTTAATCCTCGAGGAACGATGACAATTGAATGCAACCTGCAATCGGTGGCACAGGCCAGGTATCTTCTGGAAACTCCGGTTTTCTCCCACAATCCAAAGATATGCATGCCAGGTCAATATGCGGGTCCAAATTGTCTGTAGGTATGAATATGCGTGTGAATGGCTGTATGTCTCCGTGTCCCCTCCCCACTGCCTGAAGTTGAGATAGGCAGCCCTGCTACCCTACAGAGGATAAATGGTGCAGAAAATGGATAGACTCATGAAATTAACACAAAATACGACTTCTCCTGTCTGTGTTGCATTCTGGCACTATTCTATAAGTAAGGTTACCCTGGCTGTCGTCTGAATATACAGAGATCACATTTCGCGCGACGCAGCCCTAACTTTTCTTTCTTTTCTTTCTGCACAGCAAAAGGTGTTGACGCTCAATTCCCCACAAGGTTGGGGCTAGGTGTGTGCCGGGCTAAAGGTGTGACCTGGAATTACCCGCATTTTTAATGAGCAAAAACATGAATGGACAAGCATGTTCAACCAGTATAAACCACATAGCCTGTTAGAGTTTACACAATTTATTTTTTAGGTTTGATTAAGTCTCTATGAGCCACTTTAAAAAAGTGTTTTTTTTTTGTTTTGCCTCATGCTGTTGCTGCCTGGAATCTGCTGACATCTAAAGTGTTTACATGAGTTGCTGACATTTCATTGTTATATTTATTTCAAATAAGGTCACTGAGGTGCAAGACTTGACTCATCTTAACAACTCCTGTTGTCTCATTATTGTCAGCACGGCCTAACGCACTGTGCTTGTTTTTGCTCAAGTCATTGGACTGAATGATCAGTTAATTTTCACAACCCTGAGTTGTCAATCTTATATTTTGTATTGCCAACGCACCTAAACGTAATGTGCAATTTTATTTTGTTGTAATTAAGTGTATTAAAATTGAATTGCTCGGTGGCCTTGGGGTAGGGCACCCGCCCTGAGACTGGGAGGTCGCTGGTTCAAGCCTCGGCTGGGTCATACCTAAGACTTACAACATTGGTACTCATTGCCTCCCTGCTTGGCGCTCGGCATTAGGGGTTGGAATTGGGGTGTTTGGTCACCCAATGACTCCCAACACATCAGTTGGGTTGGGCGAGGGGCTGGGAATCCCCTCCTCTGTATCGATTTCCCAGAAAGAGTAAGAAGAGACTCTGGCCATCTCCCACTAGGGGGACATGGCTCTGGTATATAATCTCATCTCATCTCTCATCTCATTAGCTACACCGCTTATCCTCAGTAGGGTCACGGGGGTGCTGGAGCCCATCCCAGCAATCATCGGGCAGTGGGCAGGGGACACCTTGAACTGGTTGCTAGCCAATCGCAGGGCACACGGGGACAGACAACTCACTCGCTCATTCACACCTAGGGACAATTTGAACCGGCTAATTCACCTGAAATGCATGTTTTTGGAAAGTAGGAGGAAACCGGAGTGCCCGGAGGAAACCCAGGCAAGCACGGGGAGAACATACAAACTCCGCACAGGAAGTCTGGAGCTGGATTTGAACCCACGGAGGAGGTTCCCAAGACATGAACTGTGCCGCACATGCGCTAACCACTGCGCTGCCGTGC
This sequence comes from Urocampus carinirostris, assembly GCF_059441175.1. Classification (NCBI taxonomy): domain Eukaryota; kingdom Metazoa; phylum Chordata; class Actinopteri; order Syngnathiformes; family Syngnathidae; genus Urocampus; species Urocampus carinirostris. The sequence goes on from NC_142364.1 coordinate 28,730,820, forward strand.
TGCCCTCTGGTGTATAATATTTTTTAAAAAAAATTGAATTGAGCAGTGTTTCTCAACTGGTATGTCTGGACCTAAAAGTAGGTCGCGAATCCGTTTTCAGTTTGCCTTGGTAAAATAATGCTAAAGGAAACATCCGGGCAGGTCAATTTACACTCCTTGATAGTAGATGGCGACAATGCCCTGGTCGATCTCTTCTCCGTGTTCAGTCATTCGGCGCATTTGAGAGGGGCAACATCTCATTTAATTGTGATTTTTTTTTTTGGTTTTGTTTTATTACCTGTTTTATTACTTGTTTCTGCCAATAATGTTGGGTCCCAAGAAAGTTTTGGATAAGGGAAAGTAAAAGTGGAAAACTGATAAGAACAATCGAGTCGAAGAATGAAACTATTGTGGAACATGAATATGGTGTCCCCGTGACCCTGCTGAGGATAATCGGTGTAGATAATGGATGGATGGATGAATATGGTGTTAGAGTTATATTTTAAGATTTTTACTAGTACATCAATCTTTATTAACTACATAATTAAATAATTTTCTATGTTTAAGTACACGTCTTAATAAAATGTTGACTTTCATTTAGTATCTGGGTCTTTTAGAGCAGTTTTAGGGGGCCACTTAAATGCGATTTAGGCTCATAATGCTTTACTTTGCTGTCATTTTGGTTTTGCTGGTCATTTTGTTTTGGAGAAAAAGACAAATATATTCTACTATATATTTAAACTGAACAATTCTTTTATCGGATACACTTGGGAAGTGGGATTTTTTTTCTCGATTTGGGTCGCAGCTTGTCATAAGGGTAGATGTTGGGTCCTGGAGTCAGACCATTTTAGAAGAAATTGATAAGGAAAAAAAGGGTGTTTTAAAACATCCCAAAATCCACCTAATCCTTAATTACAGTGAAAGTCGTTCACACAGACATGTAGGCGGTCTTGTCTTGAGTTGTCTGTGATGTCATAAATTATGTTCGACAATTGAACATTGCAGATCAGTTGCAGACTGTTAAATAGCACAAACAGGTTTTGCCCTGGAGCAGATGAAGTAGTTTGCAGACAGCTGAAGTCCTTTAAAGCACCGGTAAGTTATTGTTTGACATTATATTTAATATCAGCTGTAGAACAAAGAAATAAATGAAATTGATGGAATTTAAAAAATGTCTCATTAACAGTAATCAAACAACTCCTTCTTGATAAATAACAACAGGCATTTGGAAGTCATTTTAAGTTTTTAACTGCCATACACCAATGATTTTTAACCAGTGATCCAGGGTACACTAGTAAGCTGTGAGACCTTTTCCAGTGTGCCGCAGGGTATTGTCTTTTTATTTTATTTTATTTTATTGTTTTCCAAAAAATGTATTATTGTCTTTGCTTTCCTGCAGTGACCAGTCAAGTAACTGCAACATTAAATTAACAATAACCAACATATATTGATTATATGCTCTTGTGGTAGAAAACTGCAACAACTTATTTTGTTTGGCAAAGCTGTTTAAAATTGCTTTACAAAAAATAATTAAACTAAAGGAGAATTATTTATCATCATTTTAATTACTATACAGTAATCCCTCGGTTATCGCGGTTAATGAGAACCAAAACCACCTGCGAAAAGTGAAAATCAGCAAAGTAGCGACGCCCCTTCAAAAATGCTTTTTTTTTTTTTTTTTTTAATTATTTCATTTTATTATAATTTTTTTGTTAGACCTGCGAAGCTCTGATCCCGCGAACGTGGAACCGCGAAGCAGCGAGGTCCCTCTGTAATCTTATTTTTCTAAAGAAACATTTTTTTAAAAAAACATTTTGTTCCACTAGTTATTGCTCATTTTAGATATTAGTTGTGTTTATTGTTCAAGTCAAACACCATCAAACTATAAAATTTGAAAACAGGTTAAAAGTAAAATTTAGAGTAAGAGCAAAATGAAAACCTGTTTTACCTCCTGAGCCACGGTCATTCCAAAAGATAAGAACATCCAAAAATCCAGAAAATATCAAAATAATTTAAGCTTTTAAAAAAAAAAATGGAACTTTTTCGACAGTGTGTTTTGAGGTTTTAAAATGAAAAAAATGTATATATAAACAATCACTAGAATTTTAAAAATATATATTTTAAGGGAATAATAAATTGGGTTTACACTTCAATTTAAAGCTGTGGTCGAAATGTTGTGGAGAACTCCCTTTCATTATTAAACGCAATAATTTTAATTTTAAGTTACGTTTTAAAGTGCTGTTTCAGTACAAAAAATCCCTTTAGGACCGACCACATGACAACATCAATCAGTTCTGGCCTCAACAAGGCTATCCGTGAGCATTACATGCGACTGCCACAAGGAGGGAAATGCCTTGTGACTTACATCTGGATTGATGGCACCGGACAAGGGCTTCGCAACAAAACACGGACCCTAGATATGGAACCGAAGAGTATCGAAGGTAGATTTTCTGTTTTAATGCATTACTATTTGACTATACGTTTTAAATGATACGATTAATACCTTACCACGATTTAATTGTATTGACATAAAAGAGGAAATATACATGCACAGAACTACCATACTCTCGTATACACACTACCGTATTTTCCGCACTATAAGGCGCAGCTAAAAGTCTTGTTTTTTTTCAAAAGCTGACCATGCGCCTTATAACACAGTGCGCCTTATATATGGCTCAATATTAAATTCGCAAGGTCTCGCAACTACGAGAAACAGCCGCCGACTCCATTTTTCGCGCTGTGCATACTGGGAAATATTAAACAACGATTCTCTTTCATACGTGCGAGGAGACAGCGCCAGGCGACATACGCCACCATCTGTCAGTGGATCGTAAATGCATGGGCTGATATATCAGTCTCAACTGTGGTCCGAGCTTTCAAGAAGACGGGAATTGTCCCCGAACAGCCAGACAACATCAGCGACACTGACTCAATTAATGACAACCTTGATGAAACGGAGCCGGACGTGTCGGATGGCCCATTCACTGAGATGGTCAATTCGAACACTGCAGAAGAAGAATTCGAGGGATTCGTCGATGAGGAGCTTATAGAGTGATCTTTGTTTTTCTTTTGTGTGTTTACGTTTTACATTTTACAGTTATTATGTTATTGCTTTATTGTTATTGCTTTATTGTTATTGTTTTGCACTTGTTGTTTTTGCACATTACGAGTGTCACTTTATTGCGATTGCACTAACGTTTCATTTAAAATAACAGTATCAGACGGGTTTTTTTTTGCGTGCTGACTAAATGGAGGAAAAGTGACATGATATGCCTTGATGTTGTTCAAAGATGTTAAAGATGTGTCACGAAAATGCTTTACCTCAGAGAAAATAATAAAACGGCTGTTTATTTATTTTGGGAGTGAATGGAGTTGTGGAAAGCTTGTTTGTTAACAATAAAGTTTGACCATTTTGAATGTTTTGTTGACATTCCCTTTAGCGTGGCAACCTCTAGAGGTTGCATAACGTAACTACATTCTCTACTGTAGTCAAGTCAAGTCACATTTATTTACCGTAAATAGCCCTTAATCACAAAAATGTCTCGAAGGACTGCACAGGATTACAATTACAAAATTGCACAATTACCTGATCTTAAACCAGCATGCACTTATAGCGCCTTATAATGGGGTGCGTCTTATGTATGGCAAAAGTTTTAAAATATATCATTCATTGAAGGTGCGCCCTATAACACGGTGCGCCATATAGTGCGGAAAATACGGTACTATACTCTCTCACACATACCGTATCTTTACAACCATAGCCTAGGCTCAAAACTGTGACCTCCCAGACTCGTGGCGGGTGCCGAACCCTAAGGCAATGGAGCTGGTTTACGTCCGCCGCTTTACATCACTGACAGAGTGCACCGCATGAATGGGTGCACCGCACATTTTGAAGAAGGTCTGATACTTTTAAGTGCGCCTTATGGTCGTGAAAATTTGGTACTACTTTATTCTCATACACACACTCATACAAATCAAGTTAAATGGTCGGTCCCGGGCCGGTTCAGGCTTTTATACCACGAAATACCACTTTTATACTCTCAATCACACACAACTATGCTTTCACACAAATAAGGCCCCCCTCTCTCTTTCTCTCTCAGCTATCCATCGATTAATGATGACCATCTTGTTTTATTTGTAAGTCTGCTGGTGTCTGAAGAGTCCAATCCTGGATCCACAGATGTGGTTACAGATAAGGGAAGGGATGGAGATGCGGGGATACAGGCGGTCCATTTGCTGCACGGTGTTGCATGCGCTGTTCTTCCATATAGTGCACTCCCCGTGAGCATCAAGAACACCAGAGGTCTTGGCAGGAAACAAGTTCCTCCAATGAAGAAGGGTTCATCTAGATTCTCTTCAGGGAGTTCTTCTTGTGGTCATTGAAATGCTTTTTCTTCCCACCACCACTGCTTTGGTCAAAGTGTAACTGACCATAGAGGATATTGCGTCGTAGTCTGTGGCTGGGCATTTAAATGACGTGCCCCAGACACCAAAATTATTGTTGTACCATAATTAACTCACGCTGCAGCCGGCTGCCCTCTGCAACACCTTTGTGTGTGTCACTCTGTCCCTCCATGTGATACCAAGGCTCTTCAGGAGACATCTCACATGCAAGGTCTCCAGGCTTCTTAAGTAGTGCCTGTCAATAGTCCATGCCTCACACCCATACAGTAGTGTAGTAATGCATACTGCTCCGTAGACCAGCATTTTTGAGTGTATTCTGAGGTCGCTGTTCTGGAAAACCCTTCTATTTAGTCGATCAAAATATACTGATTTTTGCTTTAGGCAGTTCTAGATGTCTTCATCCAATGTGCTGGTGTCAGACATTATGCTCCCCAAATATTTCATGGAGCAGCTGTTGCCCTGCTGCTGTGAGGGTTTTTGGGTTTGATGGGAGGTAAGCACTGGACTGACAGAGTACCTCATTTTTATTTGTGTTGATCACATCCCATTCTGGTGCATTCAGTTACAGCTACTGAGAGGATGTTTTGCATGGCCTCTGGTGTATAGGCAAGCAGGACCCAGTCATGAGTGTATGGAAACTCAATTATGGTCTCTTAAGATCAACTTGGTAGTTGGTTGTAGCCTCCTGATGTTAAACAAGCCTGAAGCTGATGGTAACTCCAGCCTGCTTACCCATCCTCCTGCAAGCAGTATTGTAACACAGACGAGGCAGATATTGAATAGAACTGGAACCAAAATACAGCCTTGCCTAACTCCAGTTTCCACACTAAAGGGTTCTGAGCTGTGCCTTCCAATTACCATGTGAATGGAACTGTGCAAGGATGTTGAGAAACTTTGGTGGACACCCAAATTCTTCAGAACTTGCCTCAGTTGGTCCTTGTCAAATGTGTCAAATGCCTTCGACCGTTTGACAGAGAAAAGTCCTTGTGCTGCTCCCGGCATGTCACAAAGTTAATGTCTAGTGTTCCCTGTCCTTCTGAAAACCACACCGCCACTTCTGGATAAACCTTTCCAATATTGTGGAGATGAGTCTGCAGCAAGGACTTCTCCAGTAGTAGCCAACAAGGAGATACCTGTACTGTTGAACCGGATGGATTTGTCTCATTTGTTCTTGTAGATATTCACAATGTTGGCAACTTTCCACTGCTGCGGGACACACTCTCGCTTACACACCTCTGAAATGTAGCGTTGCAGTGTTCAGAAGTAGCCTCCTTCCTTGAGGAGTTCAGCCGAGATGCTGTCAGCTTGCGCTGCAGTGTCCATCCCACAGTCTGAGCTGATCTGCAGCTCTATGTCTGCCAAATTCTTAGCTAGGGAGAGACACAGTTCATCCTTTGTGGACTGCCATGCCGTGCTAAGGGACGAACATACAGCCTTTGTCAGAATCATACAGTGGTTAGTCCAGCAGTCTTCCCCACGAGTAGCTCTTGTAATGAGCACATTTTTCAGGTCAGCCCTCATCTTGATCGCATAGTCCAGGGGTCGGGAACCTTTTTGACTCAAAGAGCCATAAAAGCAAAAAATATTAATTTTATTTTGGGAAAGAGCCACACCATATATTATGAGACAAATTTACTAAATTGCAAAACCCGCGCCCCAGACAAAAGCTTAATCTTCAGCACATTTATTTTTGATGATTTGATAAAAATTATGAAAAGAGAATAATGCCAGAGCCCCTGTCCCAAATTCAACAAACAGACCACTTTAAACTTGTCTCTTTCTTGCAATTACTCAAGATCGGTTAAACTCCTTTTGACCCTTTTTTTCATACATATTGGTTTCAAAATCAGATGCAAGCATTTATTTTGTAAAAACGTCACAACATTCTGAGAATAGGGAGCCTTATGTGCTTACCTTTGGCGAGAGATGGGAGGGAATGCTTGTACTTTTTGCATAGCTCCACCCATCCCTCCCACTCACCCAATCAAATGACTAAGTTCTCTTCCGGTGTTTTGGCGTATTTACAGTTCTGTGGATTCATCATAAAGTATCTGAACACTGAACACAGATTATATAGTGAACTTTTAAATAAAGGATTCTTTAGCGTTGTACAGCCAAAACGAGTTTTTTTTTCCCCCTTTTTTTGTGTGACACCTTGACTGTAAATTGTAGTGAAAAACGTGCCCTAGATATACTGCGAAGTGTTTCCTTTGCATTTAGCTTTGGTTTGTCTTTGCGTGTACCTGAATAGAATAGACAATCTCGGTTTTGAACAAGATGGAGAAATTTTGCATGCAATCAAATTGGTCTCTGAGCCATAGGTACTCAGAGAAAGAGCGATATATGGCTCGCGAGCCATAGGTTCCCGACCCCTGGCATAGTCGATCAGGTGTCAGTGTTTGGATCTAAGACATACATATGAGAGATGATAGTAGTAAGTGTGTAACAGCATAGACGATGGCAGTAAGTGTGTGACAGCACAGACGTATGTACAGTATATGAGAGTATCGCAATACGTGCGAGAAAGTGTAAAGTGTAGTGTATAGCGCTATTTTCCAATCATGTATTTTTTAATACAGGTGAGTCCGTGAACATATTCTAAGGTAAAATAACATCAGGAAGGTTGGTTTCCTCAAATGTTCTCTGGTTGATAAATGATAGTCAGCAAATACAGTAATCCCTTGTTTTTGCAGGCGTTGAATTGTGTGCCCTCCCACCCCAATGTTTGACTGACAGCATACACCAGACTATCATAGTCACGCACACCTAACATAAACACACAAAGCCCACCCCAACCTGACCCCTTGATTGCATTTACTGTGTGCTGTCTGCTTCAGAACACAATGCATGATAAGTTGATATCGATAAAAACTATTCAAATTTGAAATGTTGAAAGTATCAAAACCGCGAAAAGTAAACTACAATACAGCGAGGGATTACTGTACAGATTTGGGAGTGATGCTTTGCTTTAGCAACATCCAGTGGACGTATTTAAAACGGTAGGTCATTGTTTGACATGATGGGGGATTATTTTTCTTCTGTGCTTCTCTCGGCTTTGCCTCGCGTGCTGGTGGGTCTGATCCTCAGCAGGCTGTAGTTTGCTGAACCCTGGTTTAGAGCTTAAATGTTTACATTGAAACACGTCAACATGAATTGGTAAACCAACAACCTTTCCTATAATCTTCTTATTTTAGTGATTTATCTGTTATGATGATGGGCAGATATTCCTGAATGGAACTTTGATGGGTCAAGTACACAACAGTCCGAAGGCTCCAACAGCGACATGTACCTCGTCCCAGTGCGTATGTTCAGGGATCCATTCAGTCTTGACCCCAACAAACTCGTCCTCTGCGAAGTTTTGAAGTACAACCGCCTTCCTGCAGGTACTTTTTTGGTTACCACACATTTCCTAGCCATTACAAATGGTTCAAAAGACGTTGACAAGATGTTGAAAAGATCCTAAACAGATGTTTAAAGACACCAGTTTCCATCCAATAAAGTCTTTATTTGGTTGAAAAATGAAAGTTAAAAACAGGTTTGTCAAAGGTGGTCAAAAGACATCTTCATATTACTTATTTTTAAGCAAGATTTCAAATATTAGACAAGGTAATACCTGTCAACCTTGAGTGACCTTAAAATTTGCAAATGTTGAGCTGAATATTGATGTCACGAAATGGACCGGGAATCAGGAAGTCGGTACTCATTAGCGTAGACGATCCGTCACTTTAATTGAGAAAGAAAAGTTGTCCAACACACAAACAAAACAAAGCAGGCTCAAAGGCAGGCACAATTACAAACTAGGCATTACTCAGATCAAACAGGCATGAACAGGGTTTCAACGAGGGTTAAACAATGATCTGGCAGCAGGCAGTTCCAAAGGGCGCGCTTAATTACTCCAAGAGCAATCAGTCCAATGCGTCTCAGCCGGTGTCAAGGGGCGGGGCCATGACAACGGTGCAGGACATGACAGAACCCCCACTTCAAGGGACAGCTCCTGAGGTCTCAAAAGGAAACAAATACCTCGCCCCCTCAGGATGGGTCGACGCTTCCGATGAGGGCAACCCCACTCCCTCCTCCGAAAACGCAGGAACAGGGAGAGGCAGGGGCGGAAGGCGGACGAATCTGAGCGGCGAGCTGACGAGTCGGACTGGCGGCCGGCGGAGTCGGACTGGTGGTCAGCGGAGTCGGCCTAGCGATCGGCAGAGTCGGACTGGCAAACAGGGGAGTCGGACTGGCAAGCAAGGGAGTCAGACAGGCAAGCAGGGGGGGTCAGACAGGGAAGCAGGGGGGTCAGACAGGCAAACAGGGGAGTCAGACAGGCAAGCAGGGGAGTCAGACAGGCAAGCAGGGGAGTCAGACCGACAGATGGGCATGGAAGGTCGGCCAACAGGCGCGGCGTTGAGGCCGACAGGAACCTCGGACAGCTCGGCGCCAAATCTTCCCGGGAACCCCATTCGAGGCACAGCAATGGCCATGACGGGTGGGGCCGTGGTTCAAGTGGGCAGGGAAGGTGACGTCGCGGCCAGAGAAGGAGCCGCGGAAGGCGTGGCCGTTGCCGATAGGACCTCATTCAGCTGACGCGACAGGGACTCAGTCCGCTGAGCTAATTACTCTATCTGGCGTTGTATGCGTTGAGCTTGCTCGACCTGCAACTGAAGGGCGGCGACCTCACTGGGCGATCGCCAAACGGCGTCCACCAGCTTTCCCCAAATTGTGTTGGGATCGTTCGCTAAGTTCACATCGTTTGGCCAGATCATTCTGTCATGAAACGGACCGGGAATCAGGAAGTCAGAACTCATTAGCGTAGACGATCTGTCACTTTAATTGAGAAAGAAAAGTTGTCCAACACACAAACGGACCAAAAACAAAACAAAGCAGGCTCAAAGGCAGGCAAAATTACAGACTAGGCATTGCTCAGATCAAACAGGCATGAACAGGGTTTCAACGAGGGTTAAATAATGATCTGGCAGCGGGCAGTTCCAAAAGGCGCGCTTAAGTTCTCCAAAAGCAATCAGTCCAATGCGTCTCAGCCGGTGTCAAGGGTCGGGGCCAGCTGAGCGCCATGACAACCGTGCAGGACATGCCAATATATTTTATCCCCAATTGTTTTTGTTTAGTTGAAATGAGGACTGACCTTAAAGGACCAGAGGGTTATATTATTATTTGGAGAGAAAAAAAAAACAACAACACTATATTTTACTCAGTAGTCGCAGAGGTCACAGGTTCAATTTCCAGCTGATTTATATGTTGAAGTGTCCTTGGACAAGACACTGAACGCCTAATGCCCCCAATAAGCAGGTAGGCACCTTGTATGGCTATCATCACCATCAGTGTGTGAGTGTAAATGAGTAAGTGTGAAGGACATTGTTGTCAGGTGGACCAGAACAGAGCAGGAGACCCCAGAGCGTTCGTACAATTCTTTTATTTGGGGAAGTGTAAAGGGTTAGCGCGAGACGCGATGACCGTCGAACGTCAGCAGCAACGCCGTGAAGACAACTTCGAGACACGTAGCCAATCATAGCGTGGGACGGAAGCAGGTCGAGTTTACCGGGACTGGAGAGAAGATCGTAGCGTGGGACGGAAGCAGGTCGGATCGGAGGCAGGCAGAATCAGGTAAACAAGTCAAGAAGGCACAGGTAAATCAGGAGAGTCAAACGGGGTACAAAAGTAATCCTCAGACCAACAGGTCTCGGCGTAGCGTGCTTAAAAAGGGAACATAAACCAATCAGGAAGCGCATTCCAGCGCGTCAGATGATTAACCCAGGTGGCTCCACTTAGGTAATCATGACAATTGTAAAGTAGTAATAAGTAGTCACTTATTTTCACTTTTAAATAAATTTGTTCTGAATCTTATTTCTGTGTTTAAGTTTTATTTTTTTTATGTTTGTATGTGTGTATGTGTCTTAGATATATATATATATATATATATATATATATATATATATATATATATATATATATATATATATATATATATATATATATATATATATATATATATATATATATATATATATATATATATATATATATATATATATATATATATATGTAGCCTAGATGGTAAGGCGCCCGCTTTGAGACTGGGAGGTCGGGGTTCGCGCCCCGGCCGAGTCATTCCTAAGACTTAAAAAGTGGTCGGCGGCGCCCTCTGTTGGCTGCGGCTGCATCGGCTCGCTACAACGGGTCAGGTGCAATCGACATTTCGTTCTGTGTACATTGTTACACGGAATGACAATACAAGGAAATTATTATTATTATTATTATTATATATATATATATATATAAACATTAATTACAATGAGATACAATAAAGCATCGAGCTAAACAAGAATATAATACATTTATATTAAAATAAAAACCAACTATCAGTGACATATAGATGGTTTGCAGTTATGTTTTGATTAACCCGGGCAAATTTGATCTCTGAGGACCTAGGGGTGGATAAAAAATACTGATCAAAGAGACTCTGTAAAGTAGACCAAGGCAGAGATTCCTTTTTCTTTTTTTTCAAGAAACTAATTCACACAGAAATTGCGTAATTTCAGATTCAATTACACACAAACAAGTGTTAAAGCGGAGAGTCTGAGACATTCTGTGTCAAGACTTCGGCAAGACTGAACACATCAAGAAGTAATGTTCACGTTAAAGGAAGGGCAGTAATATTATCAAGCAAAAATCATAGGTTAAAGTATATCATATTCATTTCTGAATACAATTGTTTTAAAATATTTTAGCATAAAATATACATAAATTAAAATCATATAGATTAACAGATATGCCAAGTAAACACTGCAACAACAATTTTGGGACTAAGTTTGGATGGACAAAATATATTTATATCCCGCAGCAGATGTCTTTTGGACATTAGGTGTTGGACTAAATCTTGTATCGATTTAGTGCAGAAATAGAAGTCTAAAATTGGTTTGTGTTAAGCCTCCCCAATTTGCTACAGTTCAGTCCAGAAAAAAATTACTGACATGTTCACCTTTTCCATCCATCCATCCATCCATCCATCAATTATCTGCACCCATCCCAGCAATCTTCTGGCAGTGGGCAGGGGACATCCCTGAACTGGTAGCCAGCCAGTCGCAGGGCACCCAGAGACAGACAACTCACTCGCTCATTCACACCTAGGGACAATTCAGACCGGCCAATCAACTTAACATGCATGTTTTTAGATTGTGGGAGGAAACCTGAGTGCCCGGAGAAAACCCACGCAAAAATGTGTTTATCAACTTTTCAACCAAATAAAGATGTATTTTGCATGGAATGTTTGGATATTTTCAACACACTTTCAACATTTGTAACCAGCATTTCGTTTAATGGAAACACAATTTTAGACATTTATTTTGACTAAATTATGACTAAAACTGAACAGATTCATTCAGATTTAAAATCCTAGAACTAGGTGCATTTTAACTCTCCCAATTGAGACAGGTACAGTATATTTTTGTTTTTGTACATGTGTTCAGAAACCAACCATCGTACAAGCTGCAAGAAAGTCATGGACCAGGTTAAGGAGCACCAGATTTGGTTCGGCATTGAGCAGGAATACACACTTTTTGGATGCGATGGACATCCTTTTGGTTGGCCTAAGAATGGATTCCCTGCACCGCAAGGTCAGTATGTTAAAATGCAACCAAAAAAACAGGTCACTGAGCAGATATCAAAATATATCACTTTTAATCAAAGCCAGAATTGTTAATAGCTATAAACATTATGTAATGCAGCCTTCACTGTTGTGATAAGAAACAATAACAGATTTAGTGCCCTTGTACTTGACAGTAATAGAATGCAGACAAGTTCACTTAAGCAAACTTTACCCAGGGCATTCCAAATTCTAAAGCACCTTGCAACACATTAGTAGAAGTAATTTCTGACTTTTATAAAGGTCCATACTATTGTGGAGTGGGCGCAGACAGGGCTATTGGACGTGATGTTATGGAGTGTCACTACAAGGCATGTCTCTACGCTGGAATAGAAATCTTTGGAGCAAATGCTGAGGTTATGCCATCTCAGGCAAGTATTGACAACACAAAACCTTATTTACATTGTCATGGTGATTCTTTCTCAACTAAATAGTTTCTTTATTATTGTCTTGACTTCAAACCTTAGTGGGAGTTCCAGGTTGGGACCTGTGAGGGTATAGAGATGGGGGATCAGCTGTGGGTTGCACGCTTTCTGTTGCACCGTGTAGCTGAAGATTTTGGAGTTGTGGCTACACTCGACCCCAAACCAATAGAAGGAAACTGGAATGGCTCTGGAGCCCACACTAATGTCAGCACCAAGAAGATGAGGGAAGAAGGAGGACTGCAGTAAGTAAATGCTTCTCCCCAAAATAAGAAACCTTTGAAGCATTCAAAAATTGATTTTATCAATTTGAGGTAATGTTTCATATGACCAGTGTTAAGAATAATGCCATTATTAATAACGGCGTTATCTTTCCAGTAACGGGGTAATCGAACTAATTACTTTTTCTGCCGTTACAATGGTGTTATCGTTACTGACGGTCAAAAGCGGTGCATTTCTTTGGCGGCAGAATGCCAACAGCGGCGTGTCTCCGCACACCTGACGCTGTTTAAAGCCGCGCGGTTTTTCACTCTCCTCTGAGTTGTTTACATCACTTCTTTTGGTATCATGTCAACAAACAAAATAGCGCCAACAATACAGTTAGTTAGGGATTACGAATACAGTATCTACTAAAGCGCTAAAAGAAAAGGCGATCTACTCGTGTCGTTCGCGAATACCCACCAATCGAGAGCCAGTTTTTTCTATTTTTTTCTATATTCCTTTTGTGATCGGTCAAAATGCACTTTTTTCTGTTCTGTTGACGTGGAATATATTGAAATTAAGAAAGGATAAAATTCTTTTGTATTTTATCTTCTTATTTGTAGATTTTAAAATATTTTAATGTATATTTCCAGTGTTTCCAGTGTTAATGCTTATTTTGCTTTATTTTTCCCCAATTTAAGTTATTCATAATAATACATAATAAATGGTAATATATGGATTAAACAACAAAATCAACGAAGAACCATTTGGGAGCTGAAAGAGCAGGTTCTTTAGGTGAGCCAAGCCGAAAAGACCGGTTCGGAATTTCCATCTCTACAACAGACCATTCTAGTTAGATTCAATTGATTAAACTCACTTTATATTGTTTACTGTTACTGTTATTTTATGATATTGTTTACTGTTTCTTTTTGTTGCACTTCAAGTGTAGGATGAATATGTTGCTTGTGAAATGCAATATATATTACAAGGTTCTATAACACACCTACCTTGTCTGTTCTTCTCTATTTAACTGACTTGAATACTGCTCAGGAAATTTCGAGTTCTTTGTACAAATAACTTATTCTTAAAGTAAACATGCCAAGCAGTGGCACTAACATAGGAACATAATTAAAGCAGTAGGGACATTAAGAGAAAAAAGTAGGAATAGAGTGAGTTATAAATAGATTGGGTAGTGAAAATTTGGACTAGTATGGCACAGATTTTGACGACCTGTTTTTGTCTGCCCACTAACTCAATCACTTATACCGTCAACTTGTCATACTTTGATATCAAAGACTAAACTTTTAATTGACACGCTTGAATTGCATCTCTTATACCCATTGTTAAGCAGTAATGGACAAAAGTGTCTGAATGTCCATGTACAGACAAGTAATCAAGGATTATTTTGGGGCTTTTTGACAATAGACATATCCAGCAGGCAATCGAGAAGCTGAGTAAAAGACACATGGAGCATATCAAGGTGTACGACGCACGTGGTGGTCTGGACAATAAAAAACGTCTCACAGGCCGTTTTGAGACCTCCAGCCTGAATGAATTTTCAGACGGAATCGCAAACAGAGGAGCCAGCGTCCGCATTCCTCGCCATGTCGGTCAGGAAAAGAAAGGCTACTTTGAAGACCGCCGCCCGGCATCCAACTGTGACCCCTACCTGGTAACCAAGGCCATTGCAAGCACCTGCCTGCTTAATAATGATGAAGTGAAGGGGAATTAGTTGATTTGACAAAATGTTGTCTACTGTTTGTTGTCAGTGTTTGAAAAATAGGACTTAGTTTAGAGTGTACTTTGAGAAATCAAGTGAAAAGGATGCATTGTGTATTACAAGTTTGTATCTTCTTTTACACATAGATTACATTCATATCAGAAGCAGGTCCATTGGATTGTGCACTATACTATAGAAATAAACTGGTGGACCTTTTTTAGATTCAATTATGTTTTGTGTGTTTTTCAGGTGGTCCGGATGTTAAAATGATGGAATTGTTCGGTCTATTTAATTAGCACATGCAAGCCAAATTTACTACTCTATCCTCTCAATTTTACTTCTTACTGGAGCAAATCGAGTTCACAATGACAGTAAGAAAGTCCGAACCCTACACAAAGCGGAGGTGGCAGAGTGAGGGACACTATTCCCTTATCACCAAGCCAGGTTGGGAGCGCCCTAGCTTCTCACAAGCCACACACCTCTGGATGACCAATTACGAGTGGCCGTTGAAGAAACTAGTATATGTGTTTATTTTGTGGTGTGTTACGGAAAGTACATTCCTAAAGTGGTTGCACCATGACAAGAAAAAGCACAGAGGTGCAAGAGATGTGGTAGCAGGAAAGAAAAAAAAGACTTACAACAATGAAACGCAGTACTCGTCTGGCTGCATACTTATTTCTTTTGCAAGTTATACACTACAGTTTGTTGTCGTATCCAGTTCTATTGTAAATGTTTTGAAGTTGGTGAAATAAAAATATAATGAAAAGACATTAAAAGAAAAGGAGGGAAATAACAAGACGGCTTAGGTAGGCGAAAGAGCAAGTAATATCACGGTTGCCATGGTGCCCAATTTGCGCCAGCTGCGGCTCGTTGATGGATTGGCTTCCCTTCTATTTAAGCTCAGTACTCCCACTCACCCTTTGTCCGTCCGTCAACAAACCTCTGCCCCGCAAGACGTGGGTTTTGACTCTGTCCGGTTCCCTGCCAGTGTTTCCCGTCTATTTTGTCCTGTGTAATATCGATCTTCAGTTTCGTTCCCGTCTAGTTTGTCCTGTTTAATATCGATATCCAGTTTTGATATCAACCCTGAATGTCCCATCCTGTCCGGTATCGCTCCATTTTTCCGATATCTGCTCGGACAATTTGAAGAGTACAATCCGAAGAACACCATCCCTACTCAGATGCATGGGGGTGGTAGCATCATGCTTTGGGGGTGTTTTTATGCACCTGGGACAGGGCGAGTGCCCTGCATTAAAGAGAGGATGACTGGGACTGTGTATTGTAAGATTTTGGGGAACAACCTCCTACCCTCAGTCAGAGCATTGAAGCTGGGTAGTGGCTGGGTCTTCCAACACGACAACGACCCGATGCACACAGCCAGGAAAACCAATGAGTGGCTCCGTAAGAAGCATATCAAGGTTCTAGCATGGCCCAGCCAG
This sequence comes from Urocampus carinirostris, assembly GCF_059441175.1. NCBI lineage: Eukaryota > Metazoa > Chordata > Actinopteri > Syngnathiformes > Syngnathidae > Urocampus > Urocampus carinirostris. The sequence continues at coordinate 28,746,636 of NC_142364.1, forward strand.
TCTCCACACCTGAACCCAAGGGAAAATCTTTAGAGGGAGCTCAAACTCAGTGTTTCTCAGCGACAGCCCAGAAACATGACCTGATCTTAAGAAGATCTGTGTGGAGGAGTGAGCCAAGCCATCTGTGTGGAGGAGTGAGCCAAGATCCCTCCTGCAGTGTGGGCAAACCTTGACTGGAAAGACTACAGGAAACGTTTGACCTCCATAATAGCAAACACAGGCTACTGTCCCAAATAGTAACATTCATTTTCTCAGGTGTTGAAATGCTTATTTGCAGCTGTATCACACAAATACATCGTTAAAAAATCATGCATTGTGATTCCTGGATTATTCTCTTTAGTTATTTCTCTCACAGTGGACATTTCAGACCCCTCCATGATTTCTAAGTGGGAGAAATAGCAAAATAGCAGGGTGTTCAAATACTTATTTTGTTCACTATATGTACTGTGTTACATTCTAACGACAACAGAAACATCTCATATCTAATGTTTTTAGTGAATTTGTAATTACAGAGTAGAACATGGAATGAGCTGCAGTCGGTATGCAAATGATCAAGTGATAGGATGTCCCCAAATCTAATTTTGCTTGGGGCCCCATAAAGGCTTGGGTCGGCACCAGCTTGCAGGTGTTTCAGGTTATTCTGACAATCCAAGTGATTAGTTGAATAGCTCCTTAGTATACTTTTTAAATGATATTGTAATATTTTGAGAAATTATATTGAAGTATTTTTAAGCTGTGTGTCGTGTTCAGCAAAACTAATACAATAAAAGACTTGTGAATTTGTAGTTATTGGTAATTTATCCTGAAAGTGTAGCACTTTTTCTTTCTTAATTGCATCACAGAAATAAAGAACTTTAGTATAGCCTAATAGTCTATTTTTCTGTAACAGTCGTGTACATTATGAGAACTGGCTTGAGTTTGTATCCATTTCTGCTGCGCTGGGGATCAATCATGACAATTCCAGACTTAATTTTAGGTGTCGTGGTTTCAAAGTTTCGTATTGATTTGCATGTTGGTTTCAGGTTACAATAAGTTCTTCAGTTGTGAGGTTAAGGGTAAAGGGTAAGGTAATGTTCTGTTTATGGATTTCCTCACACTGTACAAGCATGTGCATGCATGTCTGCAATCATTTCAATGATAGGTCTGGCTATCAGTAGGGAATGTTGATAAACATCCACATAACCCAGGGCTGACACAATGATCTCAGAAAACACCCAACATCTTACACATTGGAGTTACGGGAGTATAGCAATATTTTGAATTAATTGTATTAACAGTATACGCTGTGCCGCATAGATTACTACAGTGTGTTTGTTTGAAATAAAAGTGTTCAGGTCACTTAAGAAAGAGTAAACAGAAAAAAATCAACTAAGGGACACACTCAGTAGCCTAGATGGTAAGGCGCCCGCTTTGAGACTGGGAGGTTCGGGTTCGCGCCCCGGCCGAGTCATTCCTAAGACTTAAAAAGTGGTCGGCGGCGCCCTCTCTTGGCTGCGGCTGCATCGGGTCAGGTGCAATCGACATTTCGTTCTGTGTACATTGTTACACAGAATGACAATACAAGGAAATTATTATTATTATTATTATTATGTCTTGGTCTGTGAAATACAACCTTTGGTTATGCATTCATTAGAAGCAGGGGTCACCGTGGGGTGATAATTTGAGGCCCCAGCTGTTTTGGTTGTGGATGATGGACCCATGTGGAGGAGGCAGGCAGAGGTTTTCAAAAAAAGGACAGTATTTATAAAAAAATTAAGACCAAAGTACCTAACAAACAGGTGGGCACTAAACAACTAACCAAATGCCTAAACAAAAAACAGTAAATCAAAGACCAAAACCTGAAATGGAAAATGCAAGAAATAAAGTGACTGAGTAACAGAATTGTCCAAACAACACGCCAAAAACAAACAAAATCAGACCTGGCAAGGTGGTAAAAGAGAATTTGACGTGATGACAAGAAAATCTCAAAATGACCTGACAAATTAGGGGCGTTACCAGGGGAGCGGAGCAGGGGTGGATACAGTCCACTCACAGATACACTCTGCCGAACCCAAAGAAAAGTGGAAGTACGACTGACGGCATAAACTCTGCGACTTTGGGTAGGTCCATGACTATTGTTTTTCTGGTTTTACTACATTATGTCGGTAAAAATCGTTGAAAACCATGCATTGGGATTTCTGGGTTTTTCTTTTTAGTTTATCTCTCTCACAGTGGACATGCACCTACAATGAAAATTTCAGACCCCCAGTGCGAGTAATAGCAAAATAGCAGGGTGTTCAACTATGAATTTTCTTCACTGTGGATATATACATAGGGTTGGGTGGGGTTGCTTTGACTGGATTGCTGTCAATGACTTTTGGATTACTCCAATACCAAATAGGCTCATAAAAGACAAAAGAAAGCAAATAGGAATAAAAATTGTGACTCACAACACGTGGTAAGCTTTCTCTCCTGGCTTTGATCTCTTTGATCTCCAGTAAAATGCGACAGAAACAAAATAAAAATCAATCCAAACAGCTTGCCAACATCATTTTTGCCATTCCGTGGATTCCGTTACTTCCCAAGCCTGCACAAAATTTAGTAATTGTAATCTTATTTAGTTCCTTTTGTCTTTTATTAACTTAAAATTAGTTTTATCTGGTTATATCAGTATCAGAAATATTTTATTAACACTCCACTTATTGAAACATGAATATTTTGTTTGTTTGTTTGTAAATGATTCAAATTGAATCTTTTCTTCCGGCGCCGTCACGAATGGCAGCCACTCCAGCAGCTCCCGTGTTATTTTCGATTGTTCTCGATTGTTCTCAGCTCAGGGATGCTGCTGGAAATGTGAATTTCCCTTCGGGGATGAACAAAGTATCTATCTATCTATCTATCTATCTATTTTGGGCACCGCACATATGGGATCTCATCCATCCATCCATTATCTGCACCGCTTATCCTCAGTAGGGTCGCGGGGCTGCTTGAGCCCATCCCAGCTATCTTCGGGCAGTGGGCAGGGGACACCCTGAACTGGCTGCCAGCCGGTCGCAAGGCACACAGAGACAGGCAACTGACTCGCTCATTCACATCTGGGGACAATTTGGACCGGCCAATTAACCTGACATGTATGTTTTTGGAAAGTGGGAGGAAACCGGACTCCCTGGAGGAAACCCACACAAGCACGGGGAGAACATGAAAACTCTACACATGAGGTTAAATCTCAGACCTGTGCCGCACACGTTCTAACTACCGCGTCACCGTGCTGCCCATACGGGATCCCGTTCATACAATAATGAGTACTGTATGTCACAGACACTAGCATGGACTCTGCTGCCCCCCACAGCACACGGTATGTGCCTCAGTACCCACGGAGCAGCTTCTCCCAGCAGAGAGACGATGCGTCCAGGTTGCAAATTATTTGCACATGTGCCAAAAGGCAAGTTGCACTTGCAATGCAAAGTGCGTACGTGTGGGGACACGTGCGTTTATGCGTGCGTGTCGTGCATAAAAAAAAACGTATTCCTCTCTTGTAATGAAGGGAATTCAGTCTCTTTTTCGAGAAGCGGCTCTTTCAGCTCAGCTCAATAAAAAGAGCCGACTCTTTCAGTTCCCCAGATTATTTTTGTTGCTTAATCCATGTATTACCAACTATTATGTAACATTATGCACAAAATGATTTAAAAGGGGTTGGGGGTATGCATGCAGCAAAAAAGGAAGAAACACCTAAAACAAAACAAAAAAGAAAAAAAGATGGGAAAAAGAAAAGTACAATAGAAAAGAGGTAGGATTGAAGGAAAATCAAATGAAATAAACATATAAAATTTAAAAAATAACAATGAGAAAAGAAAAAAAGCAGGGAAAATATAAAAGAGGAAAAAGCAAGTAATTAGAAATAAAAAAATAGGAAAATGGGGCGAAACACTAAAAGAAAAGGTAAAAATAAACAACCTATAAAAGAAAGAAGGTGAAAATTAAGCTAGGAGGGAAAAAAACAAAAGAAGAAAAAAGAAAAGAAAAGGGGAAAAAAGAAATAAAAGAGAGAAAAAAATGCAGGAAAAGGAAGAACAAGAGAAAAAGCAAAAAGCAAAAGGTATTTGGGGTCCCTTTGATCAGTATATTACCAATAACCATGTAATATTAAGCACATAATGAATTAATATATATCTTTCTACTAAATTATGATATAAATTTTTTTCACTCTCCAATGAACTTTTAACTGATTTTCACTTCAAAGCTTAAAAGTCTGGAATCCCTGCGTGACACAACAACATTTCCATTTAAAATACAGTATTAACTTTTAGTGTGACAACAGATATATTTTGAAACAGAAGAATAAATTAAACTTTTTTTATTATTGTGTTTTTTCTTAAAGGCTAATCATCAAACACATCCCTGAAAAATACCAGAAACATAAATTAAAATACTTACAAATCCCCCCAAAAGATGAATGAAAAACTATTTAAATATTTTATGTTCTCAAAAAATGTAAAGTCAACAACACGGAGTCCAAGGAAAAAGGAGCTTATTGACGGATCGCTAGAGGAAAAAAAACATCTAGAATGAACCTGGAGTGCTGTGCAAAAATGTTCGGGGTTAATAAGTCATTTTAATTTGTATAGCCCTTAATCACAAATAGTCTCAAAGGGCTGCGTGCACCCCTACGCATTTGATATGATTCACTTCTGATTGGCTCCCTATCAGTATTTGAACCCAGTCCTGTCAGTCCCGTTGTCAGTCCATCTGCGAACCTCAGTGAATACTAGGCAAGCCTTTTTCGACCCTGACTCCCACCTGTCCCGTTTTTGCTCCTATCTTCCTCTGGCTACGACCCTTTTGATCCTGAGCATGTCTGCTCTCCCGACCCGACTTCCGACCCGTTTTTGATCCCGACCATGTCTGCTCTCCTGTCCCGGCTTACGACTCGTTTCTGACTCCGACCACGTTTTTGCGCTCCTGTCCCGGCTATCGACCTGTTTTTCCGTCCTTGACACCGCCATCGCTCGCTACAGAAGATCCATATCCATGTTTGGATCCGAATCTACAAGAGCGACTTGCTTCCCGCGCCTAGCGAACACCGGGTCGTGGGCACAGCCCTTCTTCTTTCCTTCAATAAAACTTGGGAGAAACGTAACGCAATTGGGTCCTGTTTCTGTTCTGGTCCTGACACTGATAAATCATGAATTATTTAAGATCAACACATTTTACAGTTAGATAAAAGTCTCATTCATTTTTTCAAAACTGCTTTCCTGCTTTTGTGTACATGACCCAACTAAACCTGAACGTAGGCAATAATGGGGCTTTGGAATTATAACTGCCTGGATTCCCCAAAATTATTAACAACTCTTTAAAAGTTAGCATTGAAAATCCTCATCATTGTTTAGCAAGGGCAATGTTTTGACACAGACGAAGGGGACGTGTCCCCAACTCCCCACCGATATTGAGCAATCCTTTTTTTTTCTCGGTTCCCACAAATCTAATGTGATTTCTTAAGAAATGGGCTATGTCCCCACAAATATCGAGCAAACATTGTTCTGTCCCCACCAATATTATATGATCACTTAAAAAAACGTGCTGTCCCTAACAAAGCCAAGACCAAACATACACTTTTGTTGTTGAGTGTGTTTACCGGCTTTGGTTTCAGTGTTTTAATCTTATGCTTTAAATACCTGTTCAGAGTCACAAGTTGCTTTACGGAACTGGTCACATGTCTTGATTACGATGGATAAGGACCAAAGGTAAGATGTTATCGCTCTTTAAGTAGGAATATATTCACCCCTCCCTTATATTACGTGTATGTGACGTAGAGTGTTAATATCCATAACTTCCTGGCATATAACTCTATAACCTTTGGGTGTACTTCCTTACAATGACTAATTAATGAATGAATGGGCTTGAGTGAACACGTTTCCATTTTGACAAAAGAAATAGAGTGAATACACTTGGACGGCATACCAATTCCCATGGATACGAGGGAGTAACTTGGCAACCATTGTACATGTCTGTCGTCATAGAAAAATCCCCTTTCAGGCCTTTAAAACAATATTAAAATCCTGATGGGTTATTAAAAATGGATTTATGTCATGTCTCTATTTAGCTATAGAGCTAATCACAGTAGTGAATATAAATCATATCACATGTGATTCGTTATTTAATTAGTTATTCATTCAATTTCCAGCCACTTATCACCATTATAGGGTCGTAGGGGTGCTAAAGCCCATCCTAGCTGTCTTCGGAGAGTAAGCAGGGGACAATCGACAGGTTAAGGGCCAGTCGCAGGGCAAATTCTAAATATTTACTCACCTACTTAAATGTATTTTTTAACTCTTTTCTGTTTTATTTGCCCAACCTTTGTTGACTGACTGATTGAATTACTTGTTGAGCGCTTCGGGGCAAACTCGGTCCTTTAAGACTCCATGCAGCTGTGTAGTTTTTTTCAGGCCGATACTCATCCTGATACTCTTATGAGTGGTAATCACTACGGATAGCAGGTATCATACCATAACATAAAACAGCTGGAATTTCATGGGAATGATCAGGACATCTTTGTTTGAAATATTATCTGTATCAGTTTAAGTTGGTATTTGGAAAAAAAAAAAAAAAAAAAAGAATCGTATACAGTTAATGTTTGTAAAGGAATTGTGTTCTGTGACTTTGGTGATTTTTGTGTGTATGTTTTTTTAATTATATAAAGTTGTTTACTGAAAAAAAAAACACTTTTTTGTAACAAATCTATCCAGGTAAAATTGGACCCAAGCACTATAAATGTACTACATAACATTTAAAAATATATATATGTTCAACTGTCATGATGACTCATTACACTTACCTGTGCCCACTTGTTTGGTGCCAACTGCTGCTGGTTACCTGATTGGTTCCCCATCCTACTTAAGCTCAGTCCTTTCACTTTCCTGTTGTAAGTCCGTCAGCGAACCTCTGTTTTCACAAGGCAAGCATTTTTGACTGTGACTCCCGTCGGTCCCGTTTTGTCACCCGTTTTCCACTCGTCAGTTCCTGATTTCCCCATTTGTCTCCCGCTATGACCCGTTTTTTTACCCCGACCATGTTCTGATCCCCCGTCCCGGCTATCGACCTGCTTTTCCGTCTAACTACGCTATGATCTCCCGCTCCGAAAGATCCATTTCCGCATTCGGAACACGTTCTGATCTCGTGAGCGGCTTGCACCCCGCGTCCAACGAGCACCGGATCGCTGACACTGCTTTTCCTCTATATTTCAATAAACTTGTGAGTAACGTTACGCATCTGGGTCCTACTTCTGTTCTGGTCGTGACATCAACTTATTTTTAAAAGTAATATTCAAAGAATGGGCGCCACCAGGCTATACTTGCCCAAGACACACCACAGGAAATGGTGCCCCTACGACCTTAGTGGTTTAGATAGATAGATAGATAGATAGATACTTACATGAATATTTTGTTTGTTTGTTTGTTTGTACATGATTCAATTGTTTGTTTGTTTGTACATGATTCAAATTGAATCTTTTCTTCCGGCGCCGTCACGAATGGCAGCCACTCCAGCAGCTCCCGTGTTATTTTCGATTGTTCTCGATTAGGGATTCAACCAACCATAATCAGATAACATAATTATTTATGGATTTCAAACTTAAGTCAAGTCAAGTCATGTTTATTTGTATAGCCCTTAATCACAAAAAGTCTCAAAGGGCTGCACAGACCACAGATTATTGCAAACCACAGACTATTATTACACCTTCCCCTGATCTAAAACCTACCATAACCTAATTTTCTTCTTAAAAATAAGGGACATGATGTGTCTCAGCGGCTATAAAATCAAATTACAATGGAAATATATGGTTATGGATGCATAATATGTTTGAAAAAAAAGTACTATTCGCTATATTGACCAATACTCCTTTATTTTGGTGGTCAGGATTGATTTAGCCCCTCGTCAAAAATGACCCGCTAACAAAGATTAGTGGGGCCAACACCTAACACAACATGAAAGTTTATAAAGCATTTAATTATTGACACATTATTATTTCTGTAAGGTTACATCAAGGGTACATCTGGTATTGACCAAATACTTATTTTCCACCATGATTTGCAAAGAAGGGCGGCATAAAGGCGGTGGGCTTTTGGCCCACCCATAGCAACGGGTATGGGAGAGACATATATGCTCGAATTCAAAGGTGTTTCTTTAAAAAAACAAAACAAAACCAAATATGTACTAGTTGTTTTTGTACCTGGTGCCACTTGATGACCCCCTCAGAGTTAAGTATTAGTATTGGTTTTCAATATGAAAGTGTGGTATCTTAAATTCCATAATAATAGCAAAAACAAACACTAGTAGTAATAATAACAATAATAAAAATAATGATAATGAAACAAAACTTTTTAATTTCAGTATTTTAATAACCCATTCCACTTTTTAAACTTTTGGAAGGGAAGAGGTCCCAATTCTACTTTTATTAATCTTTTGCTTATTTGCATGTGAAAGAGTTTAGACTGGTTCATATTGTTCGGAAACTTCTCAAGGAGTTCCTTTTTTATTAGATTAGATTAAAATGTTTTCGGTAGGCGATTGCAACTTTTGATTGTGTTTTTTACATCGTGTTTCGTGGTTGGTATAATTTTTTTCCAGCTAGCTCCCTGTTAGCTTCAGGGCTGTTGAGGGCATTTCTGTTATGTCTGCTCCTGGTTGGCACTCCTTGGATGCCCACCGTGTGTTGTTTGGCCAGCTAGCCTGGCCTTAGCACAGGTTTTCATGCGCATTTATCACCATATCCTTTGCCGCTTTTTGTTGTCGGTTCCTGGTTAGCCGGGCTGCTCACCGCGTGTTTTTTAATTGTCTTGCCTGCCATTAAAGCCGGTTTTGCCATGTGCCTTAGTTTGTTTATTCCCAGCCAGTTTCGCATTAGTCGCTGTAGCTGTTGTCCTTTTTCGTTGTTGGTGTCTGGTTAGCCTTGCTGTTTACTAAGCCAGCCTCGCGTTTCTCCGCCGAAACTGCGGCCGCCTTTCGTTAATCGGTCTCTGTTAACTCCCAATGTATTTTTATCCCAGTTGGCCTTTTTTGGGCTACTCGCCCTTTGTTCCACCATTACTGCATCCACCTCCGACACAACACGTAGGCATTCTCCACAAAAACTGCCAAAACTTTGCTTAAAACACTGGTAACCTCTGCGACTAGTTAACACGTAAAACTGGCTTGCTAGGGTGCTGGTGTTTATCTGATGATGTCACAACTCAGGGTAATGAAGACAAGACATGTCTTTAAAATGCATTTTCGGAAAATTATTGCAATTAGGAGTGCGTAGATCATTCTAAATATTGACATTATCGATACTGTCACGGTCGCCATGGCTACCAGTCTGCCGCGCCCCCGAACTCAGCTGCAGCAGATGAGCTGATTGCTGGTCTGCTATTTAAGGCTGGATTTTGGGTTTGGCGGGGGCTGGCTCATTACACAATCCCAGGTCTGTTATGCCTTGTCCTGTTTTAGGTTAAAATATTTTCCGTCTGTTATGCCTTGTCCTGTTGAGTTTGTGCCGGAGGAACTCTGTATTGTTCTGTTTTGGTCCCGGAGTATTGGGCGACTTTTATTTTGTTAAATAAAACTTATGATCGTCAACGCATATGAGTTCTCCCTTCCTGCCTCCTGCCTCCGTTCTGGTCCGGTCACCCCTTCCACGCCACCTCGGCTCGTGACAGAATGAGCCAGCCACGACAAGAACTCAGCGAACGATCCCAGCACGATTTGGGGAGACATGGAGAACGCAGCTTGGCAAGCGCCCACTGAGTCCGACTTCGACTCCCTGCCCGTTCGAACCACGGCCCCGCCCGTCGTGGCCATTGCTGTGCCTCGAATGGGGTCCCGGGAGGAATTGACGCCTGCCTGTTCGACTCTCATGCCTGCCTGCCCGACTCCCGTGCCGATTGCCTGCTATTCAGTCTCCCCTGCGTGCCAGTCCGACTCCGACTCCGCTGCCTGCCGAGCCGACTCCGACTCCGCTGCTTGCCGGGCCGACTCCGACTCCGCTGCCTGCCGGGCCGACTCCGACTCCGCTGCCTGCCGGGCTGACTCCGCTGCCTGCCAGTCCGACTCCGCTGCTCCTGTTTTGCCGGTTCTGATTTTGACTCTCTCCTGTTTTGCCGGTTCTGATTTTGACTCTCTCCTGTTTTGCCGGTTCTGATTTTGACTCTCTCCTGTTTTGCTGGTCCTGATTTTGACTCTTTCCTGTTTTGCCGGTCCTGATTTTGACTCTCGCCTGTTTTTGCCAATTTTGACTGTCCTCTGTGTTTGCCGGTTCTGAATCCCTGCCTGTCCTCTGTGTTTGCCGGTTCTGATTCCCTGTCTGTCCTCTGTGTTTGCCGGTTCTGATTCCCTGTCTGTCCTCTGTGTTTGCCGGTTCTGATTCCCTGTCTGTCCTCGTGTTTGCCGGTCCAGTTTGCCTGCCGCCCCCCCCCCCCCCCCCCCCAATCCTGCCGAGCGTCGAACTATTCCGGGGCGTGAGGTAGTATTTTATTTTTTATTTCCTTTTTTGGGGACCTCGGGAGCTGTCCCTTAAAGGGGGGGCTCTGTCACGGTCGCCATGGCTACCAGTCTGCCGCGCCCCCGAACTCAGCTGCAGCAGATCAGCTGATTGCTGGTCTGCTATTTAAGGCTGGATTTTGGGTTTGGCGGGGGCTGGCTCATTACACAATCCCAGGTCTGTTATGCCTTGTCCTGTTTTAGGTTAAAATATTTTCCGTCTGTTATGCCTTGTCCTGTTGAGTTTGTGCCGGAGGAACTCTGTATTGTTCTGTTTTGGTCCCGGAGTATTGGGCGACTTTTATTTTGTTAAATAAAACTTATGATCGTCAACGCATATGAGTTCTCCCTTCCTGCCTCCGTTCTGGTCCGGTCACCCCTTCCACGCCACCACGTCTCGTGACAGATACTAAGCAAGTACTCAGATCGAACACTATTATGCTGGGTTCACCACTCTACCAGTTTCCTCAAACCGCCGCTTCTATATTTAGATAGCGAAGGCCTCTCTCCCACTTGGCACCCTCGGCCACTCTAAGATTATGCCTTTTTGTATGACTGACAGGCACACCTTTAGCACCTCTCGCTACCAGGTCTGCTGCTGCATCTTGCCTACCAGGTAGAGGAGAGGGCCAAATATATGAGCACATCCTCGTCACAAGCTAAATATGACAGAGGCAAATGGCAGGCGCAGTGTGTCGTGGACTTTTTTTTTAACAACAGAAAAGGACAATGCCAGGTGTCATATTTTTTTAAACCAAGTTGCCACTATGGCAACAGAGCCAAAAGGGCTTGTTGTTACATAGATTTTTTTATTCTAAATTGACTCTCTTGACCCTGCTCTGATGTAGTAGTATTTTATCTTTTACACTGTTAAAGGTGTTTGTTTTATTTACACTATTGACTATTATTTACTTTCTGACTTTATTTTCAAAATATTGTGCAATGGAAGGTCTGGTTGACATGTCGATATTGTTATATCTGTGTTTTCGTTGTATTGCGTTTTTTTTTTTATTTGACTGTTTTTGCTTTTGTTCTGAAATGGTCGCAATAGAAATATTAGAGTATCTCGCTCAGTCTTACATTATGGATTATTTATATACTTTTTTTTCATATTGTTGAAGTTCAAATTGTTGTTATTTAATTAAAAATGTTGTGCTTAACACCTCTGTAGAGTGTATATCGTAAAGATAAACCAAGACAAGAGGGAAGGTTCAATTTATTCAATGATCATGATATTTCCAAGCAAAAAGCATCACATCTGAATGGATCAATACTACCATGCATTGGATGTGATGGGCGGCATTAGCTCAGGAGTTAGAGCGCTCGTCTTGGGATCGAGAGGTTGAAGTGTCCTTGGGCAAGACACTGAATCCCTAATGCCCCCAATGAGCAGGTCGGCGCCTTGCATGGCTGCACGGCCGCTATTGGTGTGTGAGTGTGTGTGTGAATGGTTAAGTGTGAAGCACATTGTAAAGCGCTTTGGGAGGTCATTGACTTGAAAAGCGCTATATATAAATTCAGACCATTTATCAATACTAACATTCCCAGTCTCTCCCCATCCTAATGGAATACAAACCAATGAATTATAAAAATATTTTATGTAAAATACATGTTCTATTTACTTATACTTCGCAAGTCTAAACATTTGGGATTACCTTTAAGAAACACTGAATTAGAAGCTCATTATTTGAATGAGAAGTGAGATTGTCCCTCCCATGACCGACGACGCACCGGCGTTCAGTGACGTCACTTCTCCTCTCTGCAGGCAGCAGGTGAGAGTCAAGCGTCGAGTGAAGTAGCGGAGCGCTGCTATGGGGAAACTCCAAGAATTTGATATCACTTTCGCCAACAACAAGGTGGTTTATAGTCCTGGGGAGACTATCGGTGGAACCGTCAAAATACGGATCAGCAATTCTCTGCAATACAAAGGTATTTTCCGCTTAAACGTGTTGCTAAATGGGATAGTGTAACCAAGGCAAGCGCTTTGTGTGCAAACTTTACTTTTTGTTGACGGAAAAGTGGACAAATACACAACAGTTTAGTACGAGTAAGATATGACTAAATGAATATTTCGACGTTATGTTCTTTAATATTCGTTGTGTTTGTTTCCGTCTTCATAACAATCCGCTAGTTTTTGTTGCTCAAGACTTGTAAAAAAGTGCATCCTACACTACATCCTGCTTGTAGTCACTTGTTGTAATAGATAACACAACTAACTTGTTTGGCTGTGCTATTCAGACTAACAGTCCTGGTGAGCATACTGCACGATGAGATGGCTAGCACGGAATGTGCATTTGAAACCATGCTTTTTGTGCTAGAAATGTGAAGAGTTATATTGGATTGAGGTCAACTGGAATTGATGGAGTTGAAATTGATAGCGTGGAGTTGTCCTTGAAATGAACAATAGGTCCATTGTTTGGCATTAATCCTTGGGGATATTCTGTGATAATCGAGGACACAAAGTTTTTTTTTTATCTTTTTAAAAGAGACTACTTACACGAATTCACAAATTGTGTTTCAACACAATATTTAAAAATGTCTCGTGATGTCTATAAATGTTAAGATGTTTGTACTCCTCATTATTGTTTGTTGACAGCCTTATACCTGGGATATAGATCAAAATGGTAAAAATCAGGGATGTTGTATACCACATTATTCTGACTCTTAAAAAAGAGAAACAACATTTTCTTCAACATTGCATGTATTTAATGACAATTTACCAATTCCTTTAATTTCAGGTTTGTTTTTTAAAAAAGGTCAATACATGGCAGCAGATGCTGGTATCTGCTATTATCCTGACTACCGATACTTTAGAAAAAAACTGGTATAAGTAACCAGAGCCTGGTAAAATTATTTCTAGTAAAATCATGTATTTAATGTTGGTCCTAAACTTTTGTATCCAATACCGTTTGAACAACAATTACTTCACACAGGATGTCAACATCTTGCAAAAGTCATGAACAGTGATCATTCATGGAGCGTTTCACACACTTTAATGTTCGCAATGTTGAACCAATTCCCTTTCAGTGACCATGTGCAAGTTGTAATAACTGTCTGTCTTTTGCTCATGACTAATCCTGACTGTAGACTGTCAGATCCAAGATGGATAAGGGTAGTCATAATGACTCACTTTCTGATTGTATGTTCTGGGTTACCTACCAAGTATGATGTATTGTCTGTTTTATTCATGCCTATAAATTGAAGCAATAGCTTTCTTTGTCCTTGGACAAAACTAAAATTTCTATCTGTGTTCAAACTAAATCTTCCTGATCGTCTTTCCTCCACCAGTAAGTAAAAATACACTACCCTAAGGACCAACATGGTCATGCTACCCTTTTTAAAAACATAAAACACAGTATGAAATGAATGTATAGTCTCTTTTTGGGTGTCTGTAAATGGCAGGTGTCAGTGGACAGGAGTAAGTGTGCAAGGTTAAAACTCCCTACCTGCTTATTAACAGCATGAGACACCATGGCCTGTAATTTTGTTTGTTTTTCTTTTCACTTTGTTCTGTTTCTGTGTGTTTACCCAATTAGCATTATACATGATATTTATAGATAATTTGCACATAAGATAACCACCTAAAATGAGTGATGGTTGTTGACAAATTTCCAGAAACTAGGAAGATTGTCTAACTAAAGGAAGCCCAATGCTTTTTCTTAGACACAACACTCAGTATGAAATCTGGAATCCATAGAACGATGAAAAAAAACATGATTACTTTATTGCCAAATCTCTTGTTGTTCATTTGTTTTAGCGCCTAGAGTGAAAGATTTCCCTGTTTAGCATCGGGCTTTAATTCCTTGAGGGAGATGCCTCATTAATCAATTATAGAGGTCTTACAGATTCTCAGAATAAGGGTGTTTAAAGCCCAAAAATTCATTTCACAATAATTATTATTATTTATTATATTGACTTTTAGTGTGTGCATGTTTTTTTCCTCAGATATTATTCAGATTGAATTGAAAACTGAAACAATCCCATTTGTAAATCATTTTCATCACCATTACAAGAACCCCACTCTTGAGGAGATAGTGAAACAACTACAAATAGGATTGGTAGATTTGAGACATAGAATTTCCTCCTAAATAAATTAAAAAATCATTACTTTAGCATTTTTCCTTGTAATTGTATACGGATAATACTTGTTTCCAAGATTCAGTTGTTTCTAGTCCCTTATCAAAAAATAAGAATATTACAGAATAGTGTTGCAATGAGATAGAGCCACTTATTAACTAGATAACATTACCTAGTATCAGTACTTACCAATTCAAGTAAACAATAAATCTATTGGTGTGACATTTGAAAGTATCATACAGTTAATGATATTGGAAACTCGGCAATTCAACATCCCAACAAAATACAATACTGATTATTAATAATATGCAAACGTGTGTATTTATTAAAAGACTACTTAATGACAACAGTATATTTCTATTCACTTGCAGTTATTCTTAGGAAATGCCTAAACCACCTCCTAAAATCCTCTGGTCTGTTCGCCAAGGTATTTTAGTTAAGCAACACCGCACTACATTTCAGGTTTCAGAATTAATGTAGTGTAATTGCTGAGTCTGCATTTTGCATTAGTGCGCCACTTCACCATGACTATTCAATAGCCAAGAATGCTTAAATCAAGCTGAGCCAGGAAAACTGCTCTTATATCCCTGTTTTGTCTGCACTTTTCACAGCCGGACGGTTATTAAGACAGATGTTACTTTAGAAAACTGTCTTCCCTTGGAATTACCCCGGGTTACTCATTCAGTGACATGAAAGGAGGACAAGTAAGACCGTTCAAAGAGAGATGAAATTAGACCTTAATAAGTGCTAAGAGGGAGCAAGCCCTCATAACACTGGACCTTTTCATATCACTTCCAAAAACAAGACTGTTCATGGAATGAGTAGCCGAGGACAAAAGAAGGTGGACTGTGATTGCGTGTTATGGTGTCTGTGTCCTTTGTGCTTTTGTGTGCCAGGCACATCTCAGACCAAATTTACAACCTCACTGTATTATTGATGATAAGACCATTAGGCAGGATTTATATTGATTGCCTTCCTTTTAAAGTCATTTGTGTAGATTCATAAAAAAATGCTATTTAAAAATTGCTCATGTTTTGTTGTTGTATTACTGGTATTTTGATGTTGGATTATCTGGTCGGCTATTATATGTGTTTCAGAGTTGTGTTTTTAGCATGCCGCCGACTGCAGCTGTGGGAGGAGACCTGCTATGGCACCTATCTGTATGTTTTTGTTGAAGAGAAACATGCAGTACAACGGTTGAAGTGGCTACGGCTCAAGTGTTTTTGTAAACAAAAAAGTTGGCAAGAGCTGTTTTTGTTTCTTTTTAACTTATTCACTAACTAAATAAAAATCCAATTGTGGACTTTTGATCAAAAAAGTGCCACATTTAAGACATATCTGTATGTATTGTTACTAGCTATCGCAGAAAGTACATCTGTATATGATTATGGGGGGGTTCATTATGTGAAAAATGTCACATCTGAACATTGTACAGGTTCTCCAAAACGGGATGTACACATATTGTCTAGTAGGGCTGCACGGTTTTGGAAAATACCCTAATATTATAAATTTAAGTTAGAACACTCAGAAATAGTAGGTTTTTATTTTTGGGTGAATTGTATTTCATTCTTTGCAATCACATGCAAGATTATTGTAGCATAGTCATTTTAGCTTGAAAACAGCTGGGACAATACCATAAAGCCTTACGAGGCCCCAGGGCAAAGTTGATCACCATCTGAAAATCTAAACATTAGTATTTTATAATTTAAGAGTATGTCTAGGCGTGACTGACGACATCATACAGACACGCCTTTGCTTCTCAACAGTCTGATGGCCCTGTCACTAGTATTAACCCTTGAATGCTTAAGTGGGTCAAAAAATGAACCCACTGGGTTTTTAGTCTTCCAAATCTTTAAAAATAAAACAACAATTGTCATATTGTCATTATTTCAAGTATTTCTCATAAAACTTGTTTATGATATGATACCCTTAGTCTTTTTCTCCCTAACTAATTACCGTCTCCACTCATGGAAGAATGTATGTTAGATGGTTTGGTAGATTAAGTACTCACAAAAAGGACAACTAGCACAGCAAATGCACATTTCTTTTAGAATGGAAAGTCTCATCAAAATTAGAATACTGCTCTGATAAATCGCAATTAGGTATTTTTCTCAAAATCGTGCAGCCCGAGCGCACACTTGCTCATTTGCCCAGCGCCATCTGCACTGTAGGTAAATGTGAAGATTTCCTTTTCGTTTGAAGTATTTTGTGACATTTTTAGAAAAGAACTTTGCTTGCACCTTGTTTTCAAACCATTATTTAGGACCAAAAGGACCATGCAAATTGAGCTCTCTTAAGTATCTGCGTGAGGGATACAAGTTGTATATTTATATTTATATGGGACACACGCTCACAGGCTATGGCTTATTTGCTAATTCATAGATATTATCAAATCATCCAACGTCATACAATGACATAAAATGCGCTGAAGAATAAGCTTTTGTCTGGAGAGAGATTTTGGTGGTTTCTTGAATTTTGTCTTGAAATATATGGTGTGGCTCTCCCAGCCTAAAAAAACTCTTAAATATTTTTGCTCTAATGGTTCTTTGGATCAAAAAGGTTCCAGGCCCCTGTATTATGGTAACGTACATAAATGCTTAAAATCTTGCAACTAGTTGTGCCAGCTGAATTAATCGCATCGTGTCGCTCCAAGTAATCAGCATGTAATTTTCTTCTTTTTTTTTTTGGAACAAACTGAAAACCGTTATCATATTTTGCTGTTATCAGTCTGATAACTATCGGCCCAATAATTATCACCCCATCCCTTGAATATTATGTCCAAGGAAATACCAAATACTTGAGGAACTAGCGCTATTTTTCTCTGTGATCTGTGATGAACAGGTGTTTATTCCAGCAAGGCGTCAATTAGTCAACTGCATGCTATTCATGTCATTGTTCAAGTGCAACTAGTTGGTTCAACCCTGACCCTCTGATATTTCAAGACATTGGTTCATGCAAGCCAGTGGACCATGTCCAATGATCCGCAACACAGCAGTGAATATTTGTATCATCTGCATTCTCTCCCTATCTCTAAAAAAAATATGAATCATTTGACTCCGACAACCAGCAGTCTCACTCCTATGCCAGTAATTTAGGGCTGTTGTAAGATTTCCGTTCACTCCTCTTAATAAGCAGAGACTATGCCCATCCACCCTTTGCTTATTTATGAAGTAATATTAAACCTAAATTTAGATGTCAGTATTCTATTGAAATTTAAAATAAAATTATTTTTTTTCCTGTAAATAATGGCAATTAAAAAAAGACTGAATTGTATTAGTTTGTCTTTAATTTCATGTTATTCTGTTGAATTTATTTACAGATGCATTTCATTTGATTTTTACTTTTATCAAATGCTAAGGCTATTTGTTTACTGTATTTTACACAAACAGATCACTTACCCCTCTCCTTTTTAAGGATGATTTGGGGGCCCTCTTTTACCATATTGGTTGGTTGGATCCCTTAACCACGAGAGTGGTAGGAGCACCATTCCCTGTGGTGTGTCTTGAGCAAGTACAGTTTGGTAGCACCCATTCCTCTTCATTTCAACATATATACTGAAATTATATTAGTGTAGAACAGAATGTGCAGATTATATACTTAAGGGGTTGCTAGTTGTTTTATGATGTAACTTTACCAGGGATAAACCTCTAACCCCTGCATGCAAACATCCAAGGATTTATTTTGTGTGTGTGTGTGTGTTTGTGCGTGCATCTGGGTGTGTGCATACAGCTGTGTTTGTCTGTAAATCCTCTACAATCCAATCGGACTGCATTGCTATGCAAATAAGAACAAACTTAGGTTAACCAGCATTTAAGGAGTTTTCCACAAAAATGTTTAAGTTTGTTAGGAACCTTCTTTTTGGGATGTCGAAAAAAAATATCCGGACATTGCTGTTGGTTACATTTTGTATTGTGCACTTTTTCGGAGTACAGGACAGTACTGTCGTGCTTCTTTCCGCCACTACCGGCGTGTGGCACTGTGAGAGCTCACCCAACATCCACTCCGAAGAAGAAATCCGATTTCCTCTTCCCAGTTCGCGTCTAAACATACTGTACTGTATCTCGAGCGCGCTAAGAACTTTGACATTTTTATTGTTTAATAACTCTTGCATTCATTCAATATGGTTGGTGTAAAGTATAAAGAAGATGCGAGCCGTTTCATTTGTAGTAAACGTTGAATAAGGAAGCTTGATGCAGTTGAGAAAATGGTTGGATCGCTTTTTTCGTCCACTTTCTACCACTGAGGAGCCTAACTCTTGAAGCCCATCTTCTAAAAGTAAGTTAAACCTCACTTTATTTATCGTTGTAGAGTATATTATTTTATTAAATGTTTATTTTTCAGTACAAAACAATACAGGTTACTTATACAAACCTTAAAAATACATTCCACACAACATATAGCACTGAAGCAACTTACGAACAATTTCAACTTGCGAATGTTCGGAACGTTTCTCATTTGTAAGTAGGGGAGCGTCTGTACTCTTTTATCAGCTGTTATGCTTCAGTCAGTTGACTTACCACATTCTGAAAGATAATGTCCATTTTTTTGTACTGGCGACGGCTTTGAAACCTGTTTTTCTTTTGTATTCAAAACACCTATCTGGTGTTGGAATCAAAATAAACGTCGAATGGCAATGTGTCTAAAATGTTATGAATTTAAGGATCAATTCTTTTGAACACATGAAAAGTGATATTTTTTTCACAAGTATTTTACTTCATTCACAAATTAGGAATGTGACTTCAATATTTGTTGTCTTTTTTTGTATTACTAAGAGTCAACGTCCCTTATCACACCATCACTCACATCGCCTAAGTTGACGTGCCAGACAGCAACATGTTACCCTAGACCAGGTGTCACCAACACGGTGCCCGCGGGCACCCGGTCGCCCGCAAGGACCACATGAGTCGCCCGCGGGCCTGTTCCAAAAATAGCACATCTCATAGAGAGCTGCGTCTAAAAATTAATTTTGTTCTGTTGCTATTATTTTTTTAATCACACTTGTATGTATATAGATTTAAAAAATACTATCTTAAAAATACTTTAAGGTTAACGCGCACAATATTTACCTATGGGCAGTAAAGTAGAGCTTGTGGGATGTGGAGAGTAAGCTAGCGGGCGCTGTATGCACTTTCGTACCCCAAAAACATGGCAGAAAAAAGAAAGAAAACGTATCTCTTTCACAGTGAATGGGAAGAGGAGTTCTTTTTTACGACTGTAAAAGAAACCTGCGTGTGTCTGATTTGCGGGACGACCGTGGCGACAGCAAAACGGCACAATGTGGAGAGACATTTCAATACGTGTCACAAAAGCTACCATGATAAATATCCACCTGCAAGCGCCCTACGGGCAGAAAAAGCCCGTGAGCTAAAGACCGCTCTGGGTAAGCAACAGTCTTTTTTTACGAGGCCGGCCAAAAACTCACAAAAAGCAACCGAAGCCTCGTTTAGAGCTACACATTTTCTGATCAAGAAAAAAAAGGCATTTACAGATGGAGAAGTTGTCAAAGAAGCGATGTTATTAATTGCTAACACTGTATTTAAAGACGAGAAAAATGGAAGCGACCTAATCTCCACTCTTTCCGACGTCCAACTGGGGGCATCTACGATGGCAAGACGAGTATCAGCTATGTCCAGTAACTTGGTCGATCAGTTGGAGCAGGATCTGGCGAAGTGCAAGTGGTTTAGCCTCCAGTGCGATGAGTCCGTGGACAGCAGCAGTACAGCGCAGTTATTGGTTTTTATCCGGATGGTGTTTAATGATTTCTCCACAAAAGAAGAACTCCTGACACTACTGCCCTTAAAGACAACTACGAGAGGAGTTGACATTTATAACACGGTGAAGGAGTTTTTCGTGCAGAAAAAGGTGCCATTGGAAAAGCTGGTAGCGGTGACAACAGACGGGGCTCCTGCTATGGTCGGCCGACAGACAGGTTTCATCGCTCACTGTAAACGTGACCCAGACTTCCCCAAATTTCTGCATTACCATTGCATCATTCACCAGCAGGCGTTGTGTGCGAAAGTGATCGGCTTTGGGCACGTGATGACTCCCGTTGTGAAAATCATAAACAACATCCGCTCCAAAGCAAAGCAGCACAGGATTTTCAAGGTACTATTAGAGGAGATGTCAGCAGAATATGGGGACCTACTGCTACACACAGAAATCAGATGGCTCAGCAGAGGACGAGTTTTGCATCGTTTTTTGTCTCTTTTGCGTGAAATCAAAGAGTTCATGCAGTCCAAAGGCGAAGATGTCTCACTGCTAGAGGACACAGAGTGGACACTTGACCTTGCATTTTTGGTGGACATTACTGGGAAATTAAACCTCCTGAACTGCCAGCTGCAAGGCAAAGGTAAGACTGTTGTCGATATGATAAGTGCTTTAAATGCATTTAAAGCCAAAATGAATGCATTCTCTGCAGATTTACAGAGAAAAAAAGTTCTGCACTTTCCCTCTGTGCAGTCAGTGCTGAAAGACAATGCTTCTGCATCTGAGACATTTGAAAAAGTGGCAGAAAAGTACATTGAAGTAATAAACAGACTTGGGCAAGAGTTTGAGAATAGGTTTTGTGACCTTCATCAGCTTGAACCATGTGTGTTCTTCATTTCCAACCCTTTCATGAATGGGGACACAACATGCTTTGCTGAGCAGTTAAGTGCAACGTTCAACTTGGATGCTGGACAGGTGGAGATTGAAATTATAACATTGCAAAATGATCTCCATCTCAAAGCCTACCAGGCTGCACCAAACTTTTGGCGCCTTGTTGACACAGAGAAGTACAGTGGAGTATGCACAGCAGCCATGAAGGTTGCCAGCCTGTTTGGCTCAACCTATCTCTGTGAATCAGCATTTTCTGACATGAACTTCATCAAAAACAAAAACAGAACACGCCTCACTGATGCACATCTGAGAGACTCACTCACAGTTGCAGTGTCAAGTTACACACCAGATTACAACACACTGGTGAACAGCATGCAATGCCAGTCTTCCCACTAACCAAGGACGGATACCAGATGTAGTCAGTGACAACATGGTAGTGCCATGGCAAAGTTGAATTAAAATATTGAAGAATTGTGTTCAATTTAAAAGTGTGTTCATGACATTTAAAAGTTATAATTTTGTTAAACATAACACAGACTTGGCCATTAGTTCAAAATGTGAAATAAAAAATGTATTACATATTTAAAAATATGTAAGTTGATTTTGTTTAACATTACATAATTGTTAACTTTTTGAAACATGTTGCAACATAGTTCATGATTTGTTAACAGGGCATGTCAGTGGCTTGTGCAAATGGGATATTTTTTGCTAAAATGTAGTGATGTAAGTGATCATCTGAAAATGTAACAAATACTGTGATTAATAGAGATAAAGTGTTGAATATTGATATCTGTTTCCCACCTTGTTGTCATTTTTGATAATCATTGTTAGAAATCATTAACATGATCAGTGTCTTTACATAGGTGAGTATTACTAATCATTATAAATAATGTATAACTAAAGGCAAACTGAGCAAATTTGTTATTTCAGAAGAGCGTATCAAACTGGTAGCCCTTCGTATGATTCAGTAACCGTGAAGTAGCTCTCAGTTTCAAAAAGGTTGGTGACCCCTGCCCTAGACAGATTTCCTTCGCCGTTTGTTCCATGTCAGATAATGTGTGAAGATGCCGCTTTTAGCCCTGCCTTGTGTTGTGGGTGGAGTAAATTAACTCCATGTAAGTGTATTTTGCACATGCCTATTACCACATGACTGACATTGCTCCCACAAGCAACTTATACACTAGTTAATTAGCATTTATTGGTAGTTTAAGGGCATTTTTATGAATACTGAGTCCTGCAAAGCTACAAATGTAAAAATTGTTTATGTCAATACTGGCATTATATCGATACTGTAAAAAAATTGGGTTGAACAGAAAAATAAGCAAAAATTAATAATTTGACGGATTCAATTAATTAAAATATTCACACTTTTGACTTGAAAATCATTTTGTCTTTGTTAGCTTAGTTCCCCATATGTGAGTGGGTGAAAACAAGACTCACAAGATTTTAGTACAAAAAAAAGGAACCATTAACAAACAGTTATTGTTAGCTCAAGTTCCCTAACCATTTTCCTTACCTCCAGCAAAGTGTCTTATAACAATTTGTTCCGACGATATACACTGTGTGTTTACTAATGGCTCTGTGCATTTTATAATATGGTGTTTTTGTTTTAATCTCTGTTGTAAACAAAACTTTCTGAAGTACACTTAGAGCATTCAGTAAATTTCCTTTCAGTGGCACAACAGGAAAATATGCCCGAGAGGATAAAATTCCTCCACTTGGTGAAAGACAAAGAAAAATAAACGAACACGCTCAGGCCTGTTGATCTTTCCAGTAAAATGTTAATGTAAATCGTCAAATGTTCAATTTTGGAATTGTAGCATTGTTTGGTGTTCAGGCACCTAAGAAAATGTGAATATATTTGAAAATTTGTAGTTTTGGTATTTTAGTCTTTATCGTGATTTTGTTTAGAACATGCTTGCCGTGTATGTCTTAACTTGAAGAATTTGACTAAGATTAGAGAAAAACACCCTTACTATGATGAGCCGCAGCACCACGGCTGTCTTTGCTTGAGTGGACTCACTGAACCATAAAGAGGATTTGGATGAACTCCAATGTGTTGATAACCAATCCAAATGTCCTGCTGAGTCAGAGCATGTTCTACACACAGCATCCTGAGTACTGGTGAGAGACATTCTCCTTGCTGGTGGGGCGGTTCATTGTGTGCCCTAAATAGATATACTGGACTGTCTCAGAAAATTAGAATATCGTGATAAAGTTCTTTATTTTCTGTAATGCAATTAAAAAAACAAAAATGTCATACATTCTGGATTCATTACACATCAACTGAACTATTTCAAGCCTTTTATTATTTGAATATTGCTGAATTTGGCTTACAGCTTAAGAAAACTCAAAAATCCTATCTCAAAATATTAGAATATCATGAAAAAGTATACAAGTAGGCTATTCAACTAATCACCTGAATCATCTAATTAACTCGAAACACCTTGCGAGGGTTTCCTGAGCCTTAAAAACACTCAGCTTGGTTCAGTAAACTAAATCACAAGTATGGGGAAGACTGCTGATCTGTCTGCTGTCCAGAGGACCATCATTGATACCCTCCATCAGGAGGGTAAGACACAAAAAGAAATTTCTCAAAGAGCAGGCTGTTCACAGAGTGCAGTTTCAAAGCATATCCACAAAAAGTCGGTTGGAAGGGAAAAATGTGACCGGAAACGCTGCACAACCAAGAGAGATGACCGCAGCCTTAACAAAATTGTGAAGAAGAGCCGCTTCCAGAATTTGGGGGAGCTTCAAAGACAGTGGGCTGAAGCTGGAGTCCAGGAATCAAAAGCCACAGTTCACAAACATGCCCGGGAAATGGGCTACAATAGCCGTATTCCCATGGTCAAGCCACTTCTGAACTCAAGACAACGGAAGAAGCGTCTGACTTGGGCTATGGAGAAGAAGCACTGGACAGTTGCAGAGTGGTCCAAAGTCCTCTTTTCAGACGAAAGCAAGTTTTGCATTTCATTTGGAAGTCAAGGCGCCAGAGTCTGGAGAAAGGCTGGAGAGGAGCAAAATCCAAGTTGCTTGAAATCCAGTGTGAAGTTCCCACAATCAGCAATGGTTTGGGGAGCCATGTCAGCTGCTGGTGTTGGTCCACTGTGTTTCATCAAGTCCAGAGTAAATGCAACTGTGTACCAAGAGATTTTAGAGCACTACATGCTCTATGGAGATGAGGATTTCATTTTCCAGCATGATCTGGCACCTGCCCACAGTGCCAAAACCACCAGTAACTGGTGCACTGACCATGGCATCACTGTCCTTGATTGGCCTGCTAATTCCCCTGACCTGAACCCCATCGAGAATTTGTGGGGTATAGTTAGGAAGAAGATGAAAGACACCAGACCTACAAATGCAAATGAGCTGAAGGCCGCTATCGAAGCATCCTGGGCATCAATAAGACCTCAGCAATGCCACAGGCTGATTGCCTCCATGCCACGCCGGATTGATGCAGTAATCCGTGCAAAAGGATTCCCAACCAAGTACTGAGTGCATCAATGGACATTTTCAAATATTTGATTTAGTTTTGCTGTTATAAAATTATTTTTTTACTTGGTCTGATGAAGTATTCTAATATTTTGAGATAGGATTTTTGAGTTTTTTTCAGCTGTAAGCCAAAATCAGCAATATTCAAATAATAAAAGGCTTGAAATAGTTCAGTTGATGTGTAATGAATCCAGAATGTATGACATTTTTGTTTTTTTAATTGCATTACAGAAAATAAAGAACTTTATCACAATATTCTAATTTTCTGAGACAGTCCAGTATTTTTTTTAATGCTGCTATACGTTATCCTCTTCTATCTTAACAATGTTGCTTATGTACTCGCTAAGGTCGGAAGGAGCAGCTTCTGTTTTTTTTTTTTTTTTTTTTACGGTCCTAAAACCTGGATTATCTATTACGGATGGTAGATAACTTAAAGTATATTTAGTCAGTGCCAAACATCTTTTCTCTGAGTTTCTTAATTATAAACTAACTCGAAGAGGAGTGGTTCTTTTTTTTTCAATATTGATGACATTTACAAGCAAAAAGTATTGGAATCGATCAATACTACTTTGTATTCACATGGATCGAACCCATCACGAAATCTTCAGTGCAACCCTCCCCTAAAATAAATCTAGGTAAACATTTTGTGTAATATTTTGTACCTTCTAGTTGTACAAAAAAAACTCATTTAGTTTAAAAGACACATTGATTAGAATAATAGTTCATGGGTTTTTGCCTATCATGTCAATGTTTTTATAAATGTTTTTAGATGGACACATTTGTATTTCTTTTTCATAGCGAAATCTACACCTAATAGACTGTTCCATGTTTTTTTTGGGCATCTTGCTTCTTCGATGTGCTCATTTCGCACTGGTTATAGTTGTCAAATATTACACAATGTACCTTTGAGTTAATTATGGCAAAATACCGTTTTGGTTTTCAATGACAATCACTCAATCACAAAGTTGACAGCCTCTCTGGCAAGCAGACTAAGACAGTCAAATAGCCACATTTTTTCTAAAAAGTCACAATGTCGATTCCTGTTGCAACAGTAATAATGTTTGCTATTGAGATTCCATCTGATGCCAGATAGTCTGTTTAATGGCTGTAGGCAGACAGTCTCAGCTGAAATCCCCTCTAGTTGGGGAAATGTATTGTTTTTTTTTTAAAAATGAACAGTTGACTTCCACATCCCTATTGACAAATTACTCTCGCTCAATTCAAATTTGACAATGTTTGGCAAATCTGAGAAAAGCTAGACATAAGAAGAATTATTTTGTTCTGTAAAAGAACATGCATATAGTTGCTGCGACTTCAGAAAGTCGTATCTCTATTTTTGGACAGGTTTTTTTTTGCATTTTTGCACTTTTTTCTTTGTAAATATTCCTTATGCGAAAAACAAAAATGTGTAATAATTGACATGTCTTTTTGGAATAGCTGCTAAAATATATTAATTGTTAAGGAGCATTAATGTCTTCCTTTGGTTGTATGTATTTGTAGGCCAACTTTGTGCTTTTACTGTAGGTACGTGCACCTCCCTGAAATAGCCATAGCAATCTGGCAAGGCCATCTGCCTCCTTGTGGGTGTGTGTTTAGTGTATATGGTGTTATTCAAGACACTCTACTAGATAAATGGTAAGGGAGAAAATTTAAACCCCTGGGTTTATTTTTGAGTTATGTACTGTACACAGTACTTGAACTCTTCGTATTAGGTTGTTTTAGTAAATATTTTCAGAGTATGCTTCTTTAAAGACATTTGAAATTCATTAAAGGATTGCTTGAGCATAATATCTAGAACTCTAAAGTTTTGCCATTAAATTTGTTCTTTGACTGACGGCGCAGCTAATTCTTTCTCCCGACTTACTAAATTTGCTTTAAAAATGGCCACATACTCAACGAAACACATACTCAAAATATTAATCAAAAGTGTACCTAAACAACGCTAATTATATAAAGTGTAGATAATAAAGATGAATATACCGGTATTAAAAGATACAAAAAAAAAAAACATTTTAAAATGTGTTACTGTACCTTTAAAGGGACAGTGTTTAAAATATAGTGCCTCCTAGTGGCACAAAAGCTTCCATCCAGTAAAAAAAACAACAACATTAATTTGAATACCAGGCAAAAATACGAGAGCTATCATACCAATGTTATTTTTAAAAAAATCGCCAGTCAAAAAATTTAATAAATTTCTTTCACACACTAAAATCCCCACCTAGATCGGTGCCATCCTGCTGTCACTCTTTGCAGTATATCACTGCCCCTCTCTGCTACCAGAAGACACAGTGCCATCCAGTGGCCAAATATTACACATTATTGCTTTAATCAGTGTTTTCATGACATACTAGTACTGTACTCCATTTTCATATTTCACAATTATTTTCTATTTTGACTCAATCGATGCTGTCACTTTTTTTTTTTTTAACTTTTTATTTCTCACACCAATTTTGACAGAGGTTTGATTCCTCCATCATACATCAACACATAATATATACACTTGACACACTCATAAATAACAGAAGAAACAACAAAGAAGAAAAAAATACTATTAATAGAAAGGAAGAATAGATAGATAGATAGATAGATACTTTGTTCATCCCCGAAGGGAAATTCACATTTCCAGCAGCATCCCTGAGCTGAGAACAATCGAGAACAATTGAAAATAACACGGGAGCTGCTGGAGTGGCTGCCATTCGTGACGGCGAATAAACGTTCATACAATACATCCATACAAAAAGAAATATATATATATATATATATATATATATATATATATATATAAATACATATATATAAAATAATAAATCAAAATATACACCCCAAAAAAAAAAAAAAAAAAAAAAAAAAAAAACAACGCACATAATAAATAGGGGGATGTGTTTAGACATCAAGTAAAATTTGTGTGATAGGCTTCCATCTTTTCTCAAATTGGTCAAGTTTCAGTTGAAGTCTTGCAGTGATTTTTTCCATAATGTACATTTGTTTTAATTTGTCTCTCCATTGTTTTATGTCAGGAGGTTGTGGTTTCAGCCAGGACACTGTGATCATTTTCTTTGCTACCAGAAGCATTACCCTTAGTATATATTTCTGTTGACCAGATAGTAATTCTTCTGGCAAAATTCCTATTACGTAAGCCTTTGGGTCCAACCGCAACTCCCAGCCCGTGATTAATTTTATTTCTCTCTGGATACTTCTCCAAAAATTTAATATTACAGGGCAATTCCAGAAAATATGCGTAAAGTCTGTGCTGTCACTTTTGTCCAATTTTCCTTCCCCTCTTCATTAACTGTTTGGAGACCCCTTTATATTTGCAAAAACTGATTTAAAATAAGCGCAGCACGGCGGCGCAGTCATTTGCACGTGTGCAGCAGTTATGAGGTCATGAGATCGAACCTTCCTGTGTGGAGTTTGCATGTTCTCCCCATGTGTGGGTTTCCTCCGGGCACTCCGGTTTCCTCCCAGAATCCAAAAGCATGCATGTCAGGTTAATTGGCCAGTTCAAGTTGTCTGTCTGTCTCTGTATGCCCTGCGACTGGCTTGCAACAAGTTCAGGGTGTCCCCTGCCCACTGCTTAAAGATAGCTGGGATGGGCTTCAGCACCCCCGCAACCCTACTGAGGATTAGCGGTCCAGATAATGGATGGATGGACGTGTTAAACCCTGCATTAAGAAGAGTTTTGTAAAAGGAAAAACTAGATAATTTTCAATAAAACTTGAGAAAAAAACACGTGTAAGAAAATGTATTTCTAATAAATGAAATAAAAATGCAACCATTTGCCAATCAGACAGACAAACCAGACATCAAGAGATTTCAGTGGGGAGATTCTGAACACACATTTATAAATCTCTATGGACAGATTTTCTCAGCTGATGGGTCACGGATCTTATTTAAATGGATTGCAGGACTTTGCCTTGTGAAAATAATGCTAGGAAGAAGAAAAAGACAGAGGGTCTATTACAATCCTTAACAGGAGATTGCAATTATGCCATGCTCGATCCTTCAGTCATACTCAGTCAATCAGCGCCACCTAGATTGTGTTTGAGAGGGACCAGATTTCATTTTATTTTGCTTTTGTGTATTTTAACTCCATGGAGCCTATCCCAGCTATCTTCGGGCAGTGGGCAGGCGACAGCCTGAACAGGTTGCCAGCAAGTCAGAGGGCACACAGATACAGACAACTCACTCGCTCATTCGCACCTAGGGACAATTTAGACCGGCCAATTAACATAACATGCATGTTTTTGGATTCTGGGAGGAAACCGGAGTGCCCAAAGGAAACTCACGTAAGCACCGAGAGAACATGCAAACACCACACAGGAAGGTTCGATCTCATGACCTCAGAACTGTGCCACAGAAGCGCTAACCACTGCACTGCCGTGCTGCCCAGTTTAACATGTTTATAGTTTAAATTCACAGAAAGTACACCTTGACTACTGAGAAATATAGAGAAGTCTTGGTTAAGCGTTTGTGCTGCTCATGTTTTTAAGGACTACTAAAGTAAATTATGTTGTATTAGAAAAAAACAAATATTTCAAAAGTAAGCAGCATTCATTGGGGGTTATTTGATTTTTCGATGACTGCTGTTATAACACTGCAGATGTACTCTACACTCTACATGTTACAGTTGTGATATCCAATGCTGTCGTCAACTGACACCCTAATTGAGATTTTGATTGGAAAGAAAGTGATCGTCCATGTGGTGCGAGTCATTGCCAATCACAGAAAATAAAATAATCAGGCAACAGAGGACCACATAAAATATGTTAGTGAGTTGTATGTATTATGAATCTGGACTCATTTCTCATGTTGTTAATTTCAATGAAGGACAATCACTGATTCATCAATAAACATGACAAATTAACTAGTTATTACAAATGAGGAAGTGTAAAACCAATTTGGTTGTACAGTTCATTTGACAGTAGGATACATGTCAAACAGTAATATTTATAGTATAGTGCCAAAAGTCAAAAATAACCCTACTTATTGATCAAAAAGCATTGTTTATTTTCTTTTAAGATTGTCTTACATTAGGTGGGAATACGAAAAGTTACATCTCAATCACAACTTGTTGCTATGTTTGTCTTTCTTTGTTTACAGCCATCAAGGTCAACTGCCAGGGCTCATGTGGGATATCCAATAAAGTGAACGACACCTCATGGTCTCTTGAGGAGCAGTATTTCAACAGCACTCTATCTGTTGCTGACAAAGGTCAATAAAAGATCTTATACATTTTATATTTCCAGGTTACTGGGTCATCAAGAGAGTTGTTAATGAAAAGAGGATTATTATAGCATTGGCACTTCCTCCTTCTAACAGTTATTGTTATTTTCAAACATTCATTATCTGCACCGCTTATCCTCAGTAGGGTCGCGGGGGTGCTGGAGCCCATCCCAGCCATCTTCGGGCAGTGGGCAGGGGACACCCTGAACTGGTTGCCAGCCAGTCACAGGGTACACAGTGACGGACAACCATTCACTTGTTCATTCACACCTAGGGACATTTTGGACTGGCCAATTAACCTGACATGCATGTTTTTGGAATGTGGGAAGAAACCGGAGTGCATGAGGAAACCCACGCAAGCACGGGGAGAACATGCAAACTCCACACAGGAGGTTTGATCACATGACCTCAGAACTGTGCCGCACACGCGCTAACAACTGTGCTTCCGCGCTGCCCTATTTTCAAACAATCAGTTAGTTTTAAACAATGCTTTCTCCTGTTATGATTCTTCCTCCTTGTGTGTGTTTTGAGCAGCATCCCAATATGTGAATGTTTTTATTTCTTTTGATTAGTCCATGTTTTTGCCACCATTTTATTTGAATTGTTGAGGGATTATTATCGTTGTTTATCGTTTACATTGGAAACAGATTAATGGCTTGGTCCTTTTAGTCTAGCGGACTGGCCTCTTATTGTAAAAGAGACTTTAATGATAAATACCATTATGTTTGCCCTCAAATTAAGCCCATATTGCCACTCCAGGCTGGGTCATATAAGTTTAAAAAAAGGAAAAAGCAGAAGAAGCACATTTGTAAAGCAATTATATTTTGAGCAATAGTACAGCACAATCAAACAGTCAATATACACTCTGAACAGAGCAGAATATAAATAATGCATGACAGAGACTCTCTGACCTCCCCTTTATCACTGCAGATTTTCCCTATCTCAATCTCTTTCAAAAATGGCCTGGTTTGCCCCAAGGACTCATCGTATTCAGCCGAGCGAGACGAGTAATACGAAAACCTAGCACACAGATACTATGGCAATCCACTCTTAAGCAAATATTAAAAAAAACAAATCAAAAACACACAAACTGTGTGTGTAGATGTGTGTATATATATATATATATATATATATATATATATATATATATAATATACGTGTGTGTGTAAAGGCTCAACCGAAATGGTTTTCCGGGCCCATCTGATTATTAATATTAAGAGGAGGCCATTACCAATATTTGGAGCCTATATTTATTCGCTGTAAAAGCTTAAAAATTGGTGTGAAATGTTTTTAAGTGCGCAATTAGACACAAAGAATATTTGTGTAAATTGAAATAAAACTTCGAGCTCTGAAACATTTTACAGTAAACAAATTATAATTTCAGCACAACTAAAATGACTTATAAGTTTGGTATTCTTCTGTAGTCTCCCAAAACCACAAAACACATTATGTTTGAAGTGTTTCTTACTTTGCAAACAGTAGATAGTCAGATTTTAAATGCAATTCAAACATTTGTTTACACCGGAAAATCTAATAAAACTAGGGTGTCATTCACGATGGGTCTCTGATTACAGAAGTGAACAACTACTTACAATAAACATGCTTTACAATAAGGCTACTAGAGCACACTGTAATCATGCATTACAATGATGCTGTATAGAATGCTATATAAAACCTACTTGTGTACAACTAGGCATGTTCGTAAATAATATAGCATTTAGCTACATTGGGTCGACTCCAGTGTTGGTGTCGTTCTCAGGAACATATCTTAATAGACTCATTATATAGACAAAGATCTCTTTTTTTGTTTTATTCATGCTAATCAATATTTCTTGATAAATACATTATACAGAGTGCGATCGCGACACTCCTTATATCTGAAGCACAGGCAAGCATAGGAAAACCGGAGTTCGGGTCGTGAAGGGGAGTGAGACAACGGTCTGCTTCCATGTGTGTGTGTCACTGCACATTGACGATTTCCTCGACATTTCTGTCAAGGGTAGTAGCAAAGGAGTTTTGGGGAGGAAACAAGAGAGTAAATGCAAATGCAAAAAGTGTGTGTGTGTGTGTGTGTGTGTGTGTGTGTGTGTGTGTGTGTGTGTGTGTGTGTGTGTGTGTGTGTGTGTGTGTGTGTGTGTGTGTGTGTGTGTGTGTGTGTGTGTGTGTGTGTGTGTGTGTGGGGAGAGATTATATAATATCAAATATTTATGATGTTAGAATTATGCTGAATTACTATTGGAAGAATTAGGACATACATGTTTTCATATAATTTTTGTTGACATTTAAAACTCAGTCCTTTATGTAACATTTGTACCTTATTAGATTACAGCTGCGTATTATGCCTGTCATCAAAAGAATGACCAAAAGCGAGGCGCACAATAGTACAGAAATTAATATTTATCAACTTGAACTTTATACAATTCATGGTGAAGGAGGAAAACCCAGTCATTTGCTGACCATAAGAAAGCCTGTTACTTACGACTGTACGCTGCTATGCCAACAACAAGCCCTGGATCACGAGAGACATCAAGTGCCTTCTGAACCAAAAGAAGAGGGCCTTTAAAAATGGTGATCATCAGGAGCTAAAACGAGTACAGAAGGAGCTCAAAGTCCAGCTCCAGAAAGGGAAGGAGCAGTACAGGAGGAAGTTGGAGAAAAGCTGCTGAACAACAACATGAAGGAGGTGTGGGAAGGGATGAAAACAATTACTGGCTGCAGCACCAAGCAGGGTGTGGCTGTGGATATAGATGTGGGGCGAGTCAACCAGTTGAACAACTTTTTCAACAGGTTTGACCACTCCGCCTCATCCTCACCCCTGAGTTGTGCAGCTGTCCTTCCCCCTCCCCCTCTGGACACTAGCATGGAAGACATCCCCCCACTAAAAATAACTTCAGCCCAGGTGTGTGGGGAGCTGAGAAGGCTACGAACCAGCAAGGCAGCTGGTCCGGATGGAATATCCCCCCGACTGCTGAAAGCCTGTGCGTCTGAGCTGGGAGACCCTCTACAGCGCATCTTCAACCTGAGCCTTGAACAGGGGAGGGTCCCTCAGCTGTGGAAAACATCCTGCATCATCCCAGTCCCAAAGAAATCAAGACCAGAGGAACTCAACGACTTCAGGCCAGTCGCCCTGACATCACATGTGATGAAGACCATGGAGCGGCTGCTGCTGCACCACCTGAGGCTACAGGTCCGTCACGCCATCGACCCACTGCAATTTGCTTACCAGGAGAAGGTGGGAGTGGAGGATGCTATATTATACATGTTACACCGATCCCTCTCTCACCTGGATAGGGCGAAGGGGGCTGTGAGGATTACATTTTTGGACTTCTCTAGTGCCTTCAATACCATACAGCCTCTGCTACTGAGTAGGAAATTGACAGAGATGGGAGTTAGCTCACACCTTGTAGAATGGATTACTGACTACCTGACAGGCAGACCGCAGTATGTGAAACAGGGGGGCTGTACATCGGACACCGTGGTTAGCAGCACAGGATCTCCGCAGGGGACCGTTCTCTCTCCGTTCCTATTCATTCTATATACATCGGACTTTAAGTACAACTCTGAGTTCTGCCATGTGCAAAAGTTTGCCGATGACACTGCGATCGTGGGATGTATCAGAAACGGGCAGGAGGAGGAGTACAGGAAATTGATTCAGGACTTTGTCCGATGGAGCGACGCAAACCACCTGCACCTAAACACCACCAAGACCAGGGAGATGGTGGTGGACTTCAGGAGAACCAGAACTCACCCGGTTCCTGTAACCATCAAGGGAGAATGTGTAGAATTTGTCCAGACCTACAAATACCTGGGTGTGCAGCTGGACAACAAACTGGACTGGACTGCCAACACAGAAGCTCTATGTAGGAAAGGGCAAAGCCGACTTTACTTCCTCAGAAGGCTGGCCTCCTTCAACATCTGCAAAAAGCTCCTGAAAATATTCTACGAGACAGTAGTGGCAAGCGCCCTCTTCTATGCGGCAGCGTGTTGGGGAGGCAGCGTCAAGAAGAAGGATGCCTCTCGTCTCAATAAACTGGCTAGGAAAGCGAGCTCTGTTGTGGGCAAAGAGCTGGACAGCCTAACAACAGTAGCTGAGAGACAGGCACTGAAAAAGCTGAGGTCAATCATGGACAATCCATCGCATCCGCTTCACAGCATTATCTCCGGACAGAAGAGCAGTTTCAGTGACAGACTGCTGTCACTGTCTTGTACTACGGACAGACTGAAGAGATCTTTTCTTCCTCATGCCATGAGGCTCTTTAACTCCACCCGGCAGAGTAAAGGCCCACATTAAACCACACCACCTACATTGGATATTACCGAATCTTACTGCATTATGTATTCTGTGTAGCACTATTTAGTTACTCTATATAACATGCTAAAGTGGGCATTTGCACGTCACACTGGGTATTTGTATATTGTATTCTTTTGGCTTTATTATTGTATTGTTCTCAGCTCAGGGATGCTGCTGGAAATTTGAATTTCCCTTAGGGGATGAATAAAGTATCTATCTATCTATCTATCTATCTATCTATCTTACTGTAAGGCACATAAATGTTTTTTTTAAGTACTTTTCTAAGACCGAATCCGTCCTTTTTTTCCCCTTCTTGACACTTTCCTTCATGCCTCCCCAGTGTGTTAGCTATAGTAAGTAGTGAACATGATTCAAGAGACTTCCCACATACAGTTCATTACACCATACACACATACAGGCAAGCACAAGCATACAGAAACAAAGACCAATTGACCAAAGTGGCATGTCGTGAGGAGAGATGTATAACGCTTTGAATTTAATGAGCTGTCATCTTCGTTGGGCTATGAATTACTGTACCTTATTGGGTCAACGTGTTATTGTTGTGATGCCAACATGAATTAACAAATAAGATTAAATTGCTACTATGACAAATAGTATTAACATGCAGCACGCGTATCTTTTGCATTTTAAAGACACTGGTCCCCATTCACTAATGAATGCATAGCAATGCTCATACTCAGCACACAAGTTAAGCGTACTCAGACAAACTTGCAGTTGGCCCTCATTACATGTTAGTAGCGGCCCAAGTTTTTCCCACAACTACGTGTATGTACAAAATCAAAATTGAACTTTGATGTAATTTGCTTAAACTGCTTTAGGGTTCGTACGGGGTATTGACATTTTTTAAAATGCATACATTTTAATGTTGTGTTTTAAAGGATAGAAAAGTGCTTAAATTTTGCATTAAGTGCCTGTTAATGCTTAAAATTGTTACCACGTTTCTGAACAAGTCTGCTTAAAAATTATGCCGACACTGCTCTCTTGAAGCTTTGCTTTGCTATTTTATTTCTTCTTCCCTTGTAATGAATGGCAGCTTGCATTTTTAGTACGGCATTGTATGTATGTATGCATGTATGTATATATACTGTCTGTAATATATATGCCTATGCTTACTGGTCTTGTCATCACTCAAAATTAAAACGGTACTTTAAAGGATGCTGACCCAAAGTTGATTTGGGGTGAAGGAATGCACTAAGTCGATTGCTCTTTGTGTCTTTTATTCTTTTAATAAATCATTGATTAACTTTGCTGAGAAAGGCTTTGAACTGTGCCAGCTATGTATTGAAGCCATTATCCACTGAGCTATTAATCACTCTTGTTGGCTAGTTTCAATTGAAAGTGAGTCACTTCAGACAACATATGAGTTCACATGTCTTTTGGACAATAGATCAGATTTACTAGTGAAACTCGAGAAATTCGGTACAGCACCATACAATAGTTGCATGCAGGTACAAGTATAAAGGAACTGACACTTGTATATGTCACAAGCAAATGTTTTTCTTTCTTTTCTACGATGAGTTTATTTTTCCCTAGATTTTTTTTTTTGCTCCTTGCTGTAAGTGATAAATTGTTTTGTTTTCACAGGAACTTTGGCAGCAGGCGAACACAATTTCCCTTTCCAGTTTCTAATCCCAGGTGTGAAATTTCCTCCAATGTTTAACTCCATTGCTGTTTGAGGCAAAAAAAAAAATCATACACTTTTTAGTGGGTAATTATTAAAAAAAATCAAGGACAATTGATATCATTGTCCAGGCTTAAAGTAAATTCCCTAATGGCGGGATGATTCCTGGTAAGGAAATATGGAATGTCTTTATTTTACCACTAGGTTACCTTCAAAAACAGCTAAACACCTGTTAAGTTTGTCTGTGCACATCTAGCTCAGCAAATTACTTTTTAAAAGTTAAGTTCCCTATCTCACACACACATACTTAAACGTGGGCTGCATCACAAGAGGTTGGGTTTATTTTTAGCCCCTCTCCTGTTGAGAATTTTTTTTTCCTCGCCGTTGAGGAATAATTGGTCGTCATGCCCCCTTGCTTTTTCTCTCTCCCCCTTATATACTCTCTCACTGTAAGACTTTGCATCAGAAAAGCCAGAGGTTAATTCGTAGCTAGTGTCAAAGTGGAATTAACATTGCCCTCAAGCTCAATTTTTCTTTATATATATATATATATATATATATATATATATATATATATATATATATATGACAGAATACATGCATTTCTATTACCAGTCTCTGAAATAACGTCTGCCTGGGGCGTGCATCTTTTACGTCGGGCATACAACTTACAAAATGTCGCCGCCCGAGGGGTTGACAACTTTTTCAAGGGAATAAAAAACAAAATATTTTTTTCAAATCAAACGTTTTACTTTATTCCGATTTCGAAATATTCGTTCGGTTTGGAAATTTCGGAATTTCGGTTTGTTTGGTAATTTGCATACTTTGCAGCCAATGAGAAGCCTGTATCGAATAACTCCGTGCTTCCGGACCCTCCCGGGCGTTATGAGGTCGTGCGTTTGAATATCATTTTCCAAAGTAGACCCACAGAAAACACAAGAAAATGGATAAGTGGTTAGGAATCGAGCCAAAACCTCAGCCCCAGAAGAAAGATTAAAAAGAAGCTAACAAAATTTATGACGCTACAAAACGTAAACGTACATTAAAAGCCCCAGAAGAAAGATTAAAAAGAAGCTAACAAAATTTATGACGCTACAAAACGTAAATGCATCGTGGAAAGAGGAGTTCACGTGGCTTGTAGCAGACGATGCAACGCAAACATCGCATGAATGAAGATGAGTAAATACAGGTACATACTGATGGCAGATGGAAAACAGCGATGTCATATACATGCAATAAATGTTATAAGTAGATTTATAATAAACTTTAAAGTGTTGTTCTGTTATATATTCTGATTATCAATTCTTAATACTTTGTAATAATGGCTTTTTTTTGCGATTAGTCGTTCTATTGTGTTTCAAGCTGTGAAAACTGGGGCAGGCAACTTTTCAGAGTTGTCTGCCCTGGTGTCCGGTAACTTTTTGTCATGAGTTTCAGACACTGCCAGAAATGCTTAGTTGTAATTGTAACTTGTATTGCATTTTTCTCAATTAAAAAAAAATACTATTATGTCTATGCTGAAAAAACTGATCTTATTATTCTTGTGGACTAGATCTTGGGAGACACTCTGTCCCAGGTCTGTTTTTTTATAAAATGAAAAGGTTGAAAAATGTGCAATTTCTTTAGAGATTTATGACAAAATGGTTTATCTGGTCTTTTTCTACATTCTCCTACTTCACTGTGCAACAGTTTAACACACACTTTATTTGTCTAAATGGAAAACTGTTGACTGTTAATGCTAATACAACGTCTTGACAGCAATAAAAAGAGGCAGTTCTAAGTCATTTAGATCAGAGGTCAGCAACTACAGGGCCACTGACCAGTACCGGCCCGAGGGTCATTTGTTTCCAGGCCACAATAAAAGAAATAAAAGTAGACTTAGTTCAGAAAAAGTTGCCTTGTATTTTGCTTATACTGTATGTAATGTTTTTTTTTTTACCCAATAAAGAAATCAGAGTTTGAGTGCACCTGAGGTTTTACACCAGTATGTCGACGTATTTGAGCAATGACTGATCAATCAAACATATTGCTGACCACATTGGCACAACATTTTATGCAACAGGAATTTAACACGTAGATGTAGATGACAAAAGAAAAGGCATTCAATTTGATCTCATAATCGCACTGCACCACACTTTTGAATTTGGGGGCCATGATTAAAATGATTTATTGACAACCAAAACTGTGAAAACTACAAAAATAGAATTTTATGTAAATTTTACTCTAGTGTCTAGGTCAGGTGATTACACATACGATTTAGGCGTATTATTATTACTAATGTTATTATTGGGCCTTGCCATGAGAATATTGATAGACATTAAGCCGATATCAATGTCTGTGGTCCCCAGTGAGACCTCGGAAACCTGGGTATTCAAGAGTGAGTTTTATCGTTCGACTCTATACACCGTAAATCAATTTAAGGAATTTTATAGTCTCCTGCTTGCTCTGCTGCGGCTGCCTGGTTGTCTGAACAAGGCTTGCTGCCTCCTGCGTCTCCTGGTTAATTCCCATTGACATCAGCAACTGACATTCCTGGATAGACTTTTCACTAAGAAAGAAGATAGAATGAACGCAATTACATGCTCAGTTTTTATTTCAGATATTTCTCCTAACACGGTTTAGGACAATTTTGTCTATCACACAAAAAGTTTTTTGTGTGTCTACTGCCTTCAATATGCTTATTTTGAGGTCAAATACATTTTCCAAGACAGTTATTCTTTCTATTTTTTTTCTGGCATTCCATCAGCTGCAGCACCAACTTCTTTTGAAGGACCTTTTGGAAAGATTACGTACCGAGTGAAAGCGGCCATTGACACGCCTCGCTTTGCCAAGGACCACAAAGCCCAGAGGCAATTCTATCTTCTCAATCTGCTCAACCTTAATGAGGTGCCGGACATTGATGTAAGAGGAGATTTCATTAACCAACCAATACCCTTTAGCAGTGATTAGGGCTTATTTGATTTTGCATCCGGAAAATGTTTAATTTGACACACTGATAAATTGTTAAAAGTGGCTTGAAATTAGATATGCCCATTTCTTTCAGAAATTGTAATCCCACTCTTAACTGCAAAACAAATTCCCTGTTATTGACAGCTTGTTAATTCAAATTTGAATAGATAAGCTGGGAACGGTCTATACAATTTGATAAAATCCACACAACTGGATGGATACATGTTGTCAGTTGTCCCGAGGCTGAGGAGCTAAGATGGTGTTGTACACATTTGTGCAATTTGATTTTCTGTCCCTGCAGCACATGAGCTACGCTGTCACCACTAAGAAATTTAACTACCTTCTGGTGAAGTCTGGGACTTTAATGCTGAAAGCTCGCAGTGACCTCAGGGGCTACATCCCTGGTCAGGTGATCAAGC
Organism: Urocampus carinirostris; assembly: GCF_059441175.1. Taxonomy (NCBI): domain Eukaryota; kingdom Metazoa; phylum Chordata; class Actinopteri; order Syngnathiformes; family Syngnathidae; genus Urocampus; species Urocampus carinirostris. Next base: position 28,785,814 of record NC_142364.1, read on the forward strand.
TAGCCACTGAAATCCACAACAAGTCTGGAAAAGACACAGGATGTGTACTGGCAAGTCTCATACAGGTAAAACCTGAAATACATGGAAATTGTATTTCCATGTTTGATTTCTTGATTTATTAAACTTATTACAACTTGGTTAATTAAATATTGATTAATTAATGATAATATTATTGGCATATATGAAGATATAAAGAACTTAACATAATCACACGTATTTCACTCCTGGGGCGCTTGCCTCATTAGCGGCTAGCGTCGCCAATAAGTGTTTGTTAGCCACAACTGATATCACTTTACCATTTAAAGGCGTTAGCAGCTACCTTTTCCAACACTGAGACGAGCATTAGCGGCTAGCTACAATCTGTATTCATGAGGAGATGAACTTATATGAACCGGGCTTACTTTTTGCTTACACTGACGCAGCCACTAGCCACATTAGCAACTAGCGTCGCTTCAGCAACTATTTTTGTTGCCTCGTCCGTTAGCCACAACTGATATCACTTCACCATTAAGCAGCATTAGGTGCTATATTCTCCCAACTCTGTAACTAGCATTAGCGCCTAGAACTGATCTGTATTCACGAGGCTATTAACTTGTACGAACCAGGATTTTTTGTTCCTCTAGCCACTTAAGCAACTAGCGTCACTTCAGTCGCTAGTGTCACAGACTCATCTGTTAGCCACAACTGATTTCACTTGAACATTCAGCCGCATTAGCAGCTACTTTCGCCAATGCTGTCGTTATCATTAGCAGCTAGTGCTGATCTGTCATCACAGGGGCATGAACTTATTTGAACCAAGCTTTCTGCTTTCTCTGATGCAGTCGCTAGCATCATTAAGTTCTAGTGTTGCTTCAGTAACTGTCGCCGACTTGTCCGTAGCCACAACTATTTTAACTACTGTTTGGATGCATTAGAAGCTACCTTCGTCAATGTTTCCACGAGCATTAGCAGCTATGCTGACCTGTTGTCATGAGGGCATTATTTCATAGGAACCAGGCTTAATTTGGTGCTTTCACTGACTCAGCCGCTAGCCACATGAGTGACTAGCGTAGCTTCCGCAACTAGTGTCACTGGCTTGTCTGTTAGACACAACTAATTTCCATTTACCATTTAGCTGCATTACAGCTACCTTCGCCAACGCTTCCACTAGCATTAGCTGCTAGCGCTGAACTGTAGTTACAAGGGAACGTAAATGATCAAGGCTTATTCAACTGTGTAAAACATTGTAAAACAATTCATCACATCCACTACACAGCATCATCTCCAAACAGAAGAGCAGCTTCAGCGACGGACTGCTGTCACAGTTATGTTCCACAGACAGACTGAGGAGATCATTTCTTCCTCATCCCATGAGGCTCTTTAACTCCACCCGGAGGAGTAAAAGCCCACATTAAACCCCACGCCTACATTTGCATATTACCCTATTTTTATTACAGTGTGTATTTTATGTAACACTATTTAAATACTCTATATCAACACGTTATATTGGGTATTTCTGTATTCTATTTCTTTTATTTTATTATTTTATTTTCCAACACAACGATACTGCTGTAAGTGTGAATTTCCCTACGGGAATGAATAAAGTATCTATCTATCTATCTATCTATTGGTAAAATGATGATTATCTTAATGTAGAACCCACCGACACAGGTTTGGATCCCACCGCAGCCCGAGCCTGACCAATTAACTTGATTTGCAGAACGGAGTCCGGAGCAAACCTGAAATTTCATATTTTGTTTGTGAAGATTTGGGAGGAGGAGAGTTGATTTAGGATTAACAAATTAAAGCCTTTCTTTTGTAACTAAATCTTAAGTTAAACAAGACTGTATAAACATTTACATATTTAATATTTCTGTGTGTGCATAGGTTTACCATTATTGTCTGATTTTTTCTCAAGAGTTTACAGGAAATATATATCATCCATCCGTCATTTTGTCCTTAAGTCCTTAAGAATCAAGTGTGGCACTTCAAGAGAAAGAAGTTTAGTATATTTTGAACTTTTTTTTTTCCGTTTTGCATTAAACTTGTTTCAGTACACATTTTTACAAACATATATTTATTTAGATAAAAGTCAGCAAAAGCTAAGCTTGATGAATTGTAATAATTGACATTTTAGGTCCGACCCTGGTCGAAATTTGTGTCAGGCTCGGGCTTGGGTTTAAGGTCATACCTCTGCTACATCCTCTGCTACCATCAGCATTACCATAAGTACTTAACCGTTCCTCACAAAAAACTAAGCAATATTTTATTGTTACGTACTGCGTAACTGTCACGTTTTTTATTTGATTGAAAGTCTTTGTTCCTCTTCCTTCTTCCACAAGAAAGTGACATACAAGACCAAACGGAACATGTTTGACCTCCGGACTATCGCAGAAGTGGAGGGAGCCGGCGTGAAAGCAGGAAAACACGCCGAATGGAGAGAACAGATTATTATCCCACCTCTTCCTCAGTCGGCGCTGGTTGGCTGCAGCCTTATCGATATTGACTATTTCATTCAGGTTTGTGGGGCTGATTTCTCATCCTCGGTACATTTTTCATTCCCATGAATTGCATTTTTACCGAGGTGATGCTCAATATTCGTAAAAAGATGTATATAGCTGTAAGGCTGGGACACAATTATACTAAATTGTGATCCATTTTTTGCTCTCGCATAAAAAACAGCTCTAATGTGGGACAAATATTTAAAATTAGTTCATATTTCTGACAAGTCAATAAAACATAATTTATTCATAACCAATTAAAATTCCAACATCTAGCGCCACTGGCAGACAATAATCTTAAGTTTTAAGTTTCTTCACTTTAAACTTTACTGAATTGAGAAATAATACTTAAAACAGCAACATTTATGATGGGCAGAATTTTAGGTTTCTTTGCTTTAGAAAAAAAGATTTTTTTTTTTTTCTCAAAATATGATAACTAGCATCCACGATACTTTTATTCATTTTGTGCTTCATTTTTGTTATTTTACTATTGTTCTTTTTCTAGTAAATTAAATATTATTACTCTTTTAACTTGTTTTTACCAATTAAATAAGACAAATAAGCCACACAATAAGCAAATGTATTTGATTTGGAGGATGCCAGGAAAAAACATACAGCATCCTGTACCTAATTTTGTAGATAATTGTTTTTATTTTGTTATTAACTTTTTCTCTTGAAAAATGAATAAAATAATACTACATTTTGAACGTATTTCTCAAAAAAAAGAAAATAAATGAATCCATAAAATGACCAAAAGTATATGATATCACAGATGGCAGAAATATTTCATTTTACTGCATTTTAACTTTGTTTCTGTTAGAAATTCATAAAATAAAAACAATATTTAAATTGAGCACTGGGGGAAGAATGTTTTGCAGTGTATTGTAGTTGTTTGAAATGTAATTTTAAAACCTATATAATGAAATGAAAAATTAAAAAATATGTTCTAATTGGGTACTGTATTCGTAAGTGTATAACGCGCGGTCGTGTATAACGCCCACCTCTAATTTTTTTTTCCCAGCTCAAATTATGCAATGTAAATGGCAAATATTATTGAATAAAATCAATGATTGACTACACAAACTTTAAACATAATACCAACATAAAATTTACAATTTATTATCCTTGAAAGTCCGATTTACCATCATTTTTTCCTTCACATTGTTTTTATGCATTAATTTATGAATTCCAAGATGATTTTCTCTTTTTTCCATTCTCTTATATTCATCTTTGGTACTGTGACTAAAAATAGTGGGATCATGAGATAAAATTGACTGACTTTTCATTTGTCATCTATATCACTGGTGCTTTAGTGCAGTGGTTCTCAACTGGTCTGACTTAAGGAACCACTATCCAAACCTTATTACACACCAGGACCCCCTAAAAAAAGGAATTGCTGTTTAAAACACCGCCCCTCCCCACACACACACATTTCACTTTTTTTTGTCAAAGGACCAGCAAAACATAAACAACTTCAAGCAATAATATTCCTTTTAATACACAACTAACTGCATTTTAATGAAATCCAAAACGCTTGACTTCAAAAGCTCATTCTTGAAGATCATAAAATCCATATCTTGTATATCCCTTGCTGTTCCTGTATTTCCAATGCTCACCATGTGTAAACAAACTTAACCAGTCTTTTTCTGTTGTGAAATATGATGGGTGTCCACATGCATCGGCAGGGCATTATCTACTGTTAAGAAGCGGAATTTACCCACTATTCTGTTTTTTTTTTCTTGCATAATTTTGCCAAAGCAAAGGCCCGCGACCTACTAACAATGTTGAAGAACACTGGTCTAGTAGATAAATTTCGGCGATCTCATTGCAGTGACCCCCGTTTGGTTCCTGTTTCATCCAATGTTTTGCAATTGTGGTCAGCGATATTTTTTGACTGATCAAAAACGGTAATATACCTCTGTAAAACCTCTTGTATAACGCACAACCAATTTTGGAGCTTTTTTTTTTTTAGGTAAAAAAAATAGCACTATACACAATTGCATACAAGTCAAGTCATGTTTATTTGTATAGCCCTTTATCACAAGAAGTCTCAAAGGGCTGCTTGGACTATTACAAACTAAATACTATTACTATACCATCCCCTGACCTAAAACCTACATGAGGGCAAGGAAAAACTCAAACCTGAGGTAATCAGCATACACTATGTTTCAAATTTGACCATTAAAGCCCCAGTGTGTAACATTTGAACACTAGATGGCACTGCATTTTCTATCGCAAACGTAAACTAGTGCCTCAGCCAGCAGAAAGACGTAAGACAAACATGGCGGTGACTTCTATGTATGGATTACACTATGTAAAAGAAATAAAACTTTCTCAACTTATGATTTTTTAGAAATAAAAATTTGCATCAGTATGATGTATTTTTGCAGAATATTCAAATTAATGTTGTTGTTTTTTTTTATAGAATGAAAAAATGTTTTTACCACTAGGAGGCACTAAATATCACAGACAGTCCCTTTAAGTAAAGCAAAACATAAACGCTAATTTGTTTTCTGAAGGAAATTGAATGTATCATTTGTGGTTACAGGTAGCACTAAAGTCTCCAGAAGCAGTGGTCACTCTACCGATTTACATCGGCAACATTGCTGTGAACTTATCTCCTGCAAGGACTTTGCCTTCGAGTCCAGACCACTGTGCTGTGGAAAACCTACTAAATCCTGCAGCTGTGATGCCCAGTGCTCCTCCTGTTGACGATGATGAAGAACTGTGTGCAGGCGTTTCTTCCAGCGAAGAGATCCCCACCAAGAGCCATTCTCAGCAAGATCCTTCCGTTCAGCCAGTGAGCATGTCGCCGAGCGCCTTCAGCCAAGCGCCCAACACGGCGCTGCTCCCTGGCTGCAGACAGCCTGACGCTTCTGCCCCTTTGTTCTGCCTTTCAACTGGGGCTACCATTCCTTTCTTTACCGATGGAGACCCCACTCCCATACCTACTTCCTGTTCTCTCATTTTGCCTCCAGAGTACAGTAGTTGGGATTATCCTCATGGTAAGAACTGCTAGAGCAGTGCATGCATGGACACGTTCTTTACTGTATTTTTTTCACTGTTATCTCAGTACCATAATAATTAGTGTGTAATTTGCATCGTTTTAACATTAAGATACATTTAAAGTTTGGGTGCACGTTATACACCAGGTTTTGTTATATTTGTGCAATGATAGATAGAATAGAATAGAATAGAATATGCCTTTATTGTCATTGTCACAACATGGGATATGCTGTGACAACAAAATTGGACGACTCCAGTTCCACATTTACAGTGAGGGTATGCAACAGGAATTGAACCTTGGTCGCAGCAGACCTCTAGTGACGACATATGAAAAGGCATTATATTTTATCTCATTATTACACTATATTTAGTCACAGTACCAGAGAAAAATGTTAGAGGATGGAAAACAGAGAAAGTTGACCTGAAAAATAAAATAAATATATATATATATATATATATATATATATATATATATTACAGGGTTAGGTAGAGTTGCTTTAACTTGATTACTTTTGGATAACTCCAATACCAAATATGCTAATAAAAGACAAAAGAAACTAAATATGAATAAAATTACTAAATTTTGTGCAGGCTTGGGGAGTAACGGAATACATGGAACGGCAAAAAGTATGTTGGCAAGCTGTTTGGATTTTTTTTCATTTTGTTTCTGTCGCATTTTATGTTAGTTTTGCCAGAGATCAAAGCCAGGAAAGAACGCTTACCACACGTTGTGAGTCATAATTTTATTTATATTTAGTTTCTTTTGTATTTTATTAGCATATTTGGTATTGGAGTTATCCAAAAGTAATTGAAAGTATCCAGTTAAAGTAACCCTACCCAACCCTGTATATGTATATCTATACAGTATATATATATATATATATATATATATATATATATATATATATATATATATGCAAAAAAAACAACAAGGAGAAAAAACTCTTTAGTGTATCTGATTATGAATCGGACTCTGCATTTATTTATAACTTTACGGAACACTTTCTGTTTTTTCTAACATTCATTTTCTGGCACCGAGTAAAATAGTGAGATCAAATCAAATGCATTTTCGGATGTCGTCTGTACAATCAAACTTTGAACTACATTACATTATATTTTACATTTTATTTTGGTATGTGTGGATAGTTCAAGTTGTCAATAAATGATTTTAATAATGGACATATTCCACAGTGTTTGTCATTTACAATGCTTAGAATAGAGGAATGAAAAATAATTTACTGTCATTGTAACATGTGAAATGCATACGGGAATTACATTGGTCTCTGTTACCGCGAATAAAGTAGTGTGATCATGAGATGAAATCTAATGCCTTTTCACACGTCATCCATACCACTGGTGGTTAGGATTCAGTACCGCAGCGACGCATGTTCAATTCCCATTGCATCTACCTGTATAAAAACTAGGAAAAAAATGCATACCAGTTCTTAATAAAAAAATAGGGGGCTGCGTTACAAAGAAACAAATGCGGTATGTCATCACAGTCACTGAGTGCTCATAACGGCCTTTGCTATGAATGGTTATTAGAACCCTGAGTGACTGTGATGTTGCATAATGTGCTAAAAGCAGTTGGATGTTTTTTTCCTACTCATTCCTTAAAACTAAATTTTTATTGTATTACAGAGTTAGATGAATATAATATATTCGTTTAAAAATGAGGTGTCTAAACTTTTTCCTCTGAGAGCAGTAGTAATTGAATTGAATTGTCTCTAATTGCCATTGATAATATTGTAGTGAACATTGTTTGCAATGAGATTTGACGGTCAGGATAAAAGAAGGATACAAGTTCGACTCTAAGTTGTTATTAATTGTAAATTAAGTAGTGAAGTGGTAAGCACGTTCGCCTAAAACGTGAAAGGTCCTCTGTTCGAGACTCGTTGGAAACGTTTGTTAGCCTGGAGAGAGATGGGCACCATCAGCAGTGTCTGAAACAACGTCTGCCCGGACGCCTGGGGTGTGCTTCTTTTACATCAGGCGTACAACTTACAAAACGTCTCCGCCCGGGTGGCCGACAACTTTTTCAAGGAAAAAAAATGACAGATTTTTCTTTCAAATCAAACATTTGCTTTATTCCGATTTCAAAATCTTCGTTCGGTTTGGAAATTTCGGTTCGTTTGGCAATTTGCATACTCAGCAGCCAATCAGAAGCCTGCATCGAATAACTTTGTGCTTCTGGACTTTCTTGAGCGTTATAAGGTCGTGCATTTGCATATCATTTTCCAAAGTAGACGCGAAGAGAACACCCGCACGCACACAAACTCACTCACACACAAAATACATTGAAATCTTTATTTTTATTTTTTTGTCCTCGTTTCTGTATTTTATGAAAGAAAGTGTTACTTTCTAAATTCTTAATAGTTACACTGAAAAAGTTCAGATACAAGATGAAGGAGGAATAAAACAAGCACAACTTAGTAAAGCCATCTTGCAATACCTCACATACAATGTTGCTAGTTTTTCCAATATATTTGAATTTTAAGATCTAGTTTAAGAATTATTTTGGGTTAAAATAAAAATACACTTACCAAAAAATAAGTAAATTGTATGCCCCTATTAGATCGTTTTGCTTAGTTTAAATAGCGGTCTTTTTCATTTTACTTTTCTATTTTTGAGCATTTTGTTATACAGGTTCTTAGCTACTGGACATTAGTCGTGGAAAAAGCTAAAGGGATGTTTTGTTTACCTTCAAATCACATGAGTAAAGATTGATGGTGGATCCCTTGACCACTAGGGTCGTAGTTTCACCATTAGTTATGGTGTGTCTTGGGAAAGTACAGCCTGGTGGTGCCCAACCCTCTCCAGGCCAACAAGTAATTCCACTCGGTCTGCGTGTTAGATGTATGTGCTAACCACTGCACTAATATTGTAATACCATGCTTATCTAGCCTTTAATTTGCTTTTGAAGCATGATATTGAATCTAGCCTCTGAGTCAACAAGTATAACAAAAGCTATTTGTCATTGAAACTTCCAGGTTTTTTCAAGTTCCTCGAATGACTCATAAAAGTAACACAATGCGACTTCCTATCTGTTTTCGTTCTGTGCAAAAAAAGCTGCAATATCTTCAGTTTAGTGCTCAATGAAGCAACTACTTTGGATGTATCATGATAGTAACGCAATCTGACATCCTGTTTTGTGTTTGTTTCACAGAGCCTCCGCCCACTTATGAAGAAAGCTGCAGTAGCACCCACTTGAGTTTAAACAGCGGACATTAACAGCGACAGGTGATGAAACTACATTCACAAAAAACTTGAGAATACAGAGAAAATGTCAAACACCAAAGATGAAGAAGGTTTTTTAAACTAAAAAGGGATCACATCGCATTGTGCTCCGGCACTTGGCAGCCAAACAATAAGTCTTTCTGAACTTCCTTGAGTTCTGTTTCAAATCTTACCTGCTCATACAGGCAGTCTACCAATGGAGTAAGTCAGAAATAAAAGAATTAACGAATGTGACTAGACCCAAAGACTAGTTCAGCTCTAAGAGTTGTGTGTGTCACATTGTAGAGCATTATCTCACGGCCGCAAAAGACTTTCTTCTTGGATCCTAGGGGAACTCTGACAACGGATCATGTTCATCAGCTAACATTGTAGGTTGTCGTGCAAACTTGGACAATAGTGGAGGAAGTGGATTACTTTAGAAGAGAATCACCGTGATGAGTTTGTAAATGAGGCCCTAGACAGTAAACCTAGGAACTCATTTCCGTGGCCTCTGCAGCATGTGCATCCAAAAATTACCATGAAGGGTATGGTATTGATCTACTCAGACTTGTGCAAAGGGATCTGCCTGAATTTACTCTCAGATCACACAAAAGCTTGTGTTGGATCAAAAAAACAACAACTTTGCAGCGACGTCACAGGGTAAAATGAAACAAGGGATCCCCAAATGAAGTTGAACTGTAGAATAATCATTATCTAAATTAATGTGAGATTATATAATCAGTTGGCTGGAGGAATTAACCTCAGTCATTTTACAGCAAAGCTAGGGCTTGTAATTTGAGCACACTGACAAAAAATATATAATGTGACCCCAGTTTGTAATTCAAGGCAAATTATTTGCTTGTCCTCCAGGGAATTAAGGATTAATTAAAGATAAATATTATCTCTGGGCTGTGACACTCGACTTATTTTTCTTGTATCGAGTTAGATAACTTTTTATGCCACATCGCCTGCTGTAATTGATACAAATACTGCAAAAAGTCTAGTTTAGAAAATAGGTGAGTAACTTAAAATAATCGTAATTAGGTATTTCACAACGTTTTTGTTTTTCGGGTACCTGTAGCAGGGATAAGCCGGATAATCATGTCCGATACCTCTAGATCCAACTCTTGTTATGTAAAATAAATTCAAGTTTCACAAATCCAAATATTGTCTTTTTTTAATGCTGGTTTATGTAATAGTTTATGCATAGTTTATTTAAATCATGATTGTTTTTAAAAGAATATTTTTTACCACAAGGAGGTGCTAAATAATAGAAACTCTTCCTTTAAAATGAGGAACATCATCTGCCAAGATCAAAAATATATATATAAAATTTATTTTTTTTAAGTTTAGCAACTGTCTGTATTTTTCAGATATGTATGTATGTGTATATGTATGACAATCTGAAACATAGGTTTTGTTTTTAATCCCAAAAAGTTTAGAATCTCTTTGACACAAGCTGAAATGGGAGGCCTTAGGTGTGGATGTCATTTAACTCTAGAATTTAAAAGGGTTTTGAACGCTGCATGTTCTGGCCGCTAATGTGATAGCATGTAGCCCTGGAGGCATAGTAAAGAGCTTTTTTTCCCCCTTTTTGTATTATTCACGGGCCGTTATTAATCAAACACTCTCCTGGTCATCTTTTGCATTTTGAATATGTACACATAAAACCTGTTTCAGGACATGTCCTTAAAGGTATTCCCATATTCTTAAACATGCAAAATGTCAGGAATTGATACTATATTCCAAATATTTACCAAGATGATGCATTTTAAAGATGGCATGTATTGTCATCCTGAGCTGTGATGTCATTAAAGGAACACCAGCCCCCAGTAATGGTACAATCAAGGGCGAGCAGCCCAAAAGAGTCTCCATCCATCCATCCATCCATCCATTATCTGCACTGCTTATCCTCAGCAGGGTCGCGGGGTTGCTGGAGCCCCACAGTGACGGACAACTTACTCACTCATTCACACCCAGGGACAATTTTGACCGGCTAATTAACCTGATGTGCATGTTTTTGGAATGTGGGAGGAAACCGGAGTGCCTGGAGGACCTCAAAGAGGTTATTTAGCATATAACGCATGAGAGCTGCCAATGGGGATGCTAACCAGGACCGATCTACTAAAAGCAGCCGCAGCCTTGGCAGAAAAATGCGAATCTTGCCGAGCAAAAAACATGCGGAGCCAGGATAACTGGGAAACAACAACGGAAATCGGCAATAACTATGGCGACAAACACAAAGCCCAACAGGAATAGACCAAGGGACACGACAAAACGGGCCCCAACACCCGGCTAGCCGGCTAACAACACATGATGCACAGTCAACGAGCGTCAAACAGGGAACAAACTTAACAAAAAAGCCCATAGGCAGCTTTGATGCTAACGGAGCGCTAGCTAACAAATTATACCAACCACAACACGCTGCGAAAAAAACAAACGAAAAAACACAATTGCCTACCTAAAAGGAGAGAATGCAAAAAAGGAACGCACACTGTAACGGCGGCAAGTTAACTTACCTCACACAGCTTTTAGAGATTGAAGCCCGCAACTCGGACAAAACAGTCACAGGCAAAGTTCCAATTTCTCCAAGCAAAAATGAGTGGTATGCAATAGATGTTCACATCATTCACTGTCTGTTTCGGAGCTGCCTCACATGTTAAATTGACGAGATTCAACATTTTGAAAGGAATGTGTTCCTTCAATGTCAACACAGCTGTAGAGGAAACAAGCCAGATGGGTCAATTCTGAGACTAAATTACTCAATTCCCCCAGCAAGTGGAATATTTTGCAACATATTTGCGTAAATTTGGAAAAGAATACTACAAGTTATGTGGCTAATTGAAAAACAAAATCTAAATGGGAATACCTTTACATTGGACAATAGGGTTTCTCACAGTCGAGACACTCCCCTCTCAGATCGATTTGTTTGTTGCAATGACTCTCATCTTGTGTCCCTGCATGCCCTGCTGGAAGTTGACCTTTTAGTACTCCCAAAATACACTGGAGGGATCACATCCTAGTGTCATTACATCCCAGTGAAATCATTGCAATGCTTTTGCTGTCACTTGCTCTGCTTTCCAATCACCCTTTTTTAAAGTGAAACACCTTCACGTTTTGTTTTGTTTTCCACTTAAATGTAAAATGTAACTTGTTTGCTATTTTGCACGATCTGTGAAATTGAGATTGATTTTTTACTTCTCTCTGATTTTCTACCCAAAGTGCAAAATGCATGCAACCATCAAATTTATTGCATTAGAATCATTTGGTAACCTTGGATTATTATGGACCTGGAAAAAGATAAAAAACCTCAGCACTTTTTAAGGAAGCGCTTGAGCTGGGATTGTTGCCATGTGGCTTTCAGCATCCAAAACTGCAATTGTACATTTATTTGTGCCTTCTACTTGTTTTGGTTCTGTCAATCATCATTTTATGGAGTTACTTCATCACCTTATATGGACAATACCCAGAGGCATAGGTTTGATCTTCGCATACTGCACTTTTTAAAATGATCACATATGATTGGTGTTGACAAAATCCTGATTGCTTGATATTGGTGGGGACATTGCACATTTTTTAAAGTGACGTGTGTGTATATATATATATATATATATATATATATATATATATATACAGGGATCAGAATTTTCCGCGGATCCGCAGATTTCCGCTGTTTTTGAACCCCAAAGGCATTCCGACTTTTTCACTTTTTCTCTTGCGTAGCAAACAAATTCAAAATCCGACTGTCTCACTCTTTCCTTTATTGCTCTGGCGCACCCTGGCGGCCGTTAGAAAAATTGGCCGCATTGTCGCACAAGCTGCAGGGACTGAACTGCATTTGATCTTATCCTGCAGTATTTACAAAAAAATCAGTTATGTGGGCAAATTATTTTAATCTTCTAAAAATGTTACTTAAATGATAAATATAAGCATGGTTTTGGACAAGTAAATTGCCTAAAACCCAGGTTGGGGGGGGGAGTGTTGGGGCTCCGCCCTGGTTTATTCCTGGACGCTGGCTATTTCAGCTGAAAATGAAAATCTCCATTCTGATCCCTGTATATATATATATATATATATATATATATATATATATATGTGTGTGTTTTGAAGATCCAGTAGACTCTAACAACGACTAATAGCAATAGGAAATGTGTGCAATTCCTGTCATTGCAAAGAAAGGCAGCAAAATATTTGGTTCTCCCTGTTTTTGACCAAAGAGTACAAAAGATCCACCACGTTTTTTTGCAGTTTTTATACTCTTCACTGCAATGGTATCTGTTTTTTTTATTTTCTTTTTTTAAACAACATTTCAACTGGATTCCAGGTACAGTGTGCTAATAGCTGTTACACTGTAAGCTGTAGCACCTTATGTAATATAAAGTAACAAATGTTTAAAATAGAAAAATAAAGTTTTTTTGTCTTGTTTGGTCGTTTAACATTTTAGAATGGAGCAGAATTGGCCTGTTCATTGATATCAAAGTGGTGAAACATTTTCTGCAACTAGATTAGACGTGGCACTCCTGGGTAAACATGTTAGAAGGACATTAAAGAGAGTATTTTATCTTATCTTATCAGAATAAATTGGCAAAAATACTTGCAACATAGTGCTTACGCACTGGTCCAAGTTAATGATGCGATGAAAAGAAATAGTACATAGTAACAATGGTACAATTCAAAGTAGTGCAATAACATAAGTAGCAAGAAAAATCCCTATATAAGTTGCAAGATATGTTTTCACAGTTTGTGCAATAGCAATTGGCAGCAACAAAAAAAGAAAATGAAAAAAATGTCGCAAGATATGTTTTCATAATTATTTCTGCGCTCGTTTAGGGTGGTGATGGCCCTGTGGGGAAAAAAATGTCCCTGAGCCTTTTTGTCCTTGTCTTAACGGACCTGTAGCACCGACCACAGGTCAAAGAGGCGGTGGCCAGGGTGAAAAGAGTCTTATGTCGATGGCGGTATCACAAGCCGGCAATGTCCTCCAGACTGGGCAGAGAGCAGCCAATGATCTTCTGGTCTGAGTTGGTTAATTATTCATTTATTTATTCATTTCAGGTAATTACGTTATTTGTGTATACATGTAAAGATCACTCCAATGCAAAGCCGAATACAATGAAAACAAAATTCAATACCAGCACTGGCAATGACAATTTTATCCCAATGATTTACCAACAATGTAGTCAAGTCAAGTCATTTTTATTTGTATAGCCCTTAATCACAAAGAGTCTCAAAGGGCTGCACAGGTTATTGCATAGACTATTATTACACCATCCCTGATCTGAAACAAACATGAGTGCAAGGAAAAACTCAAAAACCTCAATATGAGGACAATGAAGAAACCTTGAGAAGGGACCGCACATGTGGTAATCCCCCTTTCAGAATGACCAGGCTGCAATGGATGTTGCATTTGCAAATAATACAGAGATATTGTCAACAAAAACATAGGTTATTCATATGCTACAGAGTAGAAGTGTGTTTTAAGCTTAGATTTAAACATTTCCACTGAGGTTGCAGATCGGATCTCGGGGGGAAGAGCATTCCACAGCACCGGTGCCCAGATGGAGAACGCTCTCTAACCTGCAGAACTCGTCTTGGCTCTTGGGATCACCAGTAGACCAGCGCTTTCAGAACGAAGGCTCCGGACCGGAACATATGGGGATATCAAATCTGAAAGATATGAGGGAGCAAGTCTATCTATGATTTTGTATAATACCAAGAGAACCTTGAAATCACATCTTAAGCTAACAGGGAGCCAATGCAGGTTAGCTAAAATCGGCGTAATGTGATCAGACTTTCTTGTCTTAGTTTAAAAGCCTCGCTGCAGCATTTTGTACTAGCTGAAGACTCTTGATTTTGGACTTGGGGAGACCGGAGAGTAGTGCATTACAGTAGTCATGATGGGAAGTAAGAAACGCAGTCTTGAGGAGAAGCCTCATTTAACGGTTAAAAACTCATCCGGTCTCAACCAAGTTTCACATAGACCAATCAAGTTAAGTTTGTAATCACGAATAATATTATCAACAAGTAAAGCTTTAGGAGCAAGCGATCTAATATTTAAAAGACCAAATTTTAACTTTGCTGAATCGTTTAACTTAGCTGAAATATTTGTAGAGATCGTCACAAGATGTCGCCGTTCGGGCGTGTTTAGACTCAGGCGTCGGTTGAGTCTCAAGCGTCGGTTGACCAGCAAGATCGATGAAGAAATATTGGAATTATGCACATCTTCGTGTCCTTCTCTGCCGTTTCGCCGATGTAGCTCCTTTAGCTTCACACACTTGCCCGAGCGACAACCCCGCTTCTGTTTACGGTCCCTATGCCGCCTCCGTCGCTTCGTAAGTGTGGTGGCTGACCACGGAGATCCCGGATCTATTTGTATTTCGTTCGGGATATCAAAGGTGATATAAAAAGTGCCTGAAAAGTAAAAATTTAGACGCACACCCAATTGAATAAGGTCCTCCCGACTATAAGTATTATTATAAGTATTATTGGCCACACATGTGTCCAGAAAAGAGAGCAAAAGAGACAAGAGAACGGTAATAAATAGAAAATTAGTTGGAGAGCTACAAGCCGCAGCATCAATGCAGGCCGCCATGTTGCTTCCAATGTAAGAACAACTTCCAGTAATGATAAGGTAAATAGTTATTTGGTAGTTTTATTATATCAACCGTAGATAGCGGGGGTGTCCTCCAGCACCACCACCCCCCGCGACCCTACTGAGGATAAGCGGTGCAGATAATAGATGGATGGATTATATCAATTGGATATGCTTTGAACTTCTACCATTAAGGAAGATTTAATTGTAACATAATTTTTTTTCTTAAAAAGTACACAATACAATTTACAGATTCGATTCCTGGCTCCTCCGTGTTATATGTCGAAGTGTCCTTGGGCAAGACACTGTATCCCTAATGCCGCCAATAAGCAGGTAGGCGCCTTGCATGGCTGACTCCCTATTGGTGTGTGAGTTTGTGTGTGAATGGGTAAGTGTTAAGCGCATTGTAAAGCGCTCAGGGAGGTCTTCATTGACTTGAAAAGCGCTATATAAATGCAGACCATTTACCATTTATACATCACTTTTTTGCACTCTGTTTATGAACGAATTTGGCAATTACCTATTTAAGGATGGCCAATCTTAACGTGGTTTGTAGATTTATTTATTTTGGAATTAATACAATCGGAAAAAGTGCGTGCGTGCGTGCAAAGCTCGCGGAACTAATTCCACAAGCCAATTGCTGATGAACGACTGACCTCTTGTGGAAGAGATCAGTGATGCATATAACAATTATCTGTGAGTTACGTTAGAAATAAAATATGGTGTTTTTAGAATTTTGAAAAGTTCACGTGGATAGCATTTGGAGAGCCTTATCTTAACATTTAAAACGAAAACGTTTGCTATATCAATACGCATGTGCAAAATCACATAAACCGGAAACACTGCAATTCCAGTAGCCTTTTGTTTATTGTTTCGTGTCACGAGGTACCGTGCAGCAGCTTTGACGACGCTTTATTGTTTCTTAGTGTGCAATAAAAATCACAGTAGTTTATTATAATTCTGCTTTGAAGCATCAAGAACTAGCCAAATCTAAATGTGCTCCTGCAATGATTGAACGGGGTTGACAACCGTATGCAAAAGGACGACTTCTGCCCAGCAAGTTCAACATGATGCCCGTGAGTTTCGTTACAGAACATTTTACTGACTTTGATAAAGGCATTAAGCCTTGTATACGCTTGCTTGTGTTGTGCACATGAAAGTTATTTATTTTTAGTTTTTTTCCGGGGGGGAGTCCGTCCTCAGGACCCACCATTCCACCCAAATGACAAGCTGCGACCCACATCAAGAAACCATTTTCACTATTCAATAGAATAATTGTTTAGTTTAAGACAAATATGTTACAATATATTCACTTTTTGTTTCTCGAAATACAAAATGACCAGCTAAACCTAAACGACTTCAAGTACCGTATATACTTGCACATTAGCCATATCGCATATCATGCTTTAAAATAGTCACGTAAAATACATTCTAAATATTAATAACTCGTGGAAAATATTAGTATTTGTTAAATTATGTAGGCAATAAAGATAAACATGCTTTTTAAATACTAAAAATATATCCCTTTTAAACCATTTACTGTACCCTCCAGCAGTGCTTCAATGGTCGACCCTCGTACACTATTATCGTATTTTGAATTCGGTTTCTTCTTCGACTCAACCACGTTTGTGACCGTTTTTCACTTTTCCTCCTGATTATCTCTTATTTTTTGTGACCAATTATTGTGGGCAGAAAAGAGAATTAAGACCAAAAAAATCACAGTAAAATGAGATGCAGTCCCTCTCATAAGTCCCTAACAGGAAAAATTCCGATAATTTCATGTACACAATGTGTGGCTAGGTAAGCATTCTAGAACTTATCCAGTCTATACCAACCAGTAGAATGCAAAAAGAAACTTGTACTTTGTGGTGTCAACAGTAATTTGGTGTCCTCCTAATTTCAAGAGCAACAGCAAAATGAGCTATTTGATTCATTGGCAGACAATCCACATGCTTATGCTCTCACATTAATTTTCCTTAACCCCCTAACGTTCCCGTGAAATTTGCCTAAAATCCCAATCCAAGACCAATGCTCTTCTTAAACCCTTTGGAGGATATGGTCTGTTCTGGTCTCTTTTGAAAGGTAAGACCATAGTGGGAATAATTTTACAAGTCTGTTTCTTTTGAATGGGGAGTTTTGGAGCAAAGCATACAGCATGCAACAATGAACGTCCAACAAAGTGGATTTTCTTGTGTCTATCGGCATTATTGTGTGTTTTGGAGTATATATTTTCCATGGTTGGATTACCTGGGTTTTCCTGCATGTAACAAAGTCATTTTCGCAGACATTAGATTTATTTAATGAT
Source organism: Urocampus carinirostris (assembly GCF_059441175.1). NCBI lineage: Eukaryota > Metazoa > Chordata > Actinopteri > Syngnathiformes > Syngnathidae > Urocampus > Urocampus carinirostris. The sequence continues at coordinate 28,803,413 of NC_142364.1, forward strand.
GGCCAAGGGGTGAGTTACGCCGACTTCGTGGTATTTTATTTAAGACTGATCATGATGTTTCTGAGTTGAGTAAATTTGAAATGGCATATCTGGAATCCCAAGAGTTTAAACTTTCCAATGATATGTGGCTTGACACATTTCAGTAAATGGTGACATAGTCCAGACACGTATTTGTTTATCAAGGGTTCAGCAGCCCAAAATAATGCACAGCTTGATATGTCCAGAAACAGGATTTCAAATGGCATTACTTTTGTTGCAGAAAACAAAATGCTATTTCCTTGAGTGTTTGCACATCATTTAAATGAAAATATCTTTCATGTTTCTTTTTTTGCAGAAAGTAGAGTATATTAAAAAAAAACTTAAACTGGAAATGGCATACATTTTCTTTCCACGCGTAAAAGTATTCATTTATATGCAGCTATGAGTCTTTTCTTTTTGGTTTAAAAAAAATAACAAAATAGTTGAGGATCAAGTCTGGACTCTTCCCTGCCTGAGGTCAAAGCCAATGTCTCATTTGAATGTTTGGAACTTTATGTGCGTGTGTGTGTGTGTGTGTGAGAGTGTGTGAGAGAGTGTGAGAGAGTGTGAGAAAATACCCAAATACCCACCTGGCGCTGGAGCTGTCAGCATTCCTTTGCACAGTACAGCCGCTGACCTACTCACGAACGAGATAGGTTCCGAATGATCGTTCCTAGTTTTCGTGGAATTTGTTCAGTTGCTTCAGTGATATATTTTGTATGGAATGTATGTTTAGGGTTTATACAATAATGTTTAAGGCTTGTATGAATAACCTGTATTGTTTCGAAACTGAAAAATAAATGTTTCATAAAATAATATGCTCTATTACGTTACAAAGCAGGCTGAATGATAAAGCATAGTACTGAAAAACAAAGCTACACATTAGGCGTTTACATTTTATGGTCTGTGAAGCCATTTGAGACTCCTTGTGATTAGGGCTGCAAATAAACATGCCTTGACTTGACTTTAAAGATAAAAAGGTTAAGTTTAACTTACTTTTGGAAGAGTTAGGCAACTTCCTCCTTTGTGGTAAAAAGTGGATGGTAAAAAGGATCCAACCACTTTCTCAACCGCATCAAGTTTTCATATTCCACTTTCGTTCAGAAAGAAACGGCTTTCCTCTTTACACTTTACAGCAACCATATCGAATGGATGCACGAGATATTAAACTGTAAAAATGTCAAAGTTCTTAGCGTGCTAGAAGATACAGTGCAGTGTGTTTACACACAAACTAGGAAGTACAAGCCGGATTTATTCTTTGGGGTGGATGCTGGGTGACCTCACAGTGCCATGCGGCGGAAAGAAGCACTTCAGTAATGTCCTCTCCTCTGAAAAAGGTCCACAATACGAAATCTAACTTACAGCAAATGTCTGGATATTTTTCGACATCCCGAAAAAATTGTTCATATCTACTGTTTTTCGTAATTCGAGTAGTCGTAAGTAGGGAAGCGTCTGTAAAAGAGTTGTTTTTCTTTCCCGGCATGTTATTCCTTTATAATACAGCAAAATGTTTGACCTCCCATAACAGTGAGAATGATTTTCCATAAATGAAAAAAAACAAATTATGCCAAACTTAAACAAGAATACAGACATGATTTTGTTCTTGGCCTGATTACTGCAGAAGCAGAACACATAATGGGGTTTTAGTTGGACATTTCTTCCTATCTCTTTAAGTTTGATTTAATTTCATAGTAGAGGTAGTTGAATTCTATTTTTAATTTAAATTAAAAAATCCAGAAAGTAACACAACAGGTGGATCACAAGTGACTTCTGCTGGGTGTTTTCTGGTATAACATCTTTCAAAGAGTCCGTTTTTTTTAATTTATTTTGTATTTGTTCAGGTTAAGACCTGTCTTGATCAGCTGTCTTTGTCATTTGGCTTGTTTGTGGGTGAACATCACTGCAAGCTGCAGAAAAACATCTCATCTCATCTCATTAGCTGCACCGCTTATCCTCAGTAGGGTCGCGGGGGTGCTGGAGCCCATCCCAGCAATCATCGGGCAGTGGGTAGGGGACACCCTGAACTGGTTGCCAACCAATCGCAGGGCACACGGAGACAGACAACTTACTCGCTCAGTCACACCTAGGGACAATTTGGACCAGCCAATTGACCTGAAATGCATGTCTTTGGAATGTGGGAGGAAACAGGAGTGCCCGGAGGAAACCCACGCAAGCACGGGGAGAACATACAAACTCCGCACAGTAAACATTTGTACAGATAATGCCATTCATTGTGAGGAAGAACCAACTCAATTGATTGTAATAAAAATGTATGAATCTGTACTTGAAATTTTCTAAACATTTGCTTTGCTTGTGTATATTTGTTTTTTAGATGACGTTCGAGGCATCTAGTAGTGTGACACTGCTGTTTGACTTCTGGCATGTGAACAGCCCTGGAGGTATCCAAATACTTTTTGTATGAATTTCTCTACAGAAGTCAGGCCATGAAAACTTGCTAAGCCTGCTGTTCATGGTTCGGACAAACTCGGAATGGTATTCAACCTGAACAAAAAATAAGGATGCAGTGAAATGAGACACAAACACTAGTATGAGATAGTAGAAAATAATAATAAGAGTAGAAAAATATTCATTTTGCACTGATTTGATTAAAAGGCACAATAAGAATGTAAAAACGTATTTAAAGAAGGAATGATGTACAAGAAAGATTACTCTAGGTTCACCTGTGAATCGCACACTTATGTTGGCCTTCCAGTGTCAGTCTGGACCTGAACACTAAATGAAGTAGTGTGTCATGCAATTGAAAACAAGTGCTTAAAATCACAAAGAACAATATAAAACTACAGAGACTCATAATGACCTAACTGCACCATTTGGCTTCTGATTCTTTGACCTGCTTTTCGCCAGGATTTTGTTTTTTCGGGTACCTGTAGCAGCAAGATGGCAGACAATTACCATAAATTCCGGACTATAAAGCGCACCTGATTATAAGCCGCACCCATCACATATTAGGGGAAAACTGATTTTGTCCATACACAAGCCGCACCTGCATAAAAGCCGCATGCACCCACTTAAAAAAAAACCCCACGAAATTAATCCAAGCCAAACTTCAAGTCCCGCGATTGAAACTAAATGTCCTTCTTTTTGGTTTGAACAAATTTGTTGACACTAAAAACAGAAAACAATCATGACAATCTCAACAGCAATTAAGCACATTCACAATATTATATTCCAATATTTCGTTTTTAACAGCAAACACAAAGTGAGGTTTGAACAAACCTTCTCGAAAATCAAACATATTCACAATTTCATTATATAACATCTTTGTTAGTGTCAATAGATCCGTCCAGGCCAAAGTCGATTGTCCTCGGTCTGAACAAATCCACTGACTCCAACAGCAGCAAAACACAGCCATCAAGCATATTCACAATTTTTTTATATTTGACAATTTGACGTGACGATATGACGTTTTAACATTTTTTCCTGACATTTTCAACATCAATTAAACAATTTCAGAGTTATTTTCTTTTAACAGTAGTTAACCAGCGTGTAAAAGGCAATACTATTGTGCAAGGGCATAGCTCTGCCATCCCACCCTCCCAAGCAGCATTCTTCCAGTCCTCTGTGTGGGTCCTTTCCCTTCTGCGTGGGTCCTCTCCCTTCTGGGTTCCATAACCCAGACTGTTGCTGCCGGGACTCCCACAGTGTAGCTCCGGCTCCCCCCTCCGGGTGGAGCACACAGTCCAAAAATCACATCCGCCAAAATGAACGTAGAATGATATAGGTACTTAAAATTTGTTGCAGACCTGCAGATTCTGGGTGCCCGTTGATGGTAATCCAAGGAAAAATTAGTGTATATTTCCAAAGGTAAGGGTGGGAAAAATATATATCCATTATTGTCCTCCGTGTCCACAAAAACTCACCTTTACCGGTCCCCACTTTCCCATCAGCCCACGATTGCTCCGCCCCTCTTTTTTAATTTGCTCGTGCAGAATAAGTGTCTCAAATAAATACATTACAAAAATATACAGTTGCAAATACATATTACACATATTTACAAAGAAAGACGGTACATCGGGAGAATTTTCAAAGCTTTAATAATAATATAACTTTCATCCTAAACCGTGCCTTTGGGAGGTAGACTCACACTACTAACAACACGCTCGCATAGCAGCATATTAGTCTGTAAAGGAAATAAATGCCGAATTCCATTAGAATCATGGCTAGGTTCTTAGCTTGGCCTTTGAAGTCACTATCTTTGATTTTTGCATTTCGGAGATGGAATATGAGCTTGCTCTGTCCACTCCACGCATCGGCCCGGTATTGCAGTACCTCCGGGAACGGTGCATTCGCAATGATTGCAGCAAGGCTTTAGGGCTAGGACCTTAGCTTTGCCTTTTGGCTGAGAGTAAGTGTCCCGGCTCCTAGGCTTTGTAGCGTATTATGAACTGACCGATAACGGATAATGAATAACGAAGATAGATCACTAACCCTTAAAAACCCCAAAACCCCAGAATCATGGCAAAACATCCGCTTCTTCCTCCATCTAAATGACATCTCTATTGTCTTTCTCAATGTCGGAAAGAAACCTTTCCTTTAATGATAACATCGTCCCACGCTCCCTTACTTTAATACACCCCAGCAATATGCCCGTTTGCATTTGACCTGGAAGTTGTGTCATGAGCCTTATTTTGTGCAATTTGCATGATAAGGATATGTTTACGCTCAGAAGTTGTGATCTTTCTCGGCGCACATATTCCACCGGTCTAAATCTTACCCTACATACTCGAGCGCCGCTGGCGGCCGTTGAAATAATTACATAAATTGATCTCTGAATAAGCCGCAGGGTTGAAAATTTGGGGAAAAAAGTAGCGGCTTATAGTCCGGAATTTACGGTATGTCAGGTCCCTCTAGATGAGGCTCAGGCTATGTTGAATGAACGCAATCCTTCAGTCTAAAAGTGTTTTTTTTTAAGTCCACGTTTATATGATAATATGCATTATTTTATTTTAATTCACATTTTTATATTGAGTTTTTAACAGACTTCCATACAAAAGTAAAATAAAAATACCATCCTAAACAACCAAAAGATAGATTTATCATGTGGGGGAAAAAAAAAAAACTTAACGAGAAGTGTGTTGTTATGCTCAATTGGTACCGAGGGGCCCAGAATATAAAATGTGGGATACATTTTATTTTCACAATTGTGTTTTTTTTGTTCTTGGAAAATATTTTGAGTTTTTCTTTAATCTATAAGTTAGAAGTCTGAAATACAGTATGGCAATATGTCAAAAAGTTCTTGAGGGCAATGTTTTTGCAAGGCACCAAATACACTTATAATTAGGTAAAATTTAGGATTTGGATAATTTCTAATAAATAAAATGTATTCATTATTGGTTAATGAATTAAACAACAAATACATTAGATCACAATGATTGTTGAACCTCTGAGGAAGAAAAGAAATCTATGAAGAAAACAGAATTTACAGTAAATTTACATTAGTTTTTGTTTCTGAATCTTTTAAAAAAAATCATTTCGTGTCATTTCTGTCAAATTTGAGTCAGTAGCTATCTTTTTTTGTGTCTGTCCTCTCAGGTATGTTTTTGTCAGTGATCGTGGTCATGCTGCTGACTGTTTTCTACGAGCTGCTCAAAGTGTGGAGGTTGTGGCTCAACGGGGGCAAGGGTTTAGCCTGCTATTCAACTTCTTATGCCAATCTCTCGTCCCGACGTGCCGAAAACAATTCTGTACTCGAAACCAGCGTCTCTGAAACCTCATTGGCTCCCAAAGAACCACGTCCTATCCTGCAGAGCAACAGGAGCAGGTATTCTTTTTCTCCTATCATTTGCTTCCAAAATAACATAATTTGACATGCCCTGTGCTGATAAAGGCCTATTTGTAAAAAAATAATTCATTTAAGACACACGTGTCAAACTCGTGGGCCATTAAGAAATTACTTGTCTTCTGTCCTCAGTTGGTTGCTCCATGGAGTGCAGACGTTTCTCCACTTACTGCAAGTGACGCTAGGCTACATGCTCATGCTGTGTGTCATGTCCTTCAACGTGTGGATCTTCCTCGGCGTCATCGCAGGTTCGACCCTGGGTTATTTCATTTCATTCCCTCTGATAGAGCAGCATTGACGGACTTGTAAAACCCTGGATGTTTTTTTTTCTGAGAATCAAAAGGATCATGTAGAATTTTTTTCTATACTTGGGGTGTTATTATACTTGTCAAATTGCAAAAACAACGTATAACCCAAAGAGTATTACATTTGGTCTCCACAATTTTGTTGTGGGGTTTATATTGGGCAGTTAAGATACATTCTGTTACAAACATTTCATGTCTTAATGATAATGGCTACCTGAGCTTGCATTTCAAATGGTGAAGATTGAGTGAATAACCTGATGCAGAAACTCAAAGGGAAGTAAATAACTATTGCAATTAACAATGAATCCAGAATAAATATGTAAATTAACACTTAACACTCATTTAAATGAAATAAAGGGAAAAATAAACTTAAAAGATTAATAATTTTTGCTGCACGATATTGCCAAAAATTAACAAGAACTTACCCCTTAAAATTGTTGACTAGAGATAACATCTCTGTAACTAGTTTACATTATATAGCTCAAATGGGCTAATAGATTGATTACCTGGGATGTGCCTTTGAAAATTCCATGAAATGGGCCTTGAAAACTCATTTGGTCTTGGAACATAAAAGGACATGACTCACCTTTTATATGTTTGTGCCGCATTGCCACTATGACATAATTGCAGTCAACAAGTCGCTGTTTCTTCAATCAGTGTGATCTGTATACTCAATTGCAATTCAGGTGAGTAAATTTGCTACTCATACTGGATAATAAAGATTTTGTATTTGGCTACAAGTTTGCCTGGTCTTTCTTTACAAAAAACTAAAGAGATTAAAAAAAATTGCTGAATTTCCTCATACTTCAGAACAGGTTTGTCTGACATACAGGCTGGATCAGGCCCACTAACAGATTTGATGGGCTTGACAGAAAATGCTGAGAGAAGTTAAAGATTCAAATGGGCCACTTCACGTCAAATAATCTCTTGCAGTTTTAAATATGTCAACTCAATGTCACCAAAGCTAGGCGCCATTCGCAAAGCATACGACCCCCTGAAGCTATATTTTTCTAGCATTTATTAACCAGAGAACATTTGAGAAAACAACCTTTCAGATGTCATTTCACTTAAGATATAAATCACAGATACTTGGTTTAAGGCAATATGATTGCACTCACGTGTGGTGAGTGGATATTTCTTAACTGCAGAATTTGTCACTAATTTACACTAGTATACCAGCGATTGGAGTTTCAGTCAGCATCTGAATTGAAAGAATAATAAGAAGATGAATATACCTTTATTATTATTGTTACAAAATGGGTTGAACATATTGTGACAACGTAGTTAGACGTGGCACTCCAGTTACACATTTAACTGTAAAGATAAAATATTTAAAAAGATAAAAATAGTTTATATATATATATTTACACAAGAAAGTGTGGGCATGTAAAAGCAGAAGATATTTACATTGAGTGTTTACCTACAGGGGATCATAGTAGTATACAATTTTACATCTGTATGAGGTCGTGTGTGTGCATTGTTATTCCTCCTTAAAGAGTATAGAAATACAAAATTTAGAAATAAAAAATGTCAAAAATCGCACCTGGGTGTGTTTGCCAAAGTTTAAAGAGGCGTTGGCTTCTTTCCTATAAGACCCAAATTCTGACAGCAAATATTCAAAATTAATTTAATTTGTATTCAAAAATAATTAAAAGGCAGAAATGGGCTTTTGAATCGTTAAATCAACCATTTACAGTAAATAATTTGCACTTAAATACTGTTTTTGTCACTTTATAGTTTGCATGAGTTTTATTGCGTTAATTACTGTAATTTGTAGTTTGTTTTATTTTTATGTATTTTTTTTTAAATGCAGAATTGATAAACACCAGATAAATTCTTAGTGAAGGGAAAAGCATATTGAGGGGGAAAAACTAATCCATTCATAAATGAATCGTATACCCCTGGTTCATGATCGGATTTAATTGTGAGCCTCCGAAAGATCATCAGCCCTCCCGTTAAGTCACACTTTTTATGCCATTAATTTGTTTTTCCTACCATGTCATCCCTGAGCCAACGTAGTTTGACACCCCTGCTTTAGCAAATGACAAATCATCTAAGAACAAACTAACCAATCTGAATGAAATTACTCAATGAGATTATTCTATACAATTAAAACGGCTCAGTGTTTGCCGGTGCCGATAGAGGATTGGATTCAGGGGAAAGTATGACTAAATTTTCACGAAAAACGGTCCAGCCTTTTCTGAGCCTATTTGTCACATACAAGCACATACACTAACAAATCGTGATTTATGAAGATAAAGATACACAGCACTGATTCAGAAAATAATATAACATTGTGTCGGTTATTTTATGGAGCGCAATTAAAAACAAATGACTTTCATTCTGGCTGCATTATAAATCGAATAAAGTTTTATTGTTTTAATATTGCTGATTATGGTGAAAAGTTAAAAATCCCAAATCAAAATTTTGTCGTTGTCATGAAAATGTGTAATAGTCGACAATAGGCCATAATTGGCAATATTTAAAAACTTGTAATATTTCAGTGGATTCTTAATGAATCTGTAATGTATGACATTTTTGTCTTTTTTTAATATCATTAAAGAAAAAAATTATCACAATTTTCTAATTTCCCCAAAAATATTAACCTACATTTGATAGTGCCTCAAATGTAGCTCTGTGTTTCTCCTTTGTTGGACAAAAACATGAAATAAAGCACGCTTGTTCACCAAACCTAAATTCATTATTGGTAACAATAGCATATTCCTCTTTCACAGGCACACGCCTCTGACCAAAATTCCACCATTAGAACTTGCGGATACTCAATTTCCCTTGAAACTGTACGATTAGAATTAGAAATGACTTTATTGTGATTTTTGACGGGATTAGATTGGCGCTCTAGGAAAATCATAATAAAGATTTAGAATAGAAAAAAAAGTTCAAGATTCAAATTGTCTTGTCACACAAGGTACAGCATTGAATGTTAAATGTCTAAACTAAAGATTGCCATTGAGGATATAACTGCTAGATCCAATTGTTTGTTACATTTTATTTTCATTTAATTGATTATTATTATAGCTATTCAGATAGAAACTGAAAATTACAGCAATCATTATCTTTACATTCTTAATTTGCTTATCTCATGTACACCGCACACCAATTCAAACTGGTAACATAATGAAGGATTTTTACATTACTCAAATACTATACATAATAATTAGATTTTAACAAATACATTTTAATATAGTAGTGTTAAAATTGTTATTTTCTTTTTGGAATGTCCAATTTCCATTTCAGTGTGTTGCACTGTTAATTGTCATTTAGAATGATTTATTAGTTTTATTGCTATTCAGATTGTAGCTGAAAATGTTACCATCTATTATCAGCATGATCATTCATTATCTTATGGTTTTCCACTGACTCAAAAGTGGCCTGTAGAATTGCCTGGTAAAAGAAAATCTTTACCTTTTTTTTTAAAATATGTTTTTGCTGTTTTTACATCCTCTCTTATTTGAAGAAAGTATAAACATTTAATTGAACATTGATGTGACTATTGATGTCAAACTGAATGGAACATTCTTTTGGATATATACCGTATTGACATTCTTTTGAGTTTGTGTTGAAAACAATAAGTTATGTCCTGCATAATAATGATTATATCATTCAACCTTATTTAAGCCATTAAAAGAGTTTGTACATTTGAATATGTCCTAGACCTAGGCTATTATTTTGAAAACATTTCTCATTCTAAAATTAATTGTTTATGTTTCAAAAATTGGGAATAAGATATACCGTATACCAAAAACATTATATAAAATGAGAATTCTCCCCAAGAATATTTGTCTTATTTTATTAATACATAAATATGTACAGGGCAGCACGGCGGCGCAGTGGTTAGCGCTTGTGCGGCACAGTTAATGTCTCGGGAACCTGTCGTGGGTTCAAATCCAGCTCCAGACTTCCTGTGCGGAGTTTGTATGTTCTCCCCGTGCTTGCGTGGGTTTCCTCCGGGCACTCCGGTTTCCTCCCACATTCCAAAGACATGCATTTCAGGTGAATTGGCCGGTCCAAATTGTCCCTAGGTGTGAATGAGCGAATGAGTTGTCTGTCCCTGTGTGCCCTGCGATTGGCCGGCAACCAGTTCAGGGTGTCCCCTGCCCACTGCCCGATGATTGCTGGGATGGGCTCCAGCCCCCCGCGACCCTACTGAGGATAAGCGGTACGGCTAATGAGATGAGATGAGATAAATATGTACCTACTTTTGAGACATTCTCTTGTTTGAAACTGAAATTCTGCTTTACAGAACGAAGATAATAGATGGATAACATACCTTTCACCCTATACGTTTTACTTGTATTTTATAGTTTTTTTTTAATTATTTCAATTTGTGTTCAACGTTAAATATTTTTTTTGTACAAGGGGAAAAATGAAATTTAAAATAAGTAACAATACATTTTCTGGAAGTGGAGAAAGAACGAATATACTAAAACATGTTTTGCGGTGGGTTTTTTTTGTAAATAAGATAAAAGTTGTTTACACAAATTATCTTTTTAGTCTACTAAGTCTCTAATGTGAGTAATCAAGTGCCATGTTATTAATATAAAGTTTATTATCGCTTAACAAGGGGAATTATAATCGGCAATAAGGAGAGCAATTAGCTGAGTTGGAGAGTTGTGAAATAGCATTTATCAATAAATAAATGACATGCAAACTGTACGCCGATTATTTATTCAGTGTAACAATAGCAACTTCCTTTCACGTGACCGCGCCTCTTAAAAAATCACCAATTGAATCTGCGGGTATTGAATTGCCTTTTCAGCAGTCCAATCAGCAGCAGTCTTCTTCGACTCACTGAGGAAATGTTTCTTTGGAATAAATGTGTGTGTCTGGACCAGTCTATACCCTAAATTTTGACACTTCGACGGGGCGGATTGAGCATCGGCACCTGTTTCTTGCTCTGTGTGTGTGTGTGTTTTTAAATTAAAATAGGTGACTAGAGAAGTACCCACACTGATATGGCGACGGATATAATCAAAGGTGTGGACCAATTGTCTGTCGGTAAGCAACCAAATCAAAGAAAGCCAATGCGCTAAGTCTATTAGCTGCCTAGCCAGATGACATGTGTGCAAATGCCGGTTGCATCAGTCGCCAGCATGCTAGGACTTTCCAAGCTCTCGTACATTTTTAACTCACTCACGCTTAAAATCACGTATGTCTTATGCGCTATCGTGTTACATTGATTTTTAAACATACTTGTGAAAATGATGTGTAATGGTAATCGTCACACCTTTTGCTACATTGTATTCGTCAGTCAAATGCATTCCCGTATTATCATGACACCATATTACGCGAGGGTTTTCAAACAAACGACGTTACTCTCAAATGTACTGTATATTATATCGTTGTTTTATGTTTTACACTGCATTAAGAGACGTCTTATCGAACCACTTTACACGGAATGTTTAGTATTATTTGACATTCACCGTCACGTCATCAACAACGTTTTGGCTTTTCGTGCACGACGCAGTTTCCCCTATGCTGTCATTCATCTTTGCATAGAACCTTAAAAGGGTGCGGTTAAGCTTTTTTTTTGCTGCAGCTAGCAGTATGTACTCCCACGGTGCACAGCAAGGGGATCGAATTTAATGATGAAATCAGAGAGATCAAACAAGAACAAAGCTTTGGCGGAAATAAAGAGTAAAGGCAGAATGTCACACTTTCACTTTACCTCCAGAAACCTTGTTAGAATATGATATGGTGAAATTGTGAATGTGTTTAATTGCTGTTAAAAGTGTCGATAAAAATTGTTCAAACCTCATATTGTTAGAATATCTCATCTCGTCCCATTAGCTGCACCGCTTATCCTTAGTATGGGGGGGTGCTGGAGTCCATCCCAGCAATCATCGGGCAGTGGGCAGGGGACACCCTGAACTGGTTGCCAGCCAGTCGCAGGGAATTGTTAGAATCTCATCTCATCAGCCGTACCGCTTATCCTCATTAGGGTCGCGGGGGAGCTGGAGCCCATCCCAGCCATCTCTGGGCAGTGGGCAGGGGACACCCTGAACTGGTTGCCAGCCAATCGCAGGGCACACGGGGACAATTTGGACCGGCCAATTCACCTGAAATGCATGTTTTTGGAACGTGGGAGGAAACCGGAGTGCCCGGAGGAAACCCACGCAAGCACGGGGAGAACATACAAACTCCGCACAGGAAGTCTGGAGCTGGATTTGAACCCACGACAGGTTCCCATGACATGAACTGTGCCGCACAAGCGCTAACCACTGCGCCACCGTGCTGCCCATTGTTAGAATATGATATCATGAAATTGTGAATGTGTTTAATTGCTGTTAAAAGTGTCACTAAAATAGTTCAAAAAAAAAAAAATATGTTGTCCATTTTAGTTAGTATTTTTTTTCATTTATATCTAAATGGGGGGGATTTTGTAAGGTTTATTGTTTTATATTCTTTATCAATTATCCATTATCCGTTATCGGTCAAATCATAATACGCTACAAAGCCAAGGGGCCGAGTCAAGGTCCTAGCCACAGAGCCATGCAGCGATCAGTGCCAATGCACCGTTCCCGGAGGTACTGCAATACCGAGCCGATGCGTGGAGTGGACAGAGCAGGCTCTTATTCCATCTCCGGATAGCAAAAATCAAACTTACAGCACATGGTTCACAAATCTAGAGCTGTAAGTTCCTCAATTAAATCAGAACCACAGCTAACCGTGAATTTCATAATTGCGGCACAGCTTTTTTTTAACTGGCCCAACCGCCACATGCCGACCCTTGACTTTAGGTTCCTCGCCCGTTTGCCTCTCTAGGTATTGTTAGATTTAACCCTAATGACATGTTAAGGTCTCCAGTGACCCGTTTCAAGGTTATGAAATGTAATATCTGATGCTTCTCAGGGGCCATACAAACAAATTACAATTGGGGTCTATGGATTTGGATCAATATATTGGTTGTTAGGATGTAGTATGTTGGTAATAGGAATGAGTGGAGAGGTGTTGAAAAAGGATTGTGGGATGTTTAGACGCGTTTTAAGGGATGGGCAGGGCACCTGTATGATGCGGCAGGGGTAAACCAGTAAAAGCTGTCGGGCCCTGCTGTTGAACAGAAGAGTGTGTTTTGTCACCCTGACCCGAGTGACAGGGCCGCTTTCCTGTGTCCTGTTTCATCTGGAGGGAAGAAAGCATGACCAACTTGAGGGCCGAGGTGCTTAACTTGTTTGGGTGTTTGGGCATTTGGGTTGGCCATGGTCCCAAAACATTTTTGTCTGTGTTTTTTTTTGCTACTTTTTCCCTATTTTTATTTTCTTTGTTTTTGTGTATGTGTTTGTCTTTCTGTCGGTCACCCCTCTCGAGGGATATGACCAGGGTAGACAGATAGATCGGATGTAGTATTAACTATATTAAGCGATACTCCATTTACAAAATCGACGAGCTAACAATGGTTAGCGGTGCCATTTCTTAACACAACATAAGGGTTAAAATAAGATCTGTGATCAAATGAAGCCTTTATACTTTTTATGCATTACTTGGATATATACAAATTGCAGATATTAATGTTGGAGTATTATATTTGTTAGCTAGTTGATGAACTTGTTTTTGTAATTGTGGGCATTTACATATTTCTTTTAATATCCTAAGAGGAAGATTTTCAAGTCATTTAACTGCTCGGAATAAATTCACTTCTATCTTTTGAGAGAAATAAAACGATTCTATGATTTATTGTTAATCCAAAAGAAAGAGTTGTGCATAGATGTGTTTTTAATTACTATACTTGTGTTTAAGGGGAAGTGTATGTTTCGGACAAATGTGGCAACGACCAGGATGGAGATGGGTCTGAGCAGAAACCCTTTAAGACACCTCTCAAGGTAAGGATATGTCCAAGTCATCATTTTCACCAATGTATGAACTGAACGTGACTCAAGTACATTCACTGTGTGCATTTAAATGGATTTGTGTTTTTCATAAACCTAGTGATATTTTTACAGGTATAAAATATCAATTTTTTAACCATTATATGTGATTTTGTTTTTATATCCTAACAGGCTCTGCTCTTCATTGGCAAAGAACCATTCCCTAAAATCTACGTAGACTCACAGAAAGAAGATGAGGTTGTGTGATATTTTTTTAAATTCATTAGTTCAAACTGACCTCAGGAAAGTGGATAACTTGAAGCAGGATAATCCTAAAATGTCAATGCAAAGGTTTCCCTTATAATTTGTCTTATCTGCCTCCACTAGTCAAATCACATTTTTCTATAAAATATTCTGTTTATGGAAAAATGAATTCAGCAGATTGATTATTTGTTTTTGTCATTTCATTGTACACCTGATTAGCCTTAATAATACTGCTACATGCTGTTGAAATTAAACAGTTGTGGTTTCACATGGTGAACATCACATGAAAAAATTCTGAAATGTCGAGTAAGCATTGATATAATAATGAAAAGCATTTTAGCCTTCAAGCTCACGAGTGGCCAGCATCAAGTCGAATCATACTTGAAGGACAGATGGAGGTCGAGCAGGGCATGTTCTTTGCACTCAGTCAAGTCATATTTATTTGTTACGCCCTTAATCACAAAAAGTCTCAAATATTCCTTTGCAACATCTGTTGCAGCCTAGTCGTCCTGGAAAGGGGATTACCTCATGTGAGACCCATACCTGCCAAGTACTACGGTTTTGCTGTAATGAGTACGGTTTTCTTTAACCCTCTACGGTGATACGGTGCCATCACAGAAACTACGGTTTTCCCCTTAAATTCTTTTTTTTTTTTTTTAATAAAATCGTATAAACATTCCACCGCAAGATGGAGACAAAGTACCATTTCAAACAACGGCTATATCAGCACTGCCAGTCGTCTGGCTGCATATCCGGGCAAGTCTATCGACCTAAGTGCTTGGCAGCCTGATGACTAGGAAAATGATGATGACATCATCTGGATACAAGTGCCACAGTGTGACCCATTCGAAAGAATAGTTGAAAAAAAATCAAAACAATGCACAATGGAGAACAATTAATGATTAGGCTGTATCTTGTATGACATGGAGAACATTTGGATATCATTAATTTTGCTAAAGTGAATCAACCCACACATGTTTATGGCTTTTCAGTCTCTTATTTTCTGCTTTTCAGCGAATAAAAATCTTTTGGCCTCACATGTTCAATTGACACTGGTGTGCCTTGCCTCACTTTGAGAAGTGACTGATTCAATGAAGCAGTGACACTTAGAAATGTGCCAGTGAAATTGTTTGCATGATTTAGCCTTTAGTTTGTTTATTGCTTAAATATGTGCTGAAGTCAGTTAAGTGAAATGGGGAATTTCTAAGATTGACACAACAACTGAATGTATTTTTTTCTGCAACTGTTCAAAATATATGCTATTAAGAATGAATACTATTTGCGTGTAATTGACTACTTGTGATAAATGTCTGTATTTTTGGTGTCTTTTTTTTTGTTGTTGTTTTTTTTTAGCGCTGGGTAGAAATTTCAAAGACACAGATGAAGAATGCAAAGAAAGCTTTTAACCGCGAGCAAGCTAAGAATGAATCCAAAGAAAAGAAAGAGGTGTGTGTCTCCTCACATGAGTTGTTGCAATACCCTTTTTTTTTCATCTTAGTCTCTGCCTTTTGTTTTTCTGTATTCTTGTTTTTTTTCTATGTTCCTACTCTTTTTATCTTCTGTAGTCTGACTCGTGTTCCTTTGTTTTGTTTTCCAGGCGGAAGACAATGAAAGGAGAGAGAAGAACCTGGAAGAAGCCAAGAAAATCATTATTGAAAAAGACCCCAGTTTGCCTGATCCGGAGACTGTAAGTTATTTGCCTTTGTAATTTTTCAATCCACCTTTATGACTTTTGATAAGAGGGAGGTTGATGTAAAAAGCAACAATTTAATGCCAGATTTCCTTCAACTTCAATTAATCTCTCCTTCTTGTTTGTGCAGGTCAAAATCATTGGTCTAGGACCCAAAAGAGGTCAAAGAGTCAAGGTGTTTGGATGGGTTCATCGCCTCAGGCGACAAGGTTAGCCCATTTCAAGTCATGTGGATGGATTGTCACTGATTTCCATGAATTTGACCCATTTTAATTAAATTTAATTGCATCTTTTTCACAGGGAAAAATCTGATGTTTATCGTGCTGAGAGATGGAACTGGTTTTCTGCAGTGTGTACTGTCTGATAAACTGGTAAAACAGAAAATATCAAGTTAATCAGCAAACCATGAATTACATTTAATATACATAAAAGGTTATATTTTTAAATGTGTAATAAAACAATTATCTATTGGATCTTTAAATGCTAAATGTATTTACTAAATGGAATATTAAATTATTTCACATCACATTTGTTTACCTAAATATTTAATGGTGTGTTATGTATTTAATTTGGCACTTTTTGTCCTACTAAGTTCCCATTGGTAATTTATTTTCCTTTATTTCACAGTGTTTCTGCTTTGCGTCTACCAACTCACTTGTCTTTTTTTTTTCGTCTTCAGTGCCAATGTTATAACGGAATATTGTTGTCCACGGAGAGCAGTGTGGCGCTTTATGGGACTGTGACACCAGTTCCTGAAGGAAAACAGGTAAACATGGCTGTTAATGCATACATGAATAGAAATAAAAACTCTTGCTTTCTAGTGTGTAATAGTGTAATTTAAAATTGGTGTGCACAATAAATTTCAAAAACAAATATTAATTTATTGTCCTGGGGGGAAAAAAAATAATATATAATATATATCTTTATATATATTTATTAGAGACCTTAAACTGGTCATCCAACACAACTTAATGGAAGATTCTAAGCATTTATTGTTCATTTTATTGTATATTTTGATTTTCTCTAGAAGTAAAAACCCCTATGACTGTTCTTGGCCAAATGTTATGTTTGCTCGATGTAGCATTTTTATAGTTATTTATTATATATTTGGCTACCAATGTGTATAGCTAAGATAAAGCCACTTGAGAATGAGTGACAATATTTTTTGGGCCAAGGCATGTGTGGCATTTGGTATTAAAACACTTGTGTAATCTTTAGAGAGTTGTATTTTTCTTTACCACACCCATATTAGTGTGCATGCTCTTTCTGCAATATCTATATGTCAATATTATAGTTGTTATTTAAGTCATTTAATATCTTACCAACAACCAAAGTGGGTATTTGATTAAATAATGATCTAGTCTGGGTGTCAGCAACAAGCGGCTGTGGAGCTCCAAGTTTCTCTTTAGCACCGCCTGGCGCTTTTTTAAATATGTTTAATCATGGAAAATTTATGTTTTTTGTAGGCGGACCAACATGACACAAACATGCAAAACGGTTTCATATATATATATATATATATATATATATATATATATATATATATATATACACACACAATATGTATTGCATTCCTTGTAAGACTTATATAAAGTTGTTCATTTTTTGCATCTCTAAGCGTACGTTTTTGTTTGTTTTTTTGGCCCAATATGGCTCTTTCAAGATTTTGGGTTGCCAAAACCCAGCTGTAGTCTCTCCAATAATATGTTTTGGAGACATTCATCTGATTAATATTGTTGTAAATGAAACGAAAAAGAGACTCTTGAAATATAGCATGCATGACAAAAACGTTTTAGTTTCTGGAAGTAGAGCCAAGGGTGTGTTTTTTTTGGCTTATGACAGTTGGGGCTGCACTTAAGGTCATGATTTTTAAAATGCAGTAAATTGTTTTGAATCACAAACACAATAGCCAATAAAATAAGGCAGTGATTTTCCAGCTTTATCAAATTTGTGGATTTGATTTGCAAATCACCAGAGGATTTCAGAAAATGAATGCACTTAATACAAACAGAATAGCTCTGCTGCATTTTCACATAGCAGATTTTAAAAAAGGTAAGCTTCCATTACTCTCTCTAGGCACCAGGAGGCCATGAACTCCACTGCGACTTCTGGGAGCTGATTGGCCTAGCACCAGCAGGCGGGGCCGACAACATCTTGAACGAGGAGTCCGATGTGGACGTCCAGCTTAACAACCGCCACATGATGATCAGAGGAGAGAACGTATCCAAGGTCCTCAGAGTCCGATCTACGGTCACGCAATGCTTCAGGGAGCACTTCTTCAGCCGAGGCTATTATGAGGTGACAAACATTTTTAAAAAGGTAGCCTAATTTATCGTTGAATATCTTAGAGTAGTGGTAGGCCACCTTTCCCATACCACGGACAGCAACTTACAACTCTTTTAATAGCCGACTAGTCACCGATTACTGAAGCAATCAGTTGAATATTCACCCATCCATCCATTATCTGCACCGCTTATGCTCAGTAGGGTCGCAGGTGTGCTGGAGCCCATCCCAGCTATCTATGGGCAGTGGGCAGGGCACACAGAGACGGACAACTCACAGCAAGGGACAATTTGTACCGGCCAATAAATCCGAAATGCATGTTTTTGGAATGCGGGAGGAAACTCACGCAAGCAAGGGGAGAGCATGCAAACTCCACACAGGAAGGTTCGATCTTATGACCTCAGAACTGTGTCGCACACGCGCTAACCACTGCGCTGCCGTGCTGCCTGTTCGTTAATCGGATAATTGTTATATTTTTTTCTTAAATGTGGTGTGAGCTACTTTAAATTTTGCTATTTTTTTCTGTAATTTTTTTGGCCTAAAGTCATGATTGCAGCCTCAGTCAGCTCATTCCACAAGATCTAAAACACTCTTTCTTTGGGGATTGGGGTTGATGTTTAGAATCCATATGAAACTGGCCTATTCTTACCTTTACCAGTTTCGATTGTACACTACCAAAAAAAAACCCGGGAATGAGCATGAAATGGGTCCCCACCCCTCCTCCCTGTCTCCTTGCCTGCCTCCTAATGTGTTGCAGTTCCCGGAACAGCAGTGATAACAGTAAGATAAAAGCACATGGGTGCAGTGGAAAAATGTATAAGGGCTTTTTGAACTCGTTACCACATACTTAAAGAAAATGTTATACTTTCAAACACCTCAAATGACGCACCCCACCTATTAATTACTGAATGAAGTTGATTTAACGTTTTAACTGTTGTTTTTTGTTTTTTTGACCACATGCATTTAATTTCAAATTTGTTTGTCAGTTACCATCTGGCATAGCGCTCAAGCTCACTTTAATAGCAAAATATACAAAAATTATATCCATAAAGGATGTCATCAAAACCGGTCTAAACGTTACTTAAATTTTACAGAGGTGAGTCAGTCCTGTTGTGTTAAACTGTCCAATGTGATCTTTAAATCTTCTTTCCCCACCAAGCTACCACTATCATATGCAAAGTCTGCTTCAAACTGTCTTTTTGTCATATCCAGGCGAAAGTATTACCAAATTTGCTGTTTTATCTTATTACTGTATTTTTCATGTGCTTGATCAGGGTTCACGTGGATGGTTTTAGGAGGACTGGAGGGGACCAATTTGTTTTTAATTATTTCATAGCGGGAAAATTTGCTCGTTTCACAAGTAATTTAATCTACAAGCACGATTTTAGAACGAACTAAGTTTGTAATAAAATGTACATCTTTAAGGACAAGTCTTATTACATCTCTCTATTTGCTGTGTAGGTTTTCCCTCCGACTTTGGTGCAGACTCAGGTGGAAGGCGGCTCAACGCTCTTCAACCTCAACTACTTTGGCGAGCAAGCATACCTGACACAGTCTTCCCAGCTTTACCTGGAGACTTGCATCCCTGCATTGGGCGACAGCTTCTGCATTGCTCAGTCATACCGAGCTGAGCAGTCCCGCACCCGGAGACACCTCTCAGAGTAAGGACACTTATTTGTTCTCTGGAAGAAATGTAGCTTGCTTACTGTTATTCGGCATTGTTTAGGACATAGTCTTAAGGTGAACCCGTAAATATAGCCAGAAAAACATGTTAAGTTACAATCCAATCTTTGCTTTTGGTTGAGTTGGTTGTAAACAACAAAGATTAACCATATTTTTCACTCTATAAGGCACACCAGGTTATACGGCCCAAAAATAGTCCAATATATTTTTCATAAATAAGGCGCCTTGAACTTTAAGGGGGGTGGAATTAAAAGATAGATGGATGGATAGATAGATAGGGAAATTCACACTTCCAGCAGTATCCTTGTGTTGAAAATAAAACAATAATAAAGGAAAAGGAATATAATACATAAATATCCAATGTAACGTGTTGATATAGAGTATTTAGATAGTGCTACATAAAATACACACTGTAATAAAAATACGGTAATGTGCAATGTGGGGGTGTGGTTTAATGTGGGCTTTTACTCCCCGGGTGGAGTTAAAGAGCCTCATGGCATGAGGAAGAAATAATCTCCCTCAGTCTGTCCGTGGAACAAGACTGTGACACAAGTCTGTCGCTAAAGCTGCTCTTCCGTTTGGATATGATGCTGTGTAGTGGATGTGATGAATTGTCCATGATTGACCGCAGCTTTTTCAGTGCCCGTCTCTCAGCTACTGTTTTCAGGCTGTCCAGCTCTGTGCCCACAACAGAGCTCGCTTTCCTCACCAGTTTATTAAGACGAGAGGCATCCTTATTCTTGGCGCTGCCTCCCCAACACGCTGCCGCATAGAAGAGGGCGCTTGCCACAACAGTCTCATAGAACATTTTGTAGGAGCTTTTTGCAGATGTTGAAGGACGCCAGCCTTCTGAGGAAGTAAAGTTGGCTTTGACCTTTCCTGCATACAGCTTCTGTGTTGTATAAGTAAAGTAAGCTAGGGTTGCATATAAAAAAAAGCATTTACTCTAAAATTACTCATTTCATAGAACGTGAATTCCTATTATTAATCGGGTTTCACGACAAAAACAGATGTATTTATTCATTCATTCGTAAATGGTTACTTTGATGTCTTCACTCTCAATTATCCCCCTTTTTGCCTGGTAGTGATTGACGTCCTGAATAAGTAGACTTTTGTTCTGTTTGTTCATACAATGGCCTCAACCATCACCCTTGAAGGTTGCCTAAAACTAAAAACAAAACACAAAAAAAAAACCCTGTTGGCTTGGTAACTCCACAGATGCTTACCACAAGTCAAACAAACATACATTTCAAATTGTATCCACCATATTTTCCTTTCTTATTTATGTCCAATTTGGGGTATAGTTCGGAAAATATGATACAGTGGAACCTCGGTTCTCGACCATAATCCGTTCCATTTCTTTGTACGAAAACCGATTTGTATGATCACCGAAGCAGTTTTTTTGCCATTAAAAGTAATGTAAAATTGTTTTAATCCGTTCCAACACCCTGAATGTTTATCTTGAATATTTAACGTAAAGCTAACCCAGGCTAATCGTACGTTAGCGTAATCTTCCGTACGAAAGATTACGCTAACATGAACGTGTAAAAATAAAAAAATCAGGTCGTTTACACATCATTTAGCACCTGGGTCGCCACAACAAGTGGTGAGCGGTCAAAGGATAAAGAAAAGAATTATGAATAGGATTTCTTACCGGTCGGCAGAAGCCATGCTATATTCCTGAAAGAAGGAAAACTCGCACATCTTCTTCATATTTTGCTATTATTTCTTTCTTAAATAATAATAATAATAATAATAATTTCCTTGTATTGTCATTCTGTGTAACAATGTACACAGAACGAAATGTCGATTGCACCTGACCCGTTGTAGCGAGCCGATGCAGCCGCAGCCAACAGAGGGCGCCGCCGACCACTTTTTAAGTCTTAGGAATGACTCGGCCGGGGCGCGAACCACCGACCTCCCAGTCTCAAATGCAATAGTTGTACGCACTACCCTTCTCTTTTTACCTGTAGCAACTTTGCTGCTTGCACCGACCTTCTTCGGAGGCATAATTAGGGGCTAAAACACTCCCTTCACCGCTTTTGAAAAACAAAAACAGAAAAGGAGTGCGCGTTGCAGTGACAACAGTTCTTCACGAGGGGTGGGGGCAATCTACACTCGTACGCAGCGTACCGGCGTTCGAACTCCCGATTTTTTTGAACGAAAAGCGAAGCAAGAATTTCTCGAAATTTTTGGTCGAGAACCGATTTGTTCGAACTGAGAGGCGTTCGAAAACCGAGGTTCCACTGTACATTAAATCTGCGTTACCATGCCAAACAAAGTGATGCTTGTTTATTGTGAATTCACCTTTTACCATGTATCGTTATTCCCTTGGCAGGTATACACACGTTGAAGCCGAATGTCCCTTCATAACTTTTGACGATCTGCTGGACAGACTGGAGGATTTGGTCTGTGACGTTGTGGACAGAGTGCTAAAATCTCCTGCTGCGCCACTGCTCTATGACATCAACCCGGTATCTAGAGCCATAAACAGCAATATTCCTTATTGATTATATTCCAATAATTCTTACATTGATCATTTTGATTTTACATTCTTGATTTAACCCGTATGTAGAATTAGCATGCTAATGATTCCATCAACGGTTCTTTCCTTTTTAAGGAATTCAAGCCACCTAAAAGGCCATTTAAGAGGATGAACTACTCCGATGCCATCAAGTGGCTTAAAGAACACGACATCAAGAAGGAAGATGGCACTTACTATGAATTTGGAGAGGTAAGTAAGCATGACACAGGCAAACATCAAATGTTTTTCTCTTTTGGCAAATCTGTAATTCAGAACTATAAAATGACCACAGTTATCGTTTAATGCCACTGCCAGATATTTTGTAATTTGTCATGGATATTTACTGTCATTTCAATTCAAGCTTTAAGCTACCAAAACTTTACTTTTCACATACAGTACTTTTTGACTGAGGACACTTAACTGTACAATGAAATAATTCATGCCTAATTTGAACTGAGCACTGCCAGAGTCAGTGAAAATTCACAATTTGCATAATTACCACAAGAATCATTTCAAGCATTACAGTATACAAGTTTCTCTAAAGAAACATTGTGTATTGTTTATTGCCTCCTGGATTAGTGGTAAAAAAGGCATAAAAAAAGTCATTAAAAAAAGGAATAAACAAAAATAAATTAATGATCATACACATGGTATTTTTTTAATATTGTAAATTGATTTAATACTTTTAGAGAAATGTGTGTTAATTGTACATAACATGTAGCGCACCTAGTGGGAACGGACGTGTTTGCGTGCCACATTGCTGCTAAGGGGTTTTTAAGGGTTATTGTTCTATCTTCGTTATTCATTATCCATTATCCGTTATCGGTCAGTTCATAATAAGCTACAAAGCCTAGGAGCCGGGACACTTACTCTCAGCCAAAAGGCCAAGCTAAGGTCCTAGCCCTAAAGCCTTGCTGCGATCATTGCTGCTAAGGGTTCCCCAGAAACCTTTTGAAAGGCTGGGCAAAAAAATGTTTTTCCCATTGTTTTAATCTGCTTTGTAGCACTTGTTTTTGGTTGCACTACATCAAACAGCAAAAACGGGTGGTCAACATATTACACGGTGTCCCTCAAAGTGAGTTCTGCAGCCAGCTGTTCCTTTGTAACAAAGTGCCAAGTTATGGCATCCTTTTAACTAACCTTTGTTCATACTTTTTGTCTTTCAGGACATCCCAGAAGCCCCAGAAAGGCTGATGACAGACGCCATCAACGAAACAATTCTTCTTTGTCGCTTCCCAACCGAGATCAAATCCTTCTACATGCAGCGCTGCCCTGAGGACCGGCGGCTCACTGAGTCGGTAAGCATTATTATTCGTTACATTGAAAAGTGTTGAACTCTGCCTAGTCTAAAAGATAATTATTTGGATCCAAGCTAAAATTTGCACTTTGAATGCAAACTTAAAAGGGAGGTATAGAGAGTGTTGGGCGTGTTACTGAGAAACAGTAATTAGCTACAGTTCCTGGTAAATTCATTTAAAAGGTAACTGTTACCCCCAAGATTACTGACACCAAGAAGTAGTGACTTCCTCCAAAAAGTAACTAGTTACAAATGACCCTTTATACTATCATAGAAGCTAACCCATTATATAAGAAATTGAAGAAAAAATGTACCTTTGGAAGCAGTGAAGCCTTCATATTTCTTGGCTTTGGGCGTCCTTTTAGTTAATGAACACTTTGCAGAAATACTCATTTGTCTTTGTACTTTAAACCAGTATAAGATCTTGTTTTCCATTTCTGGGTCCTGTCCAAGATGTTTTCCCTCCTAACATGGTATGCAAAATAGTTTTGTAAATAAAAGGATCAAAACTCAGCACACTTCTACTTAATATTCTGTGCTTATGTTTGCCCCATTGATTGAGTTGGTTTGTTGTTCCTGTATAAGCCACGCCCCTGTCTCCACAAGCTGCCTACTATTTCTTACTGGTGAACCACAACCAAATATGTGCAAATAAACCGTCCCTGGTTTGAGTATTTTATAGTTGTAAATTTGATATGGATAAGAGTATAGATAGATAGATACTTTATTCATCCCCGAAGGGAAATTCACATTTCCAGCAGCATCCCTGAGCTGAGAACAGTACAATAATAAAGCCAAAAGAATACAATATACAAATAACCAGTAGGGAGAATAATTGCATGAGGAGAAATTTAGCGGCCTCGTATTCTGTCCTTGAGATGGCTCCACCATAACTGTATTTTGTACTTTGTAGGTAGACATACACATGCCCACCCATTGATAATAGTGGCTCGAGGGTTGTATGTGACAATATAAGTGATGCAGAATGATTCCGCAGTCTGAGAACAACTCAATTCGTTATCTGCATTCAACGTGTGATGCAGTAACACTCAAAGTCATACAACAGTTGAGTTACTAAATTTGATTAGAATGTTATTTAACATAACCAAATAATAAAACATAATGAAGAAAACCTGCATATGAACCTGTGGAAACAGTGAACCCTTCAGATTAGTAATCTGAGATGACTGACACCCAAAAATTGCACATTACTTTGAAAATAACTGTCTATTCCACTTATTGAAACATAAATATTTTGTTTGTTTGTTTGTACATGATTCAAATTGAATCGTTTCTTCCGGCGCCGTCACGAATGGCAGCCACTCCAGCAGCTCCCGTGTTATTTTCGATTGTTCTCGATTGTTTGTTCTCAGCTCAGGGATGCTGCTGGAAATGTGAATTTCCCTTCGGGGATGAATAAAGTATCTATCTATCTATCTAATAACGTGTTATAGTACTTGTTACAGAGAAAAGTATTCGCGTTCTAGTAACGCCTGCCTTTGTAATGTAACCCCAACACTGGTGATAAGTTTATCCAGTTGAACCCAAAATTAAGATTTCATCGTACCGAGAGGCAAAATTAACTATAAAACAACTAAATCACCTTTAAGGCAACTAATTGTTAGAAATGACAAATTCTCAACTCTGGGGAGTATATACGAACCTAAATCTCTTGACATGCTTGCACCTCACAGGTTGATGTTTTGATGCCGAATGTGGGTGAGATTGTTGGAGGCTCAATGCGTATCTGGGACTCAGAGGAACTTTTGGAGGGCTACAAGAGGGAAGGCATCGACCCAACTCCGTACTACTGGTACACGGATCAGGTACCGGATGGCTTTCTAAATGTTTTTTCCTTTACTTTAGGGTTTCGCAACCTTAGACTTGCCAAAGTGCACCTTTCATTTTAAATGTCTCAATTCACATGTCCGAAATGCACGGTACTCTACAGACGATTGGAACACTGCACGGATACTCGACTGGTTTTATTTAGTGTACATTTTAAACAGTGCAGCTTCAGATACTATGCAGCTTTTTTTTTTTTTTTTTTTTTTTTTTTTTTTTTTTTTTTTGAGGCGGCACCAAGGAAAACATTGAGCTACCTTTTTCCACTATGCAAGCACTCTTAATACAATACACTGCGGTGATGTCTGGAAATGATAATCATGCTCTTCGGGATAAATTAGTACGTGTTTTTGGCCACATTATTCATTTAATGCTTAACAGGAGCCAAAAGGGAGGTTTGACTGTACTTAATTAAACATTTACAACATTTTCACTCACAAATCAATTCCTGAATTTATATATCCAAATAAACAGCAATGGAAGTTATCTATCAAAACGCTACATACACTTCTCTTTCGGCCTTAATGTCAGGTCGTTGACGTTTCCTTTACCCTAGAGCAGTGATTTTCAACCACTTTGCCGCGACACACTAGTGTGCCGTGAGAGATCATCATGTGTGCCGTGAGAAATTATCCAATGTCACTTTTTAAAATTGAAAATTTTATAAAACATTTATGAATCATTTTCTGCAAATATTATATCATTGTCAAGTGTGTGTACTGTAAAAACTGGGGGTATTATAAATTATATTGTAATTAAACATACTGTTCAGTGTCATTTTTTTAGCATTTTTGGTTAGTGGTGTGCCGCACAATTTTTCCAATGTAAAAAACATATTCTGGCTCAAAAAAGGTTGAAAAACACCGCCCTGGAGGAACGGTAACAGTGAATGCAATTTGGTACATCACCATGTCAACGACAACTGACAACAAAAGACACGTCTGGGTTGCTATCTGGCACTATTATTCTCAGTGGTTGCCCTGGCTTTATCTTTTAGAAATGTAGGGCTCACATTTTACGCGAAGCAGCCCTCATTTGCGTTTTCTTTCGTCGCAGGATCAAGTTTGTGCTCGTCTTTGTAATTGCCATCTTGGATAGTCGCATGATCCAAAAACACTTGACATAAACAACTTTAAGCAGAACTGAAAAATGACACAGTAATCTGAGTTGGAACACACAGATTTTTTTTTCGCTCACCTGATTTTTATTTTTATTTTTTCAATCAAATGCCTGCAGATGAGTGTAGCCTAGGCATGTTAGCTGGAAAACAGGCAAGACATTTTCAAATTTCAACACTATCTGAAAAACTAAAAATTGTATTTTACACATTTTTCTCGATTTCTATGCGTTACCAAAAATGGCAATTCTGAGACAACCAGTTCACAGCCACAAAACCTCTGCAACTGTGTTTTTTACTTTGGCCGATTTTTTTAGATTCTATGACGAGTACATTCTGTAATGGTTAGCATATCATGAATCCCAGGAGTCTAAGCTTTACACTAATATGCAGCATGATGTGTTTCAGTGACTGGTGACATCATACAGACACTTATTTGGTTTTAACGTTATGGGTTTAAAATCCAATGCGGCTTGTACAAAGACAGAACTGAGTTTTGTTCTTAAATTTGAGCATGCAGCTTTTAATCAGGTGCGCTCTGTAGTCTGGAATTCATAGTGGATTAATTTGGACAGTTTCTTGCAGTAGATCAGAACAATTTCTTAAAGCACATTGGTTGAGGAGCACCGCTCTACGCAATGAAGCGGTTTTCCTACTAATGACATTTTTTTGCCTCTCTGTTCAGAGAAAGTATGGCACGTGTCCTCACGGCGGTTACGGCCTCGGTCTGGAACGGTTCCTTACCTGGCTGCTGAACAGACACCACATCAGAGACGTCTGTCTTTACCCTAGATTCATCCAGCGCTGCCGGCCCTAAACAGGCTCTTAGATGCACTCAACTTTTTTCCCCTCACCTGAACCATCATGTAAACATTGATATTGGCTCAAACTCTGCAGAATTTTAATCACTGGTTCCAAAGTGAGACCCAATCACCCCAAGTCTGTTGCTCAGAAACCATTTCTGACTCCTAATTACAGTCCATCAGCTTAATCGCGCGCATACATGTTACCTGTCCTCGTGCTTTACTAATTGTGCTTTATCAATTCCTGCCTTAAATGTAAGCTTTCTAGCTCTGTCCACGTGGTGACTGACACTCAATTATTCTGCAGTAGGGTTAGAACTATAAGAATCAACAAAGTGTTGTGTTCCTGTCAATTACTTCTACAATTTTCCACTCCTTTGAAAGTATCAAAGGAGAATAAGTCAACATTTCCTGACGTCTGCATTGTTTACAGATCAAATGCCGTTTAAATATAAAACATTTGCTAGATGAGGTATGGCCGTCCAAGAGGCAACAAGGCAAGAAAATACACATTCTACACGGGTATTGGTAATGCTGATGTGTATCCACAGCTTGAAGAAACCTAAAATCAATGAAGTTACATCAATAGTTTTTGGAGTCCTTAAGAACATTTGATGACTGTCCTGCAAGGAAATGAACAAAAAGCCTTGGCCTGCTACTGGGAATCAGGGGATTACGGTTATTATGTTTGTGGTATCAAAAACTGTGTTGTTTTTTTTTCTGAGAAAATTGGATTGCACGAGTCTGAAATAAAATAATACAAACACTCAAGTGAGTTGTTGTAAAAAGCTTGTTGCTGACATTTGTTTTAATTTCATAGAAACCAGGACATGGCAGCCTTGTAATGTTCATTAACAATGAATAAAAGAAATTGGTAAGCATTATTTGGTAAATGTGAGTACTTACAAGCACAAGCAGTGTGTTGTAGAGTAAGATCAAATCTTTCCAATTATCCATACAATGAACATAGCACTCTAGATTATTCGATTGATGTATGGCATTAACTTGCTGTAAGGCCTGCTTTGTACACCTTGTTATTACGTGGTTAATATTACATTCTTTTACAAGTTTTAACAAGTCAACTTAAAAGAAAAAAATTCCTGATAATGACCGTGCCATATTTACTGGGTAGTTTTCAAATCATGTTTATTTATGACGCCCTTAATCACAAAGTCTCAAAGGGCTGCACAGACCATAAATTATTGCAAACCACAGACTATTATTACACCATCCTATTTTTCTTTTGCTCCAAATATATTTTAAATACAATAAGGTTTAGCAAGAAACCGTTGTTTGTAGGTGCTTAACAGACATAAAACAAAAAACATCCATTCCATGGCAACATCAGGGGAAAGAAAAAAGTAATCAAGAATACGTTTAAAAGCCAACATTGACGCTGAAGCTTTTTCAGATATACTGTACATTGTGTCTGTAGCTTGAGTGGAAATTTTGAAATGGTTATTAAACTTTTGCGGCTGTATTTCTGATAACACTTCATAGGAAGCCAATGCAATGCAATTGAAAGCAATGATTTAACCTGTGTCCTGTCCTGGTATGTTGTCATTGGGCACAAAAAAAGCCAAGGGAGGAAAAAAAAGTCCTTAAAATAATAGTTGCATTCTCTAAACCAGAGGTCTCCAATGTGGTGAGTGGATTTAACCCCATTAGACAACTTAGTAGTAACTTGGTTGTAACATAGTAATACCATGATAATCAGTTTAAAAAATCAAATTCCAGTTTATGAGCTTCATGGGGGAAATAATATCCATGCATTGATACTTATTTATAGGCAATTGCATGAATAGAATGAGAATCTATGCATGTATTAAACTAATGTATATGTATGTAATGTAATGTAGTGTTAGAGAAAAAAATTAACAATGTATCATTTACCAAATTGTTCGAAATAGTCATCTGACTCCATTAACCAAATGCAAACTTCATTCTCCCACAAATGCATCCTCGTTTCTTTATTTAGGGAAAATATTGACAAGAGACCGGCATTTTCCTCACGGTGGCAGATTTATATTCTTAAGGTATTTAAGTAAATTCCATCGAATTTAGCCGAATTATTGTCGAATTAGTCTAATTAGTTTTCGTCGAGCCTCCGTCTCATTCTCCGATCTGATCTTTCCTTCTGTCTTCTGCCCACGTCTTTTCAAAAACCGGCGCGTCGGCCATCCCCCATAGGGCGTGCTGACTTCTCACGTGGCCTCCACCTAGTCGAAACCTTGCCTGACCGGTGCGTCACGAAGGCCCCCTCCCATGGGGCGGATCAGGTGCCGGCTTCACCACCTCCTCGCCAAAAGGCGCCGCCACATCTAAATGAAACTCATATCAGCTCTAAACAATGCCGAGCGTTTATTAAAACATCATTGTATTCAATAACTGTAATTTGTAAAATCCCTTATAGTCAAATAAGTAGAATATAAAATCCTTCACTAGCTATCTTTGTACATTTTTAGATACTTAACAAGCCATCTAGTTAGCTTTCTACATGCTATCCGGCTAACATTTTATCTTTTTTTGCTAGTTATCATGCTTTAATATTGGCCTCATTTCTAGCTATTTTTTTAGCTTTCTATCTGGCTATTTAGTTGGATTTTGAATTACTGTATAGCAATCTATCTAGCTCCCTTTTAGTTTTTGTGCCCGGTTACATTTCTAACTTGCTATCAAGCTACATTTTAGATATTTAGCAAGCCATCTAGCTGAATTGCTATCTTAGAAATTCATATCAAACTGGGTCCCTTTTGCGCTAAAGAGTAACAAAGTAGCCTTCCACCTGGAAAAAGGTCGGAGACACCTGTTCGAAACTTTTCAATATTTTTTTGCATAACTTTAGGTTAGTAATGTAGTCTGACAACGCTTCGTGTTCCGCCACCTGCTAAAACCATTATCTAGTGGTCTAAATTTTTGGACAAAGTGGCTGCATTAAATTCAAGTGACACTTGCCTTTTCAGTGAAAATGTATTTAGGCTGTACATCTCTTGTGCTGCTGACATGAAATAGTTGGTGACTTGGCTTTCAGCAGAAGCAGACACGTCCTCCTCATCTTTAAAGGTAAAGAAATCCTCTATGGCGGAGTAACTACTGAGGTTTTGTGTTGGCGCGTTGGTACCTGGTTGCTGGTTCATGGACACTTTTCCGGCACTCTGCCAGCAGAGGTTCCTTGGCATTTATCCTTCCTTTCCTGTGTCTGACGTAATTTAAACTTCGGCAGTGTCATAGCTGCTAACTTTGCATTCTTGGTTTCCAGCACGTCTGCAAATCTGGTTTTGAATGCCTGAAATGACACATGCATACAGAGACACACATTATCAGCTAATAGATAGATAAATATTTCATTATTTTGTTGTAGTCTACTTTATTTTTTAGAATGCGACTGGCTGGAAACCCTGTGATTGGATGGAAACCAGTTTAGGGTGTCCCCTGCCCCTTGCCCAAAATATGCTGGGATGAGCTCCAGCATTTCCATGACCCTTCTGAGGATAAACGGTGAAGACCATGGATGGAACACCACTTAGAACAAAGTTGAGAAAGTGTAACCACCGAACGAATGGAAAAATTGAGATGTCAAGTGCTGAAATAATTTTTGGGTTGTTTATTTGGCAAATAAACTTGTTTGCGCTGTAATCTTCATTTTTATTCTACGTAGTCCGTCTTGCTGTACGCAAATAGGTGCTGCCTTTTGTTTGTAAGGGTTACTATTGCATAATAATGCAAATAATAATAAGGGAAGCAATTGGCCGAATTTGACAGGTATGATACCACAAGAAGTAAATACTCCATTCAAATATATGGATAAACATATGGCGCATTTATTACAACCAAACGAAAAATAGGTCATCGAAATAATGATTTGATGATTAAATCATGATAGAAATATAGAGAAATCATGCAATCATGACTATATTTTCAGTGACACATTTTAATAATCTAACCTAAACCGAGTGGTACAATTCACCTCAAAGTTTTCATCCTGAATGGATCCATACATTTCAAGGTGCAGTTGTGGTCACCATTCCTTCCTAACGTCGAGGGGTTTTGACAAAGATCGAAAAATACGAATAAAGACACAAAAAATGAAAGATGAAAAATGGGAGAAAAAAGTAAAGAGTAAGAGAAAATCAGGGGCCATTTTAGGTTCAAAGCTTTGGGGAGACTGAGCACCCAGGGTGTCTTGCTGGTTAAGATTTAAATAAATAATAAAATAATAAAGAAATATTCTACTTCTGTGTTCTCAAACACAAGCTGGTTTGTTACCAATATATACGATTTCAGCATCAGAAAAATCTGTTCCCAATTCATAACTTTTTAAAATAGCAAATGGTATATTAATACTGTAGATTTTTAGAATGTGATGATAGAATGGAATGGAACTGAACGGAACAGAACATAAATCGAAAGTAACAGAATACAGAATAGAATGGAACGAGGCGGCGCGGTGGGTAGCGCGTGTGCGACACAGTTCTGGGGTCATGAGATCGAACCTCTGTGTGGAGTTTGCATGTTCTCCCCGTGCTTGCTTGTGTGGGCTTCCTCCGGTCCAAATTGTCCCTAGGTGTGAATGAGCGAGCGAATTGTCTCTCCCTATGTGCCCTGCGAATGGCTGGCAACCGGTTCAGGGCGTCCCCTGCCCACTGCCCGAAGATAGCTGGAATGGGCTCCAGCACCCTGCGACCCTACTGAGGATAAGCGGGGCAGATAATGGATGGGGAATAGAATAGAATAGAAATGTATTTATCATTGATATCAACGTTGTGAAACATTTTAAAGAACGAGATTAGATATGGCACGCCAGTGTAAAACGTGTAATGAATACTTTGAAGAGGAAAAAAAGAGAAAAGACTATCAGGATGAGTAAGCAAAAAAATAATAATCACAGCGTAGTGCTTTGAAAACTGGTTTTCATAATAATAATAAAAATAATGCAATAAAACAAGAATAGTGCATCATAACAACAACGTAAAGTGATCACGTGATAAGGAGTAAACACATAATTCTTTGATGGAAAAAGGGGGGGGGAAAATGCAAAACATTTTATAAGATCAACAAATTTAAAGTCAGCAACACATAATCCATGATTTTTTTTAAATGCACATTGACCAATCACAATAAGAGAAGAAAGCGTTTCCATTGGAAACGGCTCCTTGTTGGTGAGGAGCTCCCAACGTGCAGTGCATACATTTTTTTCTTTCATATAAATGAAAGGAGGGGAAAGAAGGAAGGTAGTGCTTCAAGACGATCAAGAAAAACCAGTACAAACTCGAACCTTTTTCTCAAGTTTTAAACTGGTCATACTCGTCAACAATAGCCAAATCAAATCATGTTTATTTGCATAGCCCTTAATCACATGAAGTCTCTCAGAGCTCTATAGACTATCAAGCGTACACTTCACCCCTTAAAAAGCGCTTACCATTTTTTTTTTTAAATCTCATTAGTTTTTTTTGTTTTTTTTTTGGTTTTCCATTACTATTATTCAATAACAATATAAGAAATCTTGACTCGGGTCAGGTAATATAGTTCCTTAGTTGCTTTATTTTGAAGTGAGACTACGTATTTGTGCGTGAATTAAAAAAAAATGATTTTCGTTTTGGTAAAAGTTTGTCACTTCCGTTTATAAACAAGCACATACTGTATAACTCTGACGCATTCGTAAAATACTCTGAAAGATGACAACAGAAAAGAAAAAGTTGAACGCTAAAGTAGGTACAGTAATAAATTCAAATCAGATTGGTAAATTAATCTTTTTTTTTTAATATAAAAGTGTGACTCAAAGGAGATAGTCATGCTTTTTTGTGAACATTGTCGAGTCGAGTTTGTAATACGGTACTGTTTTTGTATTTGTATCCTTACATGTGAACAAATGCTATAATGTAATTAAAGATGTGTTTGTCTTTGCATTCTCTCTCTCTTTTTTGACACATTCTGGTAATCAAGTCATGTTTATTTGTGACGGCCTTAATCACAAGGAGTCTCAAAGGGCTGCACAGACCACAGATTATCGCAAACCACAGACTATATTTACACCATCCCCTGATCTAAAACCAACATGATGGCAAGGAAAAACTCAAAAACCTCAACATGAGGAACATGAAGAAACCTTGAGAAGTGACTGCACATGAGGTAATCCCCCTTCCAGGGTGACCAGGCTGCAATGGATGTTGCAATAACAAATATTACACAGATATTGTCAGCATAAAATATTGGTTATTCATATGCTATAGAATAGAAGTGTGTTTTAAGCCTAGATTTAAACAGTTCCACTGAGGATGTAGATCGAATCTCAGTGGGCAGAGCATGCCACAGCACCAGGTCCTGAATGGAGAATGCTCTCGAACCTGCGGATCTCTTCTTGGCTCTTGGGATCACTCGTGTAGTTGCTTGAGGTTAATGTGAACTAAAACGCATGATATCTTGTCTCGCATGTGATTTTTTTTTTTTTAACTATACTACGTGGTTAAATTTTAGTTTCCTCCAATTATTTTACAATTTTAAGTTTTACAATATTACATTTTTCATTTATCTTTTTTTAAAAATCATGTTTATTTGGTCTTTGATTTATGTATTTGGTATTGTGCTAATCCAAAATAATTAAAAGTAGTCAAGTTACGTCACTGCAATATTATGGTCTTCGGATTACGTTACTGATTAGATATTTCAACAAGTAACTGTATCAGATTACATGTTTAAAGCAACCTTCCCAACCCTGCCAATTTCACCATTGAAGTTAATGAAACGTTTTCTTACCTTTCGTAGTAACATCTACTACTTTTTAAAAGGACAGTGTGTAATATTTGACCACTAGATGTAGCTGAATGGTGTAGTAAAAACAAAAACGAGTGGTAAAAATCATGAGGTGAATACAAACTACAAAGACTCGAAGTGCACAGTTCTTATTTTTGCGCCCAGCCTTTTGTGAGTTAAAGCGATAAAAAGAGAATAATTAGATAGAGAACAAATAGAAAACGAAAGAAATTGAATAAAAATGGACAACAGAAAGAAAAAAGACCAAAAAACAAAACAGTAAATGAAAAAAGCCAAATGAAAAACAAGAAAAGAGAAAATAAGGAAGCAAGAAGAAGAATAACAGAATAAGATAAGAAAAGGAAGAAGAGCAAGAAGAAAAATGAAAGAAAACAACAAAAACATTAAGAAAAAAAGGTGAAAAAATAAATAACATAAGAAAAAGAAAAAAGATGGCCGGTTAATACGTCAGCTCTCGATAGGTGATCCTCACCTTATGTCAAACAGTTACAAACGTTTCTACCTTCGATTATTTAAAAACATGCACATTTATTTAATAATGTATTTATTTAAATGCTTATGATTAAAATCCGTATTGTTTTTTTCAACAGGAGAAGGTGCAAAATAATACAAATTGTTCCTTTAAAGTCAAAAGGTTAGCATGGATGTACAGTTACTAACATTGTGTGTCAAAAACACAAAAATATTATTATCAACCATGTAATGTACCTTTAAAAATAAAATAAAAAAAAAGATTGTCTTTCAACTTACTCCCACATACCGAAAAACGTGCGTTTGTTTTTGCATTTACGTTGAATTTTCATTCATTCTTTGCTTCAATAAAATGGATCTAATGGGCGCGTCCACAACGTAAGTGGGCGGTACTAATTTTGGGGCGTCGTGTTATGTGCACCGACGTAACTGATTTGCATCAGTTGTAAAGCTAGACATTGTGTTCTATCGGAAGTCACTTTTTTCCCTACTGAATAACATTTAGATATGTCACTTCATATACTGTAGTCATATTTGTGTGTTTTCCAGTAATGTACTTTTCGTTTTTTTTTTTCAATCAAGGGTGGGCAGAGTACAGCCCGCGGCCCACATGCACCCTCATTGGTTTAAGATTAGGTAATGGTGTAATTGTAATCCTGTGCAGTCCTTTGAGACATTTTTGTGATTAAGGGCTATAGAAATAAATTTGACTTGACTTGATTGAGACGTTTGTGATTAAGGTCTATACAAATGAAAGTGACTTGGTCAATTGTTTGGGTCCTTTAACCAGTGGGGTCGTAGGGGCACAATTTCCTGTGGTTTGTCTTCAAGAAAATATTATTGACTGTTTAAAAACTAAACATTTTAAAGGGATAGTGTATATTAACAACATAACTGGATATCAATTCTAGTTCTTAAAAACAGAGAACTTGTATGTTTTTTTTTCATCCTGAAAAGAAAAAATATTACAGAAATAAGTGTACTAAAAAAATACTACTACAGTAATACTTTAATCCAGAAATTCCGCTAAAGAAATACTACAATAATACAACTAGAGTATTACTACGGAAACAATACAATGGAAATATGGTAAAAATCCTACTACAGAAAAACTACAAAAATAAAACTACAGTAATAGTACAAAAATACTACAGTTATAATGCAACAACTCTATTACAGAAATACTACAAAATTCTATTTTAGAACTACTGCAAAAAATGTACAACAGAACAACTACCAAAATACTACAAAATACCATAGAAATGCTACAAAATACAACTACAGTAATTTCAGAAAAATATCACAAAACAACAACAGCGATATTACAGATATACTACAAAAGTCTTAAAACAGAAATAGTACTAAAACTCAGTTTTATAAATACTACAAAAGCAGTAATATTACAAAACAAAATACCAAAATAAGTGCTTGAAACAGTGAACCAATATATTATTTTGCTTTTTATTATGAAATGAAAGTTAAATACTATCGATATGCTACAAAAAATGTTCTGCAGGAATCAAATAGCGGAAATTTTACAAAAGTATAATAACGACTGCAATGAAACAAAACTACTACAGAAATACTACAAAAGTACTACCTTGTGAACCTTATCAACCTTTCTTAATTTTCTCATGCTGAGGATTTGAGTTTTTCCTTGCCCTCATGTAGGTTTTAGATCAGGGATAGTGTAATAAGAGCTTGACTGTAATGGTATTTACATGCCCTATGAGAATTCTTGCGAGTAAGGGCCATACAAATACACATGACTTGACTATTACTATGGAAATACTATATGAATACTACTAATATACAACACAAATACTCCAAAAATACAACTGTAAAACAAATATCAAATAAAGTGCTTAAAACAGATTTTCAAGACCTATATGATGAATTGAATTGAATTCAAATAAATATAAAAACAAATACAACATATACATATCTGCATGTATATTCATCCATACACGAGAAAAACTGGTTAGGTCTCCATTTTTAACCCAATGGAGCCTGCTCTAAATCTAATTTTATATCCGTTTTACCGCTAAAATAATAACCGGAAGTGATACCCACTACGTCCAGCTTGACGTTATTGAGACAGCCAGCTTGAGGCGATAGCTGAAGGAATCTTGTTGGCATATCGGACAACGAAACACGCGCAACTTAGAAACACTCGTGGACAGAGTTGCTGAGACAACAAGCGCAACTGTTCGTCAACAAGATTTTTGGGGCAACTATTATAAATTAGAAACTATCATGATGACAGTCCTGGGCAACGCCGGTCGCTTGATCCAATGTGAGTACTGGCGGGCTAAGTTAGCTCAAACCAAGCTGTGCTATGAAATGCAAATTGGGATCATTTACAATCATGAAACGGATAAAACTTAATTTTCTCCCTTTTCTAAAGACTGGCTACAGGTTTAATAAGTTATACCGCATAGCCTGTTATTCACTCATCGTTGACATTGGCGATAGTTTCGTAAATCAGCCAGCAAGTTAAATTGTTCAAGACTTTTCGTATCCGGTGCCAGCTTTCCAGAATAAATTTAAAACTTACTAATTGCAATCAGCTTTCGTGAAACTGCATGTTATTAACTTTGCCTTTTATCCTACAATACTTATTTTCAAATTCTTATATTTATCTTACTACCACATATCCAGTTTAAGCACTTAAGTAAGGTTGAGCAAGATTTAGGTTTACTTTTGTTTTGTAAACTGATTAAATATTTCCGTTATTGCCTCTCAGAATAAGATTCTGTGACGAATACTCTAGTGTTTCTTTAATATTATTGGATTTATTATCATTTTTGAATATTTGTATTTATTAATTATTTTACAAATTCCAATTTTAACCGTAAACATTGTATTTTTAATGTAACCTTTAGTATAAATTACACACTTTCATTTTTTTATACTTGCGTAACCTCTACTGGCACTCTAGTGGTGTTTTTGAGTATTGCAGCATGAAGATCATGTCAAATCCTTATGGTGAAATAGTAGTGCATATCGGACTTTTTTTGTTTGTTTGGAAAAAAAACGTTATAACTTTAAAATTAAAATATGTAAGGGGGAAGACTATTCTTTTTTTAATGTTATGTTTGAAACACAAAAGTAATTGTTTACATCAACACAGGTATTGTCAACCTCAGTCAATTGCTCCCCTTATTGATGATTGCAATTTCCCTTTTTAAGCATTAATAACCTTTTAAAACATAACGCAGCACCCATTTACTCACAGAAAAAAACAGATTATGTGGAAAAAACAAAGAACATTTTTGTAAAACAATTGTATTTCATTTGCTAAATAAACAACACAAATTTGGTGTTGCTTATCATACGTAGCAGTACATGTTAAAACAGTTCTTCCCATACAAAAATTGTCATACTGTGTACACAATTTCAAATGAGAGGGGAAAAAAAACAAACATATACAATACGGAGAAAACATATACATCGACAGGTATGATAACTAATTTTTTTAATAAATAAAACATGTCAGGTTTTCTTTGCAGGTAATGTTTGAAGCAGAACGTTACTGATTGTTTACGTCAACATGCATGAGTTTGTGGCATCAGTAATTTTGAATATTGATATTTTTAATACTGTTGTTAATCATAAGCTTTTCTTCAGTTGCCAGGAGCACTGTCAATCTGAGCACGAGGACCCGTGCCACTGCTGCAGCCTTGGCTCACAATGCAACCCCAGAAACACAGGAAAATAGGTGAAAAATAGTTTTGAACTACTAATTTCATTTCAAAAGGCTAGTTATACAGAAATGGATTTGGTATTGCCAGGTTAAGCTATTCCTACTTGCATTAGCAAAATGACTTGTATCCATATATATTTATTTTCATGTTAAGACAAACCTGGCAACTATATTATCTTAGATGTTTGTTGAAAATACTGGAGTATTTCATGTTGTTTTCTTTAAAGGGACAGTGTGAAATATTTAGTGCCTCCTAATGGTACAAAAACTTTAATTCTGTAAAAAAAAACATTCTTTTAAATACCAGGCAAAAATACATGAACTATCATATCAATGTTATTTTTTTGTAAACATTAGGTCGAGATTTTTAAAATTTATTTTACCTAGTAGTCGCCGCCATGTTCGTCTGGCATCTACCTGCTATGCAGCGGTCATTTGGCACTGTTTTTCCTTAGCATTAGACAAGTGTGCCCTCTAGTGGTCAAATATTACACACTGAGGCTTTGATGATTGATTTGAAACATTTTTTCTTCAGGAAACCCAAGACTGGCATCCTAATGCTGAACATGGGAGGACCTGAGAAACTAGAAGATGTACACGACTTCCTGCTGAGGCTCTTTATGGACACAGACTTGATGAAACTTCCTGTTCAGAAGTAGGAAGTGCAGTTTGTCAACCTTTTTTGAGCCAAGGCACAATTTTTCACGTGAAAAAATCTCGAGTCACACCTTTGTGTCACTAAATGTTTAAAAATAATTTCCTTGTTTCACGTATTTAATTAATATTATTTTTCAAGTTTAAATGATCATGTTACCTACGTTGACAATATAAGGTTTTTTTCTTAAAGTTTGTGGTACCAGTTTTGCTGTAATATGGAATTTAATCAATTTCACTATATATATATATATATATTATATATATATATTATATATATATATATATATATATATATATATATATATATATATGTGTGTGTGTTTGGTGTGTGTTTGTATATGTATGTATAGTCGATTTTCCATATGTTTTATTTTGTCTTTCCAAAAAATAACAAATACAATACTTAAAATGAGCAGTGAAACATGCTTTTTTCTACACTCTGGCTGTTTTATTTCAAAAACGTCAAGCTGCTCTTTTCCACAAGGTCCGCGCTCTAAATACAAAACAGTGAGGTGACGTCTGGAAACATTTATTATCCGTTTTAGAGGAGAAATTCTTCTGTTTCAGCCAAAATTATTCATATGATGCAAAACATGTTGGATAGTACTTAATTTATACTTTTTCACCTACGAATCAAGTTCTCAGTTTATACTTCCAAAATAAACAGCAGTTGAATTGATCTATTAAAAACGCTACTCTTCTCCTTCGGTATGATTGGCATCAATGTTGGGTCTCTGAGGTTTCTCTTAATCCTCAAAGAACGATAAAAAGTGAATGCAATTTGGTCCATTACCAAGACAACCACCAATGACAACACAAAAAGACAACTTCCACGTCTGTGTCGCAATCCGGCACTATTCTCCACCGTAAAGTATCCCTGGCGTAGTCGTCTGGAGATATATGATGTAGATTTTTCGTGATGCAGCCCTCATTTGCTTTTTCTTTTGGCCTAGCAATAAATATGTGCTCGTCTTTGTAATCACTATCTTGAATGGTCACATGATCGGAAAACGCGTGGCATAAACAACAGAACTGAAAAACGACACAGCTAAAAACAGTGTTAGGTGTGTTGGGACACGGTGCTATAGGCGTTCTGTAGCCAAACGCACAGGGCCTAAAATGTATGAAATGGACACGAATTAGTTCATTTTTACGGGTGTTTAAGCTCGCACGGACAAAATTGAGTTTTACTTTTAATGTTGAGCATGAGGTTTTTAATCTTGTGCACTCTGTAGTCCAGAATTTCTACGGTAGTTCTTGTTTGGAACAATTGTGTGGAATTCTAAACATTTTTTTCCCTCTGTTTCTAATTCCATTGTCCATGCGGTGCTCTCCAGTAAACTGGGTCCCTTCATCGCCAAACGTCGCACGCCAAAGATCCAGGAGCAGTACAGTAAGATCGGAGGAGGGTCACCCATCAAACGATGGACGGCCATGCAAGGAGAGGGAATGGTCAAGCTATTGGACGAGATGAGCCCCGACACAGGTGAGTATCTGCGCTGCATGTTTAGAAACTGGTATTGTCATCCTGCCTGTCCCACAAAATGCTGGACTTCGAATATCTGCAAAAACTAGAAAGGTCTAGCTTTCAGGGGTGTACAATTTTGTCGAAAAGGATGAATCCTATAATGTTTAAATTAATCTTATGTATCATTTACATTTTTATTTCATTTTGAGTAGACCTTTTATTTTTGACATTTAATAACACTTTTCCTAAATTAATTTAATAAGTTATTAAAAACAATCTTACATTTACATTTTATAGATAACTGTTCCAACAAATTGTTTTTCAACCAAAATGAGAACATGAATATTAAAAATAAGCCAAAACATCTGATATAATAAATGTTTTATTTTTCTTATCTTTGTAAATCATATTTCTTAAAATTGAAAATATCATCTTCTTTCTTATTGAAACGTGTATTTCATTTCATATGTTTCCATCCATCCATCCATTATCTGCACCGCTCAGTAGGGTTGGGGGGGTGCTGGAGCCCATCCTAGCTGTCTTCAGGCAGTGGGCAGGGGACACCCTGAACCGGTTGCCAGCCAGTCGCAGGGCACACTGAGACGAACAACGCACTCGCTCATTCACACCCAGGGGCAATTTGGACCGGCCAATTAACCTGACATGCATGATTTTGGAATGTGGGAGGAAACCGAAGTGCCCAGAGGAAACCCACACAAGCACGGGGAGAACATGCAGACTCCACCCAGGAAGGTTTGATCTCATGACCTCAGAACTGTGCCGCACACGCGCTAACCACTGCGCCGCCGTGCTTCATGTGTTTCCAATTTGACTAAAAAATTGGTTTCAGACCATAGTAAAATAATGATATTTAAATAATAAAAAAGTGGAATAAGATTTTTGTTTTTTGGCTTCTGAAAATAGGACATAAAAACACCCAAAAAAGGGTATTATATATATATAGCAATTTTACATGTTCATTTTTCAAATGTTGACGTTTTCATCTTTACGTCTTTATAATCAGCATATAAGCATAACAGGTTCTAAATAGTGGAGAGAAAAATAAGTGTCTAACACTAAAGGATGTTATTCAAATATTTGGAATACAGACTTCAAATCTCAATAAAAAGTGAATATATCACCCATGCCTAATAGTTGTCGAGTATATCACAAGCAATAGTTTATCCATGTCCCGAAGAAACTATGTATTATCCAATAAATCTTTAAATGTGTCCAACAGGCCCCTTGTGAAATGACAGCATATGAACATTTACAATTCTCAGTTCCCAGTTTCTCCAGGCTCTGTGAAAGTTTATCCTCTAAAATAGTAGTTTCAAACTTCTTGCTTGGATTAGAAGCGTGCAAGTGCAAAGCTAAGATAGCGATACAGTAAAGGAGTGGCCGTTAACACACCCGTGTCACACCTCACAGATAACACAAACCGGAGCATCAGTTGAAAGTAAAATGGCATCCCCTTACCATATTAAGGGTTCGTAAGGGTGTTTGAATTCCTTGAAAACGTTTTAACTTTAATGTTGTGTTTTCAACGTTTGGAAAGTGCTTGAATTTTGGATGAAGTGCTTGTTAATGCTTGCCATATTTCTTCTCTGTCTAACTCTAAACCACTTAAATTAAGATGAATAAAACAAGTCTGCTTAAAAATGACTCTGACATGACTGCTCTGGTGGCTTTGACACTGCATTTCTTCCCTTGTGATTAACAGCAGCTGGCATTAGTTTGTATGGCGTTGTCATGTTAAGTGTTATCGCCCCCTACACGTTGCAACCAAGCGGATCAAGAGGCCAAGAGACTACCGTTTTAATGAACGATGGCTAGAAAACGGAAAATACAAACAATGGCTAAAACATGGAGCATATCCATGCACAGTATGTGGCAAAGTATACAAAAAAGAGATCAAACTCTTTACAATGAGAGTCAGCTCTATCCAGTCATTTTAAATGTAATTTAAGGAGATAATTAGGTTAACTGTGATTTTATTATTATTATTATTATTGTTTTTTTGCTAATTGTTTACTGCATGCTACTCCTA
This sequence comes from Urocampus carinirostris, assembly GCF_059441175.1. Taxonomy (NCBI): domain Eukaryota; kingdom Metazoa; phylum Chordata; class Actinopteri; order Syngnathiformes; family Syngnathidae; genus Urocampus; species Urocampus carinirostris. The sequence goes on from NC_142364.1 coordinate 28,845,988, forward strand.
AACAGAGCTCTATTAAATCATGAAATGCGTATTGGTGCAAGTACATTTATAATGTTGTATGAAAAAATTAAGGTAGTGTTTCCCAGCAGTGAATTGTAATGGGAAAATTGTTCCGCAACTAAAAATGTAAGCTACATATTACCGTCATTTTACCCTACGCTTACATGGGAGAGATATTTTCACAACTATTGTTCAGATTCACAAGTATATTCACGATTTACTCAAGGTTTAAGAATGATATATGTTGTTTAATGCACCCGTAAGATGGAAAATGGCATATGTAAATAACGCTTACATTTGTGGACCTGAAAAAAAAAACCGTGTGAAAACTGCTGACATATTTGATGACGAGAAAAACACTAGTGTAAATCGCAGAAATATTTGTCGATCTGCAAAAAATATGCGTAAATAATGAATAATACATACGAGTCAATCTGAAAAACACGTGTGTAAATAGTTTTTAGACAAATCACTCCCTAAAGCGCCTTAAGATACACACTGAGCACCAAATGACTTTACACAGGTAACATTCAATGACCTCAAACAACATGGCTATGGATTGATCCACACCGGATTTAGTATTATAATGGAACTGTAAAGAATGGAAAATTATCCCTGAAAGTCCTTAAGAGGGGCTTGAATTTGGCTTTAAAATAGGTGTACGAACCCTGTATTTACAACTATGTTATGTTGTGGATGCAGTCTCCAAACACTTTTATAAAAATTGACTGCTACCTCACTGTGAAATGTACTTTTTTCTCATCAGCCCCTCACAAGTTCTACATCGGCTTCCGGTATGTCCACCCGCTGACCGAGGAGGCCATCGAGGAAATGGAGAAAGACGGAGTGGACCGTGCTGTGGCCTTCACCCAATATCCCCAGTACAGCTGCTCAACCACAGGTCACAAACACGTTTCATAAATTGTTATTAACAGTATTTAGCGCTGACGTGCGGTGAGGTTTGTGTCTGTTGAGGCACAGTTGGATTTACAAATAAATTATTCATCATCTGATTGGCCGAGCAGGAAGGCAATATATAATCTGTAGCATGGAAATACAAAGTTTTACTGACTTACGTCATAAATTAAATCTATGCGCTTCTGCTTCTGAATAAAAGAAGCAATGAATAGGTAATCCATCATCAAGAAGAAAAGTTTAGCAATGAGAAAATACATTTTGGAGTTTGACTAGCTGTTAGCTTCCAGGGACTATCACTAAATCTATTTTGAGGCTGAGGTGTGCGCTAAAACACTATTTCCGGCGCCGTCACGAATGGCAGCCACTCCAGCAGCTCCCGTGTTATTTTCGCTACTTTTGTGATTTATTTATTTGTTTAGTTATTTTTGCTTACTTTATCAGTGCCTTGCAACACTTGGATTACTTTCTATCCTATGGATATGGGTTTCAACTCGCAAAAATACGTATATTCAAGAAACCTACTCCTCGACCTGAAGAACTCTCGAGCCGGCACGGTCCCTTTTTTACCTAACGAGGTAAGGCGACCCTACCGGGGTTGCAGAGCCGGTGCTAAAGTAAAGGCTAAGCGGCTAGCGGCGAAGTGGCGATATAAGCCCACGGTACCGTCCATAATCATGGGGAATGTCAACTCCCTACCGAATAAGATCGACGAACTGGCTGTGCTTGTGAAAGACATCAAAGCATACAGGGAGTGCAGCTTGCTTTGCTTTACGGAAACGTGGCTCACGCCTAGCATCACGGACGCTAACATCGCGCTAAACGGCTTCTGCGCTGTTCGGGCTGACAGAGGGACAAAAGTCAGTGGGAAGCGCAAAGGAGGGGGACTGGCTATCTACGTGAACACGAGGTGGTGTAACCCCGGGCATGTAAAAACCAAGATTTCTATCTGCTGCCGTGATGTCGAACTTTTGGCTGTAAGTCTCCGTCCCTATTACATGCCCAGAGAGTTCGGACACGCCATTGCTGTCATTGTTTACATCCCACCGCGCTCTGATGCGGAAGTAGCGTGTGACGTCATCCACTCCGCGGTGGCAAAACTTCAGACACAACACCCGGAGGCTGCAATGTTAATCTCAGGGGACTTCAACCACGTGACTCTTGATAAGACACTGCCCTCTTTCGTCCAGTATATGAACTGCAAGACCAGGGGAAATAGGACTATTGACCTTCTGTATGCGAATATAAAAAATGCATACAGCGCTAAACCACTGCCTGCCCTTGGAAAAGGAGACCACAACCTCATTCTGCTTAAACCACAGTACAAACCAAGAGTGAGGAGGCTACCAACAACCACACGCTCATTTAGAAAATGGTCCACCGAGGCAGAGCAGGCTCTGAGAGACTGCTTTGGATGTACGGACTGGGATGTCCTGCTAGGGTCCAGCAGTGGGGACATTGAGGAGATGGCAAACTGCACTACTGACTACATTAAGTTCTGCATGGACAATGTTGTTCCTATAAAGACTGTACGCTGCTATGCCAACAACAAGCCCTGGATCACGAGAGACATCAAGTGCCTTCTGAACCAAAAGAAGAGGGCCTTTAAAAATGGTGATCATCAGGAGCTAAAACGAGTACAGAAGGAGCTCAAAGTCCAGCTCCAGAAAGGGAAGGAGCAGTACAGGAGGAAGTTGGAGAAAAAGCTGCTGAACAACAACATGAAGGAGGTGTGGGAAGGGATGAAAACAATTACTGGCTGCAGCACCAAGCAGGGTGTGGCTGTGGATATAGATGTGGGGCGAGTCAACCAGTTGAACAACTTTTTCAACAGGTTTGACCACTCCGCCTTATCCTCACCCCTGAGTTGTGCAGCTGTCCTTCCCCCTCCCCCTCTGGACACTAGCATGGAAGACATCCCCCCACTAAAAATAACTTCAGCCCAGGTGTGTGGGGAGCTGAGAAGGCTACGAACCAGCAAGGCAGCTGGTCCGGATGGAATATCCCCCCGACTGCTGAAAGCCTGTGCGTCTGAGCTGGGAGACCCTCTACAGCGCATCTTCAACCTGAGCCTTGAACAGGGGAGGGTCCCTCAGCTGTGGAAAACATCCTGCATCATCCCAGTCCCAAAGAAATCAAGACCAGAGGAACTCAACGACTTCAGGCCAGTCGCCCTGACATCACATGTGATGAAGACCATGGAGCGGCTGCTGCTGCACCACCTGAGGCTACAGGTCCGTCACGCCATCGACCCACTGCAATTTGCTTACCAGGAGAAGGTGGGAGTGGAGGATGCTATATTATACATGTTACACCGATCCCTCTCTCACCTGGATAGGGCGAAGGGGGCTGTGAGGATTACATTTTTGGACTTCTCTAGTGCCTTCAATACCATACAGCCTCTGCTACTGAGTAGGAAATTGACAGAGATGGGAGTTAGCTCACACCTTGTAGAATGGATTACTGACTACCTGACAGGCAGACCGCAGTATGTGAAACAGGGGGGCTGTACATCGGACACCGTGGTTAGCAGCACAGGATCTCCGCAGGGGACCGTTCTCTCTCCGTTCCTATTCATTCTATATACATCGGACTTTAAGTACAACTCTGAGTCCTGCCATGTGCAAAAGTTTGCCGATGACACTGCGATCGTGGGATGTATCAGAAACGGGCAGGAGGAGGAGTACAGGAAATTGATTCAGGACTTTGTCCGATGGAGCGACGCAAACCACCTGCACCTAAACACCACCAAGACCAGAGAGATGGTGGTGGACTTCAGGAGAACCAGAACTCACCCGGTTCCTGTAACCATCAAGGGAGAATGTGTAGAATTTGTCCAGACTTACAAATACCTGGGTGTGCAGCTGGACAACAAACTGGACTGGACTGCCAACACAGAAGCTCTATGTAGGAAAGGGCAAAGCCGACTTTACTTCCTCAGAAGGCTGGCCTCCTTCAACATCTGCAAAAAGCTCCTGAAAATATTCTATGAGACAGTAGTGGCAAGCGCCCTCTTCTATGCGGCAGCGTGTTGGGGAGGCAGCGTCAAGAAGAAGGATGCCTCTCGTCTCAATAAACTGGCTAGGAAAGCGAGCTCTGTTGTGGGCAAAGAGCTGGACAGCCTAACAACAGTAGCTGAGAGACGAGCACTGAAAAAGCTGAGGTCAATCATGGACAATCCATCGCATCCGCTTCACAGCATTATCTCCGGACAGAAGAGCAGTTTCAGTGACAGACTGCTGTCACTGTCTTGTACTACGGACAGACTGAAGAGATCTTTTCTTCCTCATGCCATGAGGCTCTTTAACTCCACCCGGCAGAGTAAAGGCCCACATTAAACCACACCACCTACATTGGATATTACCGAATCTTACTGCATTATGTATTCTGTGTAGCACTATTTAGTTACTCTATATAACATGCTAAAGTGGGCATTTGCACGTCACACTGGGTATTTGTATATTGTATTCTTTTGGCTTTATTATTGTATTGTTCTCAGCTCAGGGATGCTGCTGGAAATGTGAATTTCCCTTAGGGGATGAATAAAGTATCTATCTATCTATCTATCTATCTATCTAAATCAGATTCCTTGTTTTCACTATCACTCTCTGCAATGAGGCAAGAGAATTGTGTACCTCACTCTGCATCAGCGGACGCTCAGCACTGCAATACTTCACATACTAATTGTATTAAACACTGCACTCCTCTTTCCATATCATCAGCGTCAGTGTATGGTCCCTGGAGTTTTTTTAATTATTGAGAAATGATAACAAGTGAATGCAACTTGGTACGTTACTGCAAGCAACAACCATCCAACACAAAAAGACACGTCTGTGTTGCAATTTCACACTATTCTCTACAGTATGGTTGCCGTGGTGCTTTTGGAACTATAGGGCTCACATTATACGTCACGCAGCCCTCATTCACGTTTTCTTCCAGCGCAGTAGTAAATCTGTGCTTTATCATCGCCATATTGAATGGTCACGTGATCTGAACACACTTGACGTAAACAACTCGGAGGAGAACTGAAAACGACGAACCTGAAAACGACGAACCTAAAAACGACGTCAGGTGTGCAGAATCTGTAGCCAAAAGCGTCAAGAGCAAATTTCTGTTACACTGTTTGCGCCAAATGTAAGCTGGGCTTAAAATGTGGGAAACGGACATGAAAGAACTCATTTTTATGGCTATTTGATAAATCCTGTGCAGCTTGTACAAAGACAAAATTCAGATTCAGATCTACTTTATTGTCATTCTAGTACACGTGTATACAGAACGAAATTGTCTTACATTCTTAATTTTGACCACGTGGCTTTTAATGGGGTGCGCTCAAGGCTGAAATATACAATTTTTAAATTTCCTAGAAGCTCAAGATAACACACCCCTGGTGAGTTACATTATTTTATGGTCTGCGACAGACCAGGTTTTCTTTATGGAACCAAGTTGGTCACTCCTGTCTTACAAGATTAAAACATTATAGTATGTATTTTTGTTGTTGATGTCATTTTTTGTTTCTCTGTAAACAGGTAGCAGTTTAAATGCCATCTACCGTTACTATAGTAACCGAGGCGACAGACCCAAAATGTCTTGGAGTGTCATTGACCGTTGGCCCACACACCCTTTGCTGGTTGAGGTTAGAATTACACACACACACACAAACACACTCACTGTATTTAAGCACAATGAACAGTGCAAACAATTACAGGCAATGCATTAAGGTACAAAGTTCCCATAGCAACAGCTGAGTCGCAACTACTTGAAAGTCTCATGTTTGAGTTACCGTCACCTTATAGAATAGAATAGAATATACCTTTATTGTCATTGTTACAAAATGGGTTATCATATTGTGACAATGAAATTGGGCATGACACTCCAGTTTCACACGTTCACAGTGAGTTAAAAAGCCAAGAAGATAAAGGAACAGAGAAGATAAGGTTATAAAACAAGAAGGATAAGTTATAGTTATAATTTACACAATATTTACACAAGAAATGTCGACATGTAGGATGTTACATACAGTTTGGTATCGTAATACAGTTTGGGATAGTAAGGGTTTGTGCAATTATACATTTGGTGCAAAAATAGTCATCATAGTGCAAAAAAATAGTGAACATATGTATTTGGTGCAAAAAACTGTCATCATAGTGCAAAAAAATAGTCAAACATTGTGCAAGGTAAGCAGTAAACATAGTGAATTCAACATGTGCAAGAAACATAGACATGAGTACCATTTTACGTTCGTATGAGGTAGTGTTTTTCAGTTTTTTGTGCGGTGTCTGTTTAGGGTGGTAATGGCTCTGGGGAAGAAACTGTTTCTGAGTCTGTTTTGCATATAGGTGGGAATGTATAGTAAATAAAAATGGAAATGCATAGTTAAAATGAAATGCTACCGATAAGTTTATAGTTCCGTCGACACGCAATCTAGGGGAAGACGACATCAACGAATTTGAACTTACAAGGAGAAATGGAGGTGACTGTACAAAAACTCTCACAATGCCAATTTCCAAATCTGTTCTAAAAGCCCTTTCTTGAGCACTTTCTTTTTATTAAAACTCCTAGGCTACAAAAGGCAGATCCGCGCTAAAGGGTGTGCATATCAAAGAACATATACACACACAGTTGTACCGCTTCTAATGAATTTAATCAGTTCTGGGAGTATGTTCATAACCTGAAAACCTGGTAAGTAGAGATGTCTTTTGTATGTAAACTCGCTTATTCGTTTCAAGCTCTGCAAAAGTACAGTATATTTTTGAATGTTAAAATTAGATTAAAAACAAAACCAAGAGGCACATAATGTAAAAAACAAAGAATAAAGGAAATATTAAAAATGTTCATTTACCTTTTCTTCTCACGTAATTGGAAAACTGATCCAATGACGTCTGCTTTTGCTGGCTTTTGACAATCTTTGAAATGTGTGAGGCATACATAGCGACAGCCCGACCCATCAACACTTTTTCTGGGTGATTCCTTTCCACAAATTCCAAGACTTCGTGGAATTTTGCTAAAATTTCTTTAATTTGGACTGATGAATGATGGCTGTGTCTTGCCGGAAAGCCTCTTCTTCCTCTTCTGTGAACTCTGAACTGTGACGGTGACACAATGTGCGTGATGGGAGCACGCATGCGCACTGGTTTCCAGGCAGATTTCAAGCTATCACCACTCTGTTTACGTTCGGCGCCAAATAGCAGCGTGTATTGTACTGTATTTCTGACTTTGTAACTAGATGCAATATTTTCCTGTTCAGATACTTCCTAAGCTTAGACTTTCATATGTAGAGACATTCGTTAGTAGATCCACCAATATGTATTTATAATAAATATGTGTGTGTGTATATATTATATATTTATATACATATACTTCCATATGTGTGTATATTTTCACAAAAGACTATTTTTAAAGGTGTGCTTTATAATCCGGTACATCTTATTGTCCAGGAAATATGGTATATGTTTATATTTGATTTTGTTTGAGGAACGCTGCTATATTTTAAGCATAAGGTAATACTTACCCATATGTGTTTCTGTGCAGTGTTTTGCTGAACACGTCAGTAACGAACTGCTGAAGTTTCCAGAAGAAAAGAGAGACGATGTTGTGATTCTGTTTTCGGCGCATTCACTACCCATGGCTGTAAGTGCAACACAACTTGTATTATTGTTATTATCTTTTATTTTATTAACAAACTTATTACTGTATTACACCGTATTCCTGAAAGCAATTATGTATCATTGTTTGGGTAAATGTTTCATTAATATTTTGGGTGCGTATTTCTTATATCATGTGGCTATTTTAAAGCAGTTTCGGGGGCTCTGCTTATATATATGAATGTAGGCTTATGTAAGCATGTGCAGTACATGTTATTTACCCGACTGCTCTACTCCTCATGACCTCGAGTGCCTTGTTGTTCTAATGTTTCAGGTTGTGAACCGAGGTGACCCCTACCCACAGGAAGTGGGCGCCACAGTCCAGAGGGTTATGGAGCGACTCGGGCACTGTAACCCTTACAGACTGGTGTGGCAATCCAGGGTAAGCGATGACTCTTCATCATGGTGTTTTAGAGTGAGGCAGTGGTGCCTAACACTAACAATCACTTTGAGTGCTAATTAGCCTGGGGTTTTTTTTCGCGCAGTGCCGTAGGTGTTAAATTAGGCGTCTCAGATTTTACATGGAAGACTTGAGTTGAACTGCTAGATTGCTGTGACTTGTCCTTGCTTGGCGCATTCTACTGTACAAGCACTCTAGCACACATTATCTTGTCTGAACCAGTCAAGACTATTTGGTCACACATTGGCACATTGGTGAGTTTCAGTCATTGTCCCCTGTGTGGGATGGCGGCAAAGACAGTGTAAGAATAAGACAATTTTAGAAAAGACAAACTTCTTTCCTCATAATGCGAAAAAGGCTAATCAGCTGTGTATTCAATCTTTCTGGAATCCAGTAAAAAAGTTAAATGAGAATATGCCGTCTTCTGGTTCTTTTTTGTAGTATAGCAAGTATTTAGAATAAACAAACTTACATCGGGGTAAACGTGACACAAGGGTTCAGTCGATGAATATAATAAATTTGTGTTTTGAGTATACACTGTCGCCATGTAGTGGGACTTACTGTGTAGAAAGACTCCAAATTCTGAGCAAGCCTGCCAAAATCACGGCATACAGATATTTTTGCTTTTGTCTGATTGTTTTTCAGGGTTGATACCATTTGGATTTATTTTTCATGAAAACCCTTCATTGAAGCCAATTTTTACTTTTGATTTTCAGTTTTTATAATTGGCAAAATGTAATTGGTATGATAAAAACATATTCAGATTAACTAAATGCAGAGGCAATCATTATTTTATTATAGATTAGACTATTTTGTTTTTATAAACGAACATGTATACAACACCTATTAATAAAAAAGCGCATTTTACTAAAGGACAAACTTTTGCAACTCCAGCAAATTGCACAAAAATAATAATTAATACCCCATTTGCAAAAAAGATTTCCTATTTTTTATAAATATACTGTAAATATTTCCAATTGATTTTCTTTATTTGTTTCTGTTTATTCAAGAATCAAGGTACAATAACTAAAAGAAAATATGTTGCATATGTTCAATAAAATCTACTATAGCGATCAATAATTTTACTGGAAGATCATTTTTAATTGATTTTCTTCTCATTTTTAAGAAAACAAATATCTCCTCTCATTAGCTGCTTATCCTCAGTAGGGTCGCAGGGGTGCTGGAGCCCATCCCAGCAATAATCAGGCAGTGAGCAGGGGACACCCTGAACTGGTTGCCAGCCAATCGCAGGACACACAGGGACAGACAACTCGCTCGCCCATTCACACCTAGGGACAATTTTGGACCGGCCAATCCACCTGAAATGCATGTCTTTGGAATGTGGGAGTAAACCGGAGTGCCCGGAGGAAACCCAAGCAAGCACGGGGAGAACATACAAACTCCGCACAGGAATTCCAGTAGCTGGATTTGAACCCACAGAGGAGATTCCCAAGAACTTAGAACTGTGCCGCACACGCGCTAACCACTGCGACGCCGTGCTGCCCAAAACAAATATTTAAAGAACAATTTAAAAATGTTTGTACTTTTGAACATACAGTTGCACAAGATACAACCCTTGAGAATAAAGGATTTCTGGTAGGACTGCCAAACTATAGATACAATTTACTTTTAAATTATTGTGCTCATCAATTTAAAATAGTACAGGGTGTGTTTGAGATATAAATATCATACACGACTAAGTTGAAGATCATAAGATGTATTCATTCAAATTTGAGTGAAAGATTCAAAAGCATGTGGGTTATGTGTTCGATTTCTCAAATGTTTCATATGCGCCCGGGACATGGCATACATTTAATTAGTAATCCAGTCTCTGCCAAACATGCTGAAGCACATTTTGGGTACCAGTCTTCAGCAGAATACTTTTTTTTCCCGTTTTACATAAAAAATATCACTTATCAGCTATTAGTTAGTACAGGGGTATAAATATGTTTATCACCATAATAAACTGTTGATATTCAAAGGATATCAAATAATTTGAAACACGATATACGTAAGTGTTGTCGTAGTGCAGTGGTTTGCACATTCGCCTAACACGCAAAAGGTCCACAGTGTGAGACAGGGTGGAGACATTTGTTGACCTAGAAAGGGATGGGGGCCACCAGGCTGTATTTGTCCAAAACACCACAGGAAATGGTGCCGCTTTGATCCTAGTGTGGTTAAGGGTACCAAGCAACAATACATTCATGTATTGCACATACATACAATCTCAGCCTAGCTGATTTGTACTCTTTCAGCAGTAGATGGCGCAATTTGTCTACTTAGAAGGAAAAGACCGGTATACCTAAGCAAACTCAACTTAACAGTTATGCGCTTCATTCCTCAGGTGGGTCCCATGGCGTGGCTCGGACCACAAACAGACGAAGTCATCAAAGGTCTATGCGAGAGAGGCAAAAAGAACATCCTACTGGTGCCAATTGCTTTCACTTCTGACCACA